>NC_091483.1:75609930-75909930 GCF_947461875.1 Haliaeetus albicilla
AAGTCAGAGTAGGGTAGTGAGAAATAAACCCAAATCTTAAAAACACCTTCCCTCTGCCCCTCCCTTCTTCCCAGGCTTAACTCCACTCCCCATTTTCTCTACCTCCTCCCCTCCAGCGGCACAGGGGAACAGGGAATGGGGGTTGCAGTCAGTTCATCACACATTGTCTCTGCCTCTCCTTCCTCCTCAGGGGGAGGACTCCTCACTCTTCCCCTGCTCCAGCGTGGGGTCCCTCCCACGGGAGGCAGTTCTCCATGAACTTCTCCAACGTGGGTCCTTCCCATGGGCTGCCGTTCTTCACGAACTGCTCCAGCGCAGGTCCCTTCCATGGGCTGCAGTCCTTCAGGCACAGACTGCTCTAGCGTGGATCTCCCATGGGGTCACAAGTCCTGCCAGCAAAACATTGTGGGCTCCTCTCTCCACGGGGCCACAGGTCCTGCCAGGAGCCTGCTCCAGAGTGGGCTTCCCATGGGGTCACAGCCTCCTTTGGGCATCCCCCTGCTCCGGTGTGGGGTCCTCCCCGGTCTGCAGGTGGAGATCTGCTCCCCCGTGGACCTCCCTGGGCTGCAGGTGGAGATCTGCTCCCCCGTGGACCTCCCCGGGCTGCAGGGGGACAGCCTGCCTCACCATGGTCTTCCCCACGGCTGCAGGGGAATCTCTGCTCTGGCGCCTGGAGCATCTCCTCCCCCTCCTTCTGCACTGACCTGGGGGTCTGCAGGGCTGTTCCTCTCGCATGTCCTCACTCCTCTCTCTGGCTGCCGTTTCTGTTGTGCAGCAACTTTTTCCCCCTCTTAAATCTGTTCTCCCAGAGTCATTACCACCGTCGCTGATGGGCTCGGCCTTGGCCAGCGGCGGGTCCGTCTTGGAGCCGGCTGGCATTGGCTCTGTCGGACACAGGGGAAGCTTCCAGCAGCTTCTCACAGAAGCCACCCCTGTAGGCCTCCCGCTACCAAAACCTTGCCATGCAAATCCAATATGTGTTGAACAGTGTGAAGCCCGGTCAATCTCTGGGGTACCCCACTGTCCTGGTTTCAGGTTAAACCCCAACACCCACTTGTGACAGGCTGCCAGCCTGAGTAAAAGCCATTGATCAGCACTCTTAGAAGTGGCCTGTGAGCCATTTTCTTGCCTATCTCACAGACCAAGAGAAGTTCTTGCAGGTGGGCAGTTTCTTACAAAACCAGGTTTTATATTGTGCTTTTTCATCAGTAGAACTCAGTGCCTTGAAGAGGATCCAAGAAGGAAAAATAACTCGCTCATTCACCAGGACTGTGAATTATACTAGGAGAATTCAGTTCTTTCATCTTATGGTCCAGAGCTATTCTATCAAAGCTACAGCACAAAATACGTCCCCACAAGTTATAATAAAGAGATCACAGCTACTCTGGGGATCTTGCAGATGATAGTGTGGGGGACAACAAATATGTTAATGTCTTTTAACTGATGTGTCACAGTGTACCTGATCAGCTGTGTCTCCAGATCTCCTCTCTTGCAGTTTTACCATTGTTAACCTGGTCAGGTTATACGTGTTTAAACGATGCAAAATAACGGATTAATTCTACATTAATGTTTGGTGCTGTTGTTTTTGTTTTGATCAATGCATTACTGTAGATTTTCTTTCCTCTTTTTTCTGGAGAGCTCTTCTTTATGGAAAGAGCGCTCATAACCAGAAGAAGGCTGGTGGCAATGGCTTCACATGTACTGTACTGGAATCATGGAAATAGAGCTCAAGTAGAAGAGCTGTGGGAAGAGAAAGGGGTTTATACCTTGAGCAAATCAGAATGACTTCCAGTATAGATGCTATTCCTGCCTAATTATTTTGAACTGCAAACTGCCTGTGTACGTTTTAGGCACTGTGAATCGGTGCTGTTTTGTACAGCTCTGTCACTCAAGCAGTGTGAGGAAAATTAATACGCATATTAATACAGTCATAAACAAGCTCCTGTGTACAATCTTTTTGCTTTGCTGCGAAATCCCTTGCCCCAACAACCAGCTGAGCAGTACCAGCAAAACAAAAAAGTCAGCGTTGATGAGGTCTGTCAGCTTTTGCTTATGATTTTAGTCACTGAGACATATGTGACTGAAGCAGATGTCTCTAGTTTTTCACCGCCAGGATTCTTCTTGACGTGTTTCATGCCTATCTTGTTCTTCACCCTGCAAGACAAAAAAAATCGAACCTCCAAATGGTGCAGCATTTTCTAAGCTGTAGTGTTCCCTTTCAGGAAATTCCACAAGGTATTTCTGGGTATATTATAAGCGTATTTTTGTCTTCAGTAACAAGTAACTGATGCAGATTTTATTTTCTCAAGGAATAACCCAGGCAGCTTGTGTGAACTACTTGTTAACGAGTGCTTGTTACAGTGGGAAGGTGAAAATTCAGTTTTTCCAAGTTTTTTGGTCTTTCCCTGTTAAAATTATAAACTTCATATTTTAGCGAAGTTAAAATAGCCACTATGGTTGAAGTAAATTAAATATAAAATATGTTCCTCTCTGTGTAAATGAAGTGAAATACAGCAATATTTTAAGCTGACTAGCATCAGTAGCAGAGGCATTAAGTCTGTTCAACCAAAATTGTTATATGCCCCAAAATTTGCCATTTGGGGACTGTATTCCAGGTGGCATATCATCTGGCTGGAGACTGACAAAAGTGATAATAATGGGTTTGTGTTCTTGTTTCTACATAGCTCACTTGTAATTTTCATTTTTAGTAATTTGGGCACGTTTATAATTATGTTCATTTTAATGATGTGTAAAAATCTGTTGTTGAATGTCGCTTGGTGTTCCCTGTGTTACTAATAGAAAAAAAATTACTAGCTTTCAGAAATTAGATTTTATTTTACAGATTTCTTTTTTTCCCCCCAGAAAGACCCTTAGAATAGCATATTTGGGAGTTTTGAGATTATGTGTAATTAACTAAAATCACTATAGTAACCTCAGTTTTTTTGCAGACATTTTGGCAATGCCTAAAACTAAGATACATTGTGAAACCATAATTATATTGGTGGAAAAAAGAGAGGATTTCCTTATGCTTAGAGCTGCATTGAAGGTGAAAAATGAAGAGAAAGCTTTCTTTTCTAATTAAAATTTTAAGGCTCCACCTAATACTTTAATTAGCTTTTCTCAGCTTTGACTCCCACGGCTGGATACCGAATTCCTGCGGGATTCTCCTAGACCCTAGGATGCTTTAATGCCTTAGTTGGTTGTTCTGTATTCTTTTTTGAGGGAACTGATGGAGGTGATATGAAAACATTGTGCTAATAAGTTTCCCTATCCCTTAGAGTTCCTCTTGCTGGAAAACGTTTTTCAGTGCTGCTTCTCTATCGCTTTATGCCACGCACAGGAGTTGCAACTCGAGAGTATCTGCTGGAATTGAATGCTACATTAATTCAGTTTTTACTATGCCATACATAATAGTTGCTTGTGTATCACAGAGGACATTGCTGAAGAGCTATGTGAAATGACTCTCCTTGGCCTTGGAAGTATTTGTATCCAGCATCAGGTATCCAGGTTCTCTCTGTCCTGTGTCAAGTTTTGGATAAGGCATGAAAGCTGGGACTGATGTATTTCTATCACTGTATCAGGTACCAGAGCTGATACTACATACCATTTCTTCATAAATGCTATACTATTTCTGTTTTTCACTTTCAGTTTTTCCACTTCAGGATTATTTTTGAAGTTTAAATAATTCTGTGCTCTAATCTCATATTTGTCCTTTTGCAGCGTGAGTGAACATTTGAGAGCTTTAAATGCATGTTTGATTATAAGGAGGTGTTAGAAAAAACATCATCATGGTGGAATTGAGAAAATCTTAGGTGAACCTAACCAATATTCTAACTTCTTATATTTTCAGTTCTATTTTTTTTTTAATTTTACAATATCTTTGTCTTGCAGGTTTTATCCCTTTTTGGTTTAAATTTTAAGAAAAACAGTAAAAGTAGTACCTTGCAAGTATCTGGCGTTAAATTTGATGCTTAGAAAGTAGCCCTGTTCATTACTGGTGCTCTTAAGTTATTTGTTCACATGCACTCTTACAGAAGTTTTACCTATAATGACCAAAAAAGCTATTTGGGAGAGAGCACTGTTAAAGCTGATAAATCCTGGACTGGCAATGTTGTTTATTTTAATTCCCACTTGAAATACAGTATTTTTGCATTCTTCTGAAAACCCAGGCCAGCAGTAATGGGTTTGAATAAGCTGGTTGTCTACCTAGAGTTTCTTACGGTGGATCTGTTTGGCAAGATGCTGCTTTAACAGCTGTGTTTTCTCAAAAGTCCAACATGGTAAGTACAACGAGAATGTTCTGCAGTTTGCGGTTTGAATTGCTGAGGAAGGATTCAAGAAGGTGTTCTTCCAACGGAGTGGGCAGCTACAGAAGCTGCCAGGACGTGGAGCAGAAGCTGTTGATTTCAAATTCAGTAGTCTTCAATGCTCAGGATTTTTTTTCTGATTGAAGATACCACTTAGGACACATGACTAATCCTATTAGCCAAATTCCTTATTTTAATCCGCCAACCTCAGATTGCCCACCTCTACTGAAGCAAAAGAAGCTGAGAGGCTTCTGCAAATCTTGCAGTGTATGAAAAATAATTCCCCCTACTGAGGAATTCAAACGGTTGACAGCAGATGGGGCTTCTAGCACATGTCGTACCATGTATGGAGCTGGGCACTGCTAACGCATGTGATAATACTGTGGTGTCAAGTCCACTTCCTATGGTACATAGCTAGATTGTTCATGATAGAGGGATTTGCATGCAGTTGTATTATTTGTTTCTCGAGACAAAGTTCTGAAGCCTTGGGAACCACTTTAAGGGTTGGTTGGCTATTGTGTTGGGTTTTTTTTTTTCCCTCTTTAGCCTTTTTTCTTAAAATAGAGAGAAAATACCTAAGGGATTGTATTTTAAAATCCTCTTGACTTAATAAAACATTAGGGTTAAAAAGTCAGGAAATAAAGGTCTGAATTAAAGCTTTTTTTTTTTTAGTCTGCTTTAAATGTAGCCGCTGGGGTCATTCCTTAAAATATAGTCCTTGGCTAAATAAATATATGCTATTACCCGAATAATAAGACATGTTCTGGATTTGGTTTAAATGACTCTAAGATTGAGTGTGTAGCCACCCCCTTCACTTAAAATAATTGTGAAAAGCTATTAATCTCGTAGTTTTCCTCCCAACCATATCAAAACTAGTACATGTTATAAACCATAGGGTTTTAACCTGCTGTTTATTGTGTTTCTTGTGAGAGTATCAAAAAAGAAACACCAGAGGTACTGCAGAAAGCAGGATGGGAAGTAGTAAGTTTTTTTTTTTCTTAGTGACATGGAGTTACACTTTTCTTACCCAAACCCCTGTCATTTTCCTCGTGTCATTCCTCTTGCATGCAACCTTTGTCTTTCCCCAGCTATTGTGTCTGATCCTTTGCATAGCCTTTGGAGTAGTTGATTCTTTTTTTGCAAATTGGAACCCAGAGTTGACTACAGCCTTACGAAGTATAAAACTAAGAGTAATAAAAGTAAGAATAGTAGCTTGGGAAAGACAGGTTGACAGGTTAGTGTTGGGATTTACAGTTACAGCCTACATGAATATCAGTGGGGTGAATGTACCAGTTACTGAAATAGTTTTAGAAACTGTGCAGACAATAACATAGATTTGCCTGCAGAAGTTTTGGTGTGTTGTTCTTTTTTTAAATTTACTTAAAGTGTGAAAAAAATCAAATGGGAGACAAAAATAGCATAGATTGGATGAAAAATGTATGTTATTGGTATTGTCATGGATGTCCTGGTTTCAGCTGGGATAGAGTTAATTGTCTTCCTAGTAGCTGGTATAGTGCTGTGTTTTGGGTTCAGTGTGAGAAGAATGTTGATAACACACTGATGTTTTCAGTTGTTGCTAAGTAGTGTTTAGACTAAGTCAGGGATTTTTCAGCTTCTCATGCCCAGCCAGCGAGAAAGCTGGAGGGGCACAAGAAGTTGGGAGGGGACACAGCCAGGGCACCTGACCCAAAGTGGCCAACGGGGTATTCCATACCATGGGACGGCCCGTCTAGTTTAGGAACTGGGAAGTGGGGGCAGGGAACCGCCGCTCGGGTACATTGTACATTCCAATCCTTTCATTATTGCTGTTGTCACTTTATTAGTGTTATCATTACGAGTTTCTTCTTTTCTGTTCTATTAAACCATTCTTATCTCAACCCACGAGTTTTACTTCTTTTCCCGATTTTCTCCCCCATCCCACTGGGTGGGGGGGGAGTGAGTGAGCGGCTGCGTGGTGCTTACTTGCTGACTGGGGTTAAACCACGACAATAGATCATAAAGTGGTCATTATGCTAAATTCTGTATGAACAAAAATGAAAGCTAGGGAGCTCATGATAATGATTTTTTAAGAAATGATTTAAGAACTAGAATATTCAAAACATACATACATATCTATATATAGGGAGATCCATGTACATGATATAGCTGTACACTTATATATCTTTATCTTAGTTATTCAAAATGTGTGACTTTTTAACTAATGGACATGAGAGATTTGTTAAGGCCAACTAGTGCAAATGAATTCATGTCACTTAAGTCTAAGGAACTGCACTGTTTTATAATTTGTGGGCAGTCTGTCATGAATTTTTTTAATGAACTCTGATATTGAAGAATTGGACTACTGTCCCTTTGTAAAAACTTTCAGCATGGTTTATAATTGCAATGTCCTTCTATGTAAATAGGAATGTGTGAAATCACAGAAAACCTTTTGCGAAGTTTTCACATTTCCCTACTGTAGAAGGGGTCTCACCTGCTACCGTACAGCACGTATGAAATTTTCCTAAAAAGCAACTTTGTCTAAAAATGCATCCCTCTGGTTTTGCAAAATGGGTAAACCTCTGCATCAGAATAGTACCATTTAATACATGGATTTTGAATTCACTATGAAGTGGATTCACAAGCTTTGAATTCACACTCTACAGCAGGAAGGTGTTACCTCTTTTGTTGCAAATAGTTGCATCCTACCTATGCTTCTGTAGTTTGCTGGAGATTTCCAGGGCAAGTGAATAGGAATCACTGATGTCACAGGTATTTGTATAACATAAATGGTGTAGGGATAGTCACTGAATTATGTGTTAACA
Organism: Haliaeetus albicilla; assembly: GCF_947461875.1. Classification (NCBI taxonomy): domain Eukaryota; kingdom Metazoa; phylum Chordata; class Aves; order Accipitriformes; family Accipitridae; genus Haliaeetus; species Haliaeetus albicilla. The sequence continues at coordinate 75,617,039 of NC_091483.1, forward strand.
CTTCTCTAGTAAACATTTGTAATGTTGTTCATAGAGCTTATAAGTGTTTTGCTCTTAGACTTACTTGGGATGAGTTTGTCATGCTGGAACATGAGCCCTCTTGGTTTAAAGACAGTCTTCTGAAATCTGTACCTGAAAATTAGTTGCAGTCTAAGACCTTGCCTGGTATCAGAGACTTAGAGGGTGGTCTTACTTTCCTTTTAAATTTGGTGGCATAATTGCATCATGTATAGTAGAATAGGTATGTTGGGTTTTCTCCTTTGCGAGTAGTAACCACCTATTGCTTTTGCTCCAAGATTTCTAAAGACAAAGAAACAAAACCAAACCACTTTTTTAAAAGTTTTTTATGATTATTTTGAAAATGTGATAATTCAGTTGATTTCTTTGTATTCATTGTATTTGGTACAATGATATTTTAAATTCTTTTTATCTGCCACTGCTGTATATTTAATGCATACTTAAGATACTCTGAGGGTTTGTCTGTGAGTAATGAGAAATTCTTTCAGAGAATCTCACACATTCTGCATTCAGTTCAGAGCAGATTTCAGGTTTAATGAACCAAACACTTCTAGACAAATTTGGAAGGAAACATCTATGAGCGGTCACAGATTCCTACTGCTATTAACAATTTTTTGAGCACAAATGTAAAATATTTACATTTGGACCAACTTTGAATTAATTGACTTTGGTTATTTGGTTTTAGACTTTGCTGCTTTTACCGGTTTTGGATGAGTGTCAATGACCAACAAATACAGCACAAAGCCTACGGTATCACAGATGGTTACCTGAAATGACTGGCCACTTCTGAAAATGTCAGTCATAACGTTGTTATTCCACAGTCCTGTTTTCCATTATGTATGGATACTACTACTTAACGTGGCTCACAAGTATCCTTTGGCACTTAAAAGCTGTAAAGCAGATTGGTTTCATGGGTGAAAGCTGATATCATGTACAGTTAAGTTATTGGCTTTTGTTTGCTTGTACATATTTGACTAAATATCACAGTCAAGCCTTGAGACCAGGCAGCTGTTCTAGAGATACATCTTTAAAGTGTTGAAAGAGTCTTGCTACTCTTCTAACATGACAAATGGAGAGTAATTGTAAAATTGCCAGATAAATGCTAGCCAAATTAGGTAAAAAGCTAATTCATTGTATCTGCCCAAGGGTATCAGTTCCTTTATAATCTAAAAGGTTTACTGTTTGGGATTGACCTTTGACATAACATCTTATTTTTTGATATTCGCCTTTAGATGTGTTAACTTTGCAATGTTTCTACAGTCTGAAAAATAAATACATGATAAGCATTGTTTATATGAAAAACATTTCACAAGGGGAGTTCTATGCTTATTTTGGTCTTATCTCTTCTTAACCTAATTCCTTGGGTAATGCAGGGTTCCCTTCCACCAAGAAGTTGAGAAAATGAGGATTTGTCTCTAGGTACTTGGTATGGCTATTTGTTTTCTGTGGTGATACTTGATTCTGCAGCATCATTGGCAGTGAAACATTCCAGATCTGAGTGTAGTCTGGCATCAGTGAAATGCTTCCTACACATCTGGTATCAGCTGAGAATTTTGAGCCAAATTATGCATGTTAGATAAGCCCAGAAAGAAAGGTATTCCTTACAGAACTAACAAAACTTGTTTGAAAGAATAATTTGGACAAAAGGTAAGCTGAACTCCGTAGATCAAAATTCAGGTTTATTTTCTATAATATCAATTTAAAAAAACACAAGAATCTTTAATATTTGCATAGATGCAATCACTGCTTTTTGGGATACGCTGTTATAAGAAAAGCTATCTTTTTTGCTGTTTATCTGAAACAATTGCAATGTTTCTGTTCTTACAGTATTTCTGACTGCCTCTACAATATTAATTTTATGGCTACATTCTTTAACAGTAAGATATATTTTAAAATAAAGAACAGATGGTCATTAGTCATTCTTTGAGAGTCATCTTTGTCTAAATCTGACTTGGTCCCGTTGGTAAATGCAGAGTAATTTTTTCTAACTCTGTAGTGATTCTTAGGTCCAGTTTAAAATTATTCTAGAGCATTCACTTTTCTCTTTGCAGTGGCACAAGCAATCCTGAATACAAAATGTCCTCTTTTCTGAACCTCTTGTGTATGGATATTGTACTTGTGACTGTGCATATGAAAGTATGTTATAAATGTTGAGTGTGCATACATACTGACCTTCCATCCCACAGTGCTGAAGCAATTTGTATGTGCTCCATGCTAGGGATTTTTAGGACAAAAAAGTTCCAGCCAGTCTTGTGGTGTGACATGACCAGTCTTAACGACACACCACAAAATCTAACATAGAATAGCCTGAAACAGAACTAGGTCAAACCACATTGCTTGGAGGAATTAGGAAGTAGGTAAAACTGCATTCCTCTTAAAATTGCAGAGCTTGGTCAGAATTGTGGAATGAGCCTTTCTTCCTTTCTGCAAAATAGGAAAGGACTAAGTAGTTTATATTCTTGAAAAGCACTCTTCATAGCTCTCTGCCCACTTAACACCTTACTTTGAAATATTTCTTTCAGCTGTGATTTGGAGGGAAGAGTCATCCTTGAATCAGCCACCCTGTTTTCCCCTGCGCTAAGGTTTTTGCTTCTTGGGAGTCTCAAAGAGACCATTGCATTGGGGTTGTATAATTACACACGCAGACTGCATTTGTCTCTGTCACGAGGTCCATGCTTGCCTTGGAGAGCAATTTCTAGTGTAAATGTGTATATCACTGTAAGATCAATTCTTTTAAAAAAGAGAAAAAAAAGTAGACCTTATCTGGCTTTGTTACGAGGCAGACAAACTCCTCTCTCTATATGTGAGCATTTGTGCAAATAGGCAATTGTCTAACTGCATACCATTGAGAATCGGGGATCGCTTCCTGGCTCTTACTACCTTTCAGCTTGCTCCTTTTTAAGCCACGTTCTTACATGACCTTTTCATTGTCTTGAACACAGACCTTTCCACAGTGACAGGCTTATTATTATTTTTATTTATATATAATATCCCCTATGGAAAAGCAAAGGAAAAAATTGAGAGAGAGAATTCTTGCTCAGTTCTTGGTGTCTTTAATAAACCTAGTCAGTTGTGGTGCTGAGGGAACTGTAAACATAGAACTAACATCTTTTTACAAGAATTTGCTTTTGTTAATAGCAATAGATAACATGAACAAAATTCGTCTCCTCCAGGCCTGTTTTTTGCTCTGGCTTTGAAAGAATGAGAAGCCAGTTAAGGTACTCATGCTACACATTTCCCATTGATATTTCTATCAATAACTAATCTCCAGTATTTTATTTATTTTCAGTTCTGTTTTTATTAGGGCTTTTAAGATATAGCCTAATAAATTCATTTTTACATTTTAAAGGATTACCTGTATAGCCTACAGGTAGAATTTCAAAACTATATCCCATAAAATTTTGTTATAAATATAAACATTACCTGTGTGTCTTATCCTTCAGTAAATGTTTATGCATACTGTCACAGGGATGGGATCTGTAAGGTGGTAAATGTTTCAGCACCTAACAAAAGCAGATTGAACTCAGAATGTGTTAGAAATTACTTCCTTCATTATGCATGCTATTTATGCAGTCAGTAACTTGTTTTAACATAGTAGTTCTCCGCATAGTAGAGCGTGCTGGAGTTCTGGACAGCCGAAGTACGATTATAGATAAAATATTCTAGTTTTTTATAGTCATTGGTGAGATTAATTTCTTTCCAATATGTGGGGACAATGATTTAGTGTTCCTCTGTCTCTGAATGTAGTAGAGTAAGAAGGCATGTCTCCTTCGGTCAACAGAGTGAATCCTTAGGACTTCAATGTGATTACATCCTGCACTCTACTCCCAGTTAAGGGTTTTTCTATTGGTGAAGTGCTACTTTTTCTCCAAGTACTTTCTTTTTTAAAAATACATCTTGATTTACAAATATTTAGGTAATTCCTGATATTTGAAGAAGCTGGATTCCCACCAAAGCTTCCCTGCAGTCTCAGGTTGTTTCAAGCTTCTTCTCCATAAATGGGGAGCAGGGGGCGAGGGTGTGGAAATGGCTGGCAACTGTGTATTTGTTTTTTAAAAGAAAATTTAAATGTCTAGTAGATATTTGGTGACACGTTTTTATGTCTTTGGAGTTGATGAGCCTTTTTTTTACAGTAGTTTGACATTTCAGCAATTTCTACTGTTAGGCATATAAGGGAACTAATCTACCTCTCTACTGTGTAAATTATATTTTATCACTCTTCTTTCCTTTTTTTTTATGTAAGGTTATATTTAGATTCTATTCTCACTATTTTGAGGTAAAATAATTCAGAAATTCTTTTTTTCAAATTAACTTCCACATTACTAAATTTCTAAGTTGACTTCAGAACTGACCTTCTCATTTTTAGGTTGATATTCCCCTTTTGGATTTTTGGTGGAGTTGTGGTCTCAGGACTGAATTCTCAGACAAAGTTAATGTGAAAAAATGGCACAGCACTTTGTAGTAGTTAGAAAGATGCAATAAAATACAGACAAATGATTTTCTGCTTAAAAGTTTTTTTGCAGCTATGCCACAGAGTAAAAATCAAACATGATGGTGATTGGTTGCATGTTGATTAACTTCAACAAGAATTTACAGCAATTAGTTCCAGTTTGCTATAGAGTCTTGCCTGAATCATAAGTCCTTTAGGATTTGCTGAACATCTTGAGCAACTGAGTGAAGATTTACATTATTTTTTTAATTTTTTTTTTTCTCCGACAGCAGTTTAATGACAAGTTCTTGTTCATCTGATGACATTGATCAGGAAGAAATACAGCTCGCTTTGCAGGCTGCTAAAATTGCCACACGAGAAAAGATCAGATCCAGATTTCATGGCAGTAATGACCTTATTCACCGCCTTTTTGTCTGTATCTCAGGTATGAGAGTAGCCTTTGTTGTGTTTTTATGCAAAAGGATCTCTGAGTGTTTCCTGCCAAAAGACAAGGAAGATGTGTATTAAACTGCAGGTAGCATAAAGGCCAGAATGCAACTTGACCATTATGGAAAATTGGTTTAATTAAATGTTCAATTTTTATTCCTGACATGAACAAGTGATCCCCTCAAAAATAAATACAAGGCCATTACTGGTAGCAACAGGCAAATTTAAATACTTTTTTTAAGGGTGGCGTAATAGTCTAGTAACGGTTTACCCATTTTCTCAAACTCCTAGGTGTTGCTGACCAGCTGCAGACAAACTATGCTAGTGATCTGAGGAGTATCTTAAAGACCTTGTTTGAAGTTATGGCAACCAAACCCGAAACAGAAGACAAAGAAAAGCAAAAGAAAGGTAAAGAGATCTAAATGTTTGTTTTCTCTAGTGAATTTCTGCTGGTAGCCCCATGGAGATCCATTAACTATTTGACAAGAATTTCCTTAACATTTTGTCAACTTCTTGACAGGACTCACTGTCCAGTGATTTGATCTAAGTTTAAAAAAGTCATGGAAACAGACTGCAAACGGGTCGAAGTCACTGGAGGTATAGGTACACAGCAGTATGTCTTGAGACAGATGTTGAAACAGAGCCTTGAGAGTACGTCTGCTAGTTTCTGTATTCCTATGTATAACAGAACAGTGTTTGTAGCCCATATAGTCATAACATAAAGTATGCGGGGTTTGGACTTCATAGATTCCACCCCCCCACACCCTCCCCCTTGGTATTGTGTCATGCTGGAGACATTTTAATTTACCAAGATGTGTATCTTTGATTCTGAAGTTTAAATAGCTGTGTAAAAGGAGCAGACTATAAAATGAGAGTGCTCAGTAAGATGCTGAAATCTGGCCTGTCTTGAAGAAATTGCAGAATGCTGAATTTGGCTTCAAAATAGAAAAATAACCAGTTTTGAATTCTAGATAATCAGGATAACGGAACCAGAACTAGATCATAAGCCAACGCAAGAACTTTTTTTTCTCTGTCACCATTATGATTATTTCTTTTTCAAAGAGGCAAGTCTGCTAACTTGGCTAAAAATAACCATGTCATCCCAGCAAGACTGCAATTGCTTTTGTCCTTTGTTATGATTAGAACTATCAGCATCTGAAGGTGATCAGAGTGCTCTTTTTTTTTCTCCCTTTCCTCATGATTGAAAACTTTTGCTTTCCCTTTCTCCCAGTTTAGTTTAAAAGCATGGAGGATTTTTATATGAAACACAAAGTTAAAAGTTGGTTAAAGTTATCAGAAAAACCTCCAATCCAGCTGAACTCTGCAGTGGGATAATGCACAACATGCATTACAGTCCTCTACTTGTGGTTGAAACTTCCACATTTTTATGGTGGCGGGATGTCATGATGTGAAAAGAGACTGGTTTTTTTCATAGGCAAAAAAAAAAAAGGGGGTATAGAATTGGTAGAGAGGATCAAAGAGCTCCTGAACATTGAAATAAGAGTACTATAAAGAAATTGGAGCTGTAAAGAATTATCACTAGGAAATATATGTTAGTCACCAGTACTTGGCTGGAGTAATTTCTAATGGATGAACTATTACATTGAAAAAAAAAAAAAGTGTTGACAAAAGCAAGCATACACAAAATGAGCATATAAAAGTCAGGGACTTCAGGGATGAAGTTTCTCTTTGATATATGTGATTTGATGTCTGTGATTCACTTAGGGAATCTCTGGTTGTTCTCATAATCTACTTCTTTGTAAAGGATCCAAGTTAATAACTGGGAAATAAAATACAGGATACAACTAAACTGCTAGAAGTAAGAGGACTGTATGTCCTGTAATAACAGCATCTTTCATTTCTGTTGTCATTCCAAAGAAGACTAGAGGAGACTTTTAAATCACTGTTTCTGTCAGGGTAAAGAAAAAGCCAGAAGTCTAAGAAGGTATATACAGATGCTACTGTAATCTAATCCCAGAAGTCCCAACATGAATATTTTAAGTGCAAATTGGAAAAAGATTAATTTGAGTACTCTTTGGTTTGTTTTACAGTTAATCAGGGTTTAAGGAGTGCAGCATTGGAAGACTGTGCTTTATGTCAAGAGACTATATCATCCTCAGAACTTGCAGCAAAAGCCAGAGATGGGGATTTTGAAGGTACTTTCTTTTTTCTGAGAATTAAAATGAGACAATACTGTTGTATAAAAAAAAAAATTTCATTAAAATGAAAACTCTAAGATTTGGCTCTGGAAGGTGACTGTAAAGTGGTTATAGTATGGTTTAGAGACGAAGTCAGATGATAAACTGAGCATATTTCTTTCAGATTTTTTTCTAACAGCCTCATGAAACTCTGACCTACAAATTGTCATATGCAGTATGAATTCCTCTGTATTAGTGGAGAAAGGTTCTGTATAGTAAAGGCTTTAACATAGTGTATGACATAACATCTGACAAGTTTCAGAGCACTGTGTAAGATGCAAAGCCCTAAGTAAGGTCTTCTCAGCCAAATCTAAAGAGATCTTTTATATCGTTTGCTATATGTGGAGGTGCTACTTTTTCCCGTGGCAGAAGTACCTTTCAGACTTTCTTTGCTTTTGTCTTTGATCAAAATATTTTGGTTATTATTTTCATATTCTTCACCATATTACTCGAAGAAAAAGTTAGTTTTAGGCAAGTCTGCTGAGGTTACTCGAATCTCATTGAATACATGGTAAAAGTGAAGAAAAGTGCATATATAAGTCTCAAAGTTTTGGTCAGGATTCAAGCATTCCAAGAGCTCAAAAGTTTTTGGTTTTCTTTTTAATCTGAGATGCTGTGGAAGTGCTTAGGAATCAGTTATGGACTATGGCCCTAGTATGGTAAACATTGTATAAAAAATGGATTAAAAAATAACAGAGCACTTGCAGTCAGAGTAAGAAAAGAGAAAGTAGATGTATGAGACGGAGCAAACAAGAAAGCAATCAGCTTTGATTTTCAGGGCTAAGTGGTGGTGTCAGCACACCAGGAGCCCAATTATTGGAGTGGTGGTATCTCTGTGGTCAAGTGAGAAATACAAGACAGCTGTCAACTGTGAAACTGTATCTGAGCTTCCCAGAAATTCAAGTGTGCAGTAATTTCCCTGTGCTTTAAAACTTTGATCTATTGTTGTCTATTTGTCCATATGCACTACTGTTCTTCCAGTGAGAGGTTTTTGAATGCAGAATGACTAAGAACTGAGTGATAAGCAGTGTACATCTCTGCTTGTATGCAGAGAGGGGTGACCAACAGAAAAGAAATGTCATTTTTAATAAAGATCAGAAATCATGGGGGGGGGGGGAGGCATATTAAAGATTAGGTTTTAGAGTAATGGTACATATTTATAAGTTATTTTGTGCTTATATAAAACATATGGTTTGCTTGCTTACCCTTCTTCTGAAGCTGCAGGCTAAAGGATCTCTAATCTATTTTAGAACAGCAGGGCTAATTCATGTATAATGCACTGTAGAAATGCCTCTTTTGGAGGAAGATGATTGGGTGGCAGATAAAGAACTATTCAGCAGTCATTTTAATTGATTTTTCTATTGTGCCATAATTCAGAATGTCACAGAAGGTGCAGTAAAGAACAAATCTTTAAGCAAAATCCTTACCATGTATAGGCTGTATTGGAAAAGAACGCAAGAGATTATTCATTCTCTACCATTTCAGTTCATATTCTTTTGTTTTGAATCGATGCCTGATGCTGTCAGTGAATTTGACTTGCAGAACTCAAAAGCAAGTTGTTCTGAACTGCAGGATGCTGAATAACCTTCTCACAGTGGATGTACGTTTTGCCACGGCAAAGTCACTTCACTTCCCTGGCATGTTACTCAGCTTTTAAGGTTCTTCAGCTTTTCATGGCATCTTCTGTTGACACAGGGAAGGTTTTATGTTTGGAGAAGTGCAGCCTGTGGCTTGGGATGTTACTTATTGAAATAGAGGACAACAGTCTGGGTGCCTAGGTGATGTTATGGCCACACAGTATGGTAAAGGGGAATCTTTGGAGTTACGAGGGCCCCTGCAGCACCCAGGTAGCATGAATCAGTTACGTCCCTGCTCTAAGCAAATGATAAAACCCAGCCTGTATTATTAATAGCATATGCAGATAACTACAGCAAAAACAGCCCCCTGCCTGCACCTTTGTTCCTAAATAGCAGGTGTTTCACATATGCCTCTGATGGAAAGCAGAGCCTTGTGGGATAACCAAGTCCCTTTTGAATAAGTGGATTTGGATGCCAGAATGAGCTTGGCTGCCTTGGCACAATGTTTTCCCATGCTAATACATCCTCTAAACAGAGCCAGTTAGCCAGTGCTCCTGCAGGTACTCTGCTTTTGACTGGGAAGGCTTGGGCATGTCTGAATCAATCTCCTTGCAGACTTTCTGTGGGAGTCTTACTTGGCTTGTGTGTGCTTATGCTGAAACTACCTACTTGTACAAATCAATACAGCTCCTCTGACTGTGTAAACTAACTAGTGTAGTCTGCTGTTACTTAGTCTTCAAATTTGCTGATGGGCAGGAATTTTCTGTATCACAAAGAGACAGAGGGTGCCGGGGTGCATGGAGATGAGCTCCACCTTCCAAACCAGAACAAACCACAACAGCCCTACAAAAAGGGACATATGAAGTGGGTCAATTTGTTGGATTTGTGGGAACTGTAGAAACACCCATTTTGTCTCCTCACTTCCAGTACATTCCAGGCTCCTGTCCCTTCAGGTGACAAGTTATCATTGCTGGCAATGCTGTACAGACTTTTTTTTTCTACTGAGGTATGCAGTGATAGCTAATGGGATACATGGTTTTGCTATCCCTAAGGCATCTAGCATGAGCAGCAGTATTTTAACCTCAGCAGCCATGTGCCTTTTCCCTCTTATAACACCTCCCCACCCACCTCATTTTTGCTAGTCACTGTGGAAGCAACAGCCCCAGACTTTGGGTGATGTTTGGGTGCAGGTGGAAGATGTCTGGTGGTTAAGACAACCTTTGCTACATGAACATTGTGTCCTATTTCTTGCAGCAAGCCTGATGGGTTTGTCCTCCAGGCCAAATCTGGACCACAGGCCACCAGCAGGAGTGTACTGCAGTTACCACTGTAAATGGATTCAACGCAAAGTCTGAGAGTGTTGCACCAATCTGTTGACAGCATTGCACCAAAACTACTTATTTTTTTGTACATCATTTCTACACTTCGGGTCACTCTTAATGATTCCAGCTGAAAATGAAAACAATTTAAAGCAAATGAGCACATCAGTAGCTCCTCCCTTCTGCCATTGTGGCAGAACATGAGCATGTATCAGATTGAGAAAGTCCAGCAAGCTACCTGCCAGGAAAGCTTTTTCCAATTATCAAATAAATCCCTTTTACAGAAAGTACTGAATGTTTAAGATTGCATCCAATCGATGATAATTAAAAAAAAAAAAAAAAAAAAAGAAAGCAAGCCCAGCAACCTGAACAAATAAATGAATAGGTTTAAGATTCTACTGAAGGTTCCGGCCTCTACTCAGGTTATAAAGATGAATCACTTGTTTTTGTCAGATTTCTCATTCTTACTGTATATAAAACCCACTAGCTGGTCTGCATCATAAAACAAATATGAATGTTTATTATGAGCCAACTGACACTGGCAAGGGTGTAAGAGTTAAATCCTGTGACCTTCGGAAGGTTGAAATACAATAAACTACAGATTAATTGGCGTTCCGAAACAAAAGCATTTTCAAAAGTACAGATGAGCCTATGGAATCTATGTTCATCTTTGCTGTCCTAATGCTCTAGGACTTTCTTTCGAGGAAGCATATGTATTAATACTTCATAGACTATAAAAAGCACTATATTGTTATAGGGAGAGAATGTAAAGCAAATACATTTATATTTTCTAAGAATACAAGATTAATTTATACAGTATTCCATGAATAAGTTTTAAATACAATAAAATTTCATGTCCTGGTTGTATGATGAGAAGATGGCCCGTGGGGGACAAAATTCTGTGTATAAACTCAAAGCAAATTGTAGTGGCAGCTGCTCAGAAAAAAGCAGGTTGGGCTCTTTGCTACCAGTGGTGTTTGCTCTGAATTGCAGTAACAGCAGAAGGGGCCTGTGTCTCAGGACCTTTTGTGGTACTGCCTTTCTCCCTGTGTCCTGGTGAGCTACGAGCCAGCATGGTTATTGGAAAGTTCCTGAGCTCCAACTTGGATGATAAGCTGACCAAGATGTTTGCATGGGACTGAGAGTGGGCAGCATGGGTCACATGCAAATTAAAGGAAACCTCCACATTTGAAAATATAAGAAAATTACTCTTAGTTAACCTAGTATAAATGTATCCCTGCTGGGACAGACCTGCATCATTCTTAATATATTACAGCTTTAAAAAAAACAAGCATCAGGGAAGTAGAAGTTTGTCTTTCTGCCATTTATGTGTCTGGGATTGTGTTTCTAGCCCCAACACAAAACTTGCTTTGTATTTGTCAGCAGGTTCCCGTATATGTATACACAGATATAGATATACACACACACACACACACAGAGTAACAACGTGGTTTTTTTGTCTTGATAAGGATTTTTGTGTATTCATTTTTTTTATCAAACTGTAAATGTGACCAAGCATAAGTCGCTGCTCACCATATTTGGGAGCATTATTTTTATCTTTGTGAGCTTGATGATTTTAGTAGTGAACTTTGGCAAATATGAGTTTTGACCATATGTGTATTTTGGGGTAGTTCATTACTCTGGAAGATTTGTCTGTTGCGATTGAGGGAAGGTGAATATTTTTAATTGTCCATGTCATGAAGTTACAGGCTGGCTAAGAAAGTGAGTTACACATCTTGTCTAGGCAGAGGCATGAGACATCTAGAAATCAGAAGATTTTCTCAAGGAAAAACAGCATTACAAAGCTGTTGGTGCTCCATGAAAATACTTGCTTTAGCATCTCAGCTCTCTCTGCAATCATACATTCATTTTCACTCCTTATCCCGCTAGCATCCGTACAGAACTACCTTGCTTGCTACCACCTAGTTATAACTCCAGCCACAATGGATTTGCTGTGGCTGCCAGTACAAATATCTGTTTGTGCCAAATGGTGTTAGCATCTGTTTGCTGTACAACAGCACACTATTTCTCCTTGATCCCTTTCCCTCTTGTAATATTCCAGCCCACCCACTTTTGTCTAATCACAGGTCCTCCCTGCTCTCCAACCAGCAGCACAAGCACAATTCAGTGATTTATGGTCCCAAGGCTCAAGCTCTTGTTCTTGTTTCAGTAAGAAGTCACAAGGTCAAGAAGACCCACCCATGCTACTGTATGTGCAGAATCTAATAACTGTGAGCCTAGAATTAGCTCTAGCTGAATGCTTCAATTTTTTTGTCCTCTACATGCCTATAGCTACTCTATTATTTATAATGATGACCAGCAATGCTTTCTAAATGAAAGAATTTAAATTGTTGCACAGTTCAGTAGCCAACCATACTCTGTCCATGTAACTTCTTTTACTTTTTCCTTATTCAGCAGCTCTGCTTACACTGTGCAAGAGAAGAATCTAGTATCAAGTTTTCCGTATTGAGGCAATGTTTTATGATCAACTGAACATATTTAATCATGCATGTAAAATTAGAGGATTTTATACAGTTTTTAGGTTGTATTGCAATAATTTGATCTGACTTAGGTTTTAAGAACTTGCTCAGAGACTTTCACTTTTTCAAAGACTATCCCTCTCTGTTAGCACTGTGTGGAACTTGTTGAGATTTCATTGCAGGAGGAGAGAACATCCCGTAAGTACTGTAAAGCAGAGGCTTATTCAGCTCCACAATGACATAACTGGGATTTTGATTAGGTTTGAAATTTTTTGTCCTAAACATGCACGTATTGAGTGTTCTTCTGCTATGTAATATGTAGATCTACATTATCAACTTGCTTCTAGTTTATAATGATTGGTAGCTCTTACAGAGAAAGACTCCTAATAATGGAGTGCAAGATCCAAGTCTCTGATCCGTCTGATCTAAAGTAAAGATTTGAACCATATCCCAGCAGAAGTCAGTGTTTTCTGTCAGAGTTGTTCCATTTTATGTAAATAATTATTTTGCCCAAAGAATGAGTTGCTGATCATGTACCTGTACGGAATGGACACAGGATGTTGTTGTTCAAGGTTGTGTTGAATCGGGCAGAGTGGAGGCTTGAGCCCAAGTCTGCAAAGCTCCATGCTTTGGTGAAAGCTTTCTAGATTTGCACAGAAAATCCATCCTAAGCAAGCTGTTTGACAAGAGCTGTACTTGAAGCTAAGAAGTCTGTACCTCTGTTTTCTCCCTCATCCCCAAAATTTTCATCAAATAATATTGTTGAAGCAGAAAATTTATTTTTATTGAAAAATTTCAAGCCAGCTGTAATGAACACTGAATCTACTGAGCAAGGGTAAAGATTGCTTTAGTACAATTGCCTGCTAGAAATCTTATATGCAAGTCAGAGATTGCCCAGAATGACATGCGGAAAATTGTATGTGATAAGGGACAAAAAGATTCATCTTACTGTGGCAGTTAAGTGAGGGGTAAAGTCATGTCATCTTAGTTCTCTACTTTCTATACTTAAAACTGTGAGAATTTGTGATTCTTGCTTTCATCAGAAAAGCTACAGTAAGCCCATCTGACCTTTTTTGCAGCTGCAAGGGTAATGCACTTTGACGGCTGCAGTGGTGTAAGTTCCACAGGCTGCTGTAGGAACAGTCCTCTTAAGGTTAGTTTGATAAAATATCATCAGGGTTATGCACGATGTGCTCTAAAAATGTAATACACATCAATGCAGGAGGAACTTTCAGTTTGATTTCTGCACTAGGAATATTTGATAAAAACAAAAGATGCAGAAAGGGTCTTTTCTCTGAGTTGTCTGGCCATAATGCAAACACCACCACAAGCTTAGGGTTTAGTAGCTACTCTACAGCAGGGCATAGTGGTGTGCATGTTTTCTCTTCCCCCCCCCCCCCCCCACCGGCATATAATTTGCTAGATTAGGCCTTCTGCAAGCTCCAACAACTTTTGGGATTGCTTCCTGACCCACCCCAGTCTCCTGTATCTTAGCACCACTGAATGAACTTAAGCGTTCTGGTCTAATGTTGTTTCAATCAACACTGTTGATGGATCAGAGTCAAGGCTTGCTTCCTCTTGTGTTCTGGGATGCAGAGATGTTCTCTTTGGTTTTCTAAGATTAGATGGGACTGCAGTAGGTCTATTGCGCATAGTTAATTAAGCAAAACTAATTACAGTAGCTATGATTTTTTTATCATGATTATGGTTTTCTTAAAGTTCAAGCATCTTGGATTTATGTGAGATTTTTAACTTTTTTTAAGAGCAGAAAATGTTTCTAGCTAATGAGGTTGCATAGACATGTAAAGGTGAATTCTAAAAGCTACAGCATAAAACGAATAAAAAGACCATAAAATTTCATGATTTATGAGAGATCATAATGCAAGATTTTTGAATAGTTAAGAGCTGGGAATACTGTGTTTCTCCTTTTTAAATGTCTTTTTCAGTCTTCACGCTATTTAATTTTATCTTGTGCCTTTTCCTTTCTCTAAACTAGTTTCTAATTCATTTAAATACTTGTTTCTCTTCCTTTCTCTGCCTTTTTTTCTGTACATGCTTTTAATGTTTTCTTCTAAAATTAATTTCTGTAGTCTTTGTCTCGTTAATCCTTTCCCTCCCTTCCCCCTCCTCTTTGATGTTTGTGCTGTGGTCTTCATCCATTTCCCAACAGACTTCTCTTAACTCTCGTTGCATGATAAAGCAGCGGGCCAATTAGCCCACGAACAAGGTTTTCCCTCCATTCCTTGTACAAATCCCCGAAGCACAGGCAGATAGCGCTTTAGAGACTGGATGTTTCCACTTGCTGCTGCATGCAGAGCTAATGGAGCAGCGTAGCCCAGAGAAGGACTGTAACACAAAAAGCCTACGGGTGCAGTGCTGCTGCCCTGCTTCCAGCGTGTCTTCAGGCTCCTGCTAGGGGTTTAATTTGTATAACTCGCTCTGTTCCTCCTATTGAAGCTTTATCCTCTCATGAGACTGCTCTTCAGAGAATATTTCAAAAACCTGTTCTATAAAAAGCCTGATGACTCAGTCATTAATGTAAGTCAGTCAGAAGGGCTGCTCCCAAGGTTGAAGCTTGCGAGGGGGACCTAGGGGTGTCATCCTGTTGCCACTGGGGCTTGCATGGGCTCGGGGAGACCGAGTCGTTCAGGGCTTCATCTTTCCTGCCAGGGTGAGCGCTTCGGCTCCAGCCCAGGATTGCATTAATTTCTAAGTGCGTACTCTCAGAATGAAGCCTCTGTGTTTGTGTTATTCAGCGTAAGGACTTGTTCAGTCACAACTGGAAGCAAAGGCATAGGGCTAAAGGCCCAAAGTTTCTTACTTCAAATGTTACTTCAAGGCTGCGCCACTGTATGGTTTTGGGCAAGACGTGTCTCTCCTGATTTCTCCCCACACGCTTACTGACTCTAGCTGGGTGACGAGGATTAAAGCAATTGATGTTTGTACAGCATTTTGAATGTTAAAAGCTGTTACATAACTGTTACTATTTGGGGGTGTGCTGCAGTGCAGCAGACCTTGGTGCAAGCAATTGGGATGTTAGGAGGGCACTAAAACCCTGAAGCAATGGGGCACGGGGCTGGCCACGTAGCCCTGTCAAAGGGCCTTACTGTTGTTGAGTCACTGTCTGGGGGAAAATGTGCCCTTTAGCTGATTCTGCTGATGCGTTAATTCACTGAATCGGCTGACGTGACACCAATGTGGAGGTAGAGGGAGTCCCTCTAATGTGAGAGAACAGTCTGTAGAGGGTTGTACTGTTCTATACATTGAGTACTGCTAAGACGTGATTTTTTTCATGCAATTATAAAAACTAAGTTTGCAGATGAATTTGGCAGTCAAGTAATTCTGTAACCATGAACTATGGATTATATGATTATTATGAGTTTGTAAGGTTTTTATTTATCAAAATAAATATACTGTTTCTCATGGAGGGGGTTTTTTGCAATTTTTTTTATTTAGCACCAGAGAAAAATCCACAGAAGGTCAATTAAAAAATAAGTTTTTCAACATTGCACTTCAAGGACAACAGAAAAAAAACAAAACCCAAATGTTAAACACCTGATAAGAAAGCTGCTTTCTGTTGATGAGCTCCAGAGTCTTTGTGGTGGGGTTGCGTTAGCCTGTAATGTGTCTGGACTAATCATGATCTAAGGGAATGAGTGATTATGGTCCTAGCTGCTGTGGAAGTTGCAGTTCATATTGGCGTGCTGCAGTTTGTACAAAAACGGCCTGTGGTTTTTGGCTTTTCTGTGAATATTAAAATTAGTAACTAGCTGAACATGGTAACCCACATTCTAATGCAGCTGATAAAGCATTGGTAGCAAAGTAGGCATCTTACCAAACCTGCTTCCACCAGCTCTGTGTTCATTTGAGAGGGAGGCCTGGTGGCACAGTGCTTAAATAACTTCCTAAATTTTGCCATCTTTAAAATTAGTAAGAATCAATAGGATAGTTAAATCCCTGAAAACATAATCAAGGCTATGTAGTTTAATGGCAAGTTTTAAACAGGAACATCATTATTGGCTCGGTTATTTTGTTTGGAAAATATGTGATATCCCAAGGGACCTCCTGGATGGAGAACATGCTCCAAGGTCATCAGGCTTACCATGGTTTCAGATCCGAGATCCCTGTGAAAGTGATACAAAGTTTTCAAAATCAACATCATAAACTGATATTAGGAGTAAGTTTCACTGGGCAAGTTGCATGTAGGAGCTAGGGAGGTTGCAGAGAAGGAGAAGAACTGCAAAGGAAAATCTTTTGGTTTCATTGGTATTAATGCTTCAACTTAAGCTGGCAGTCCTGCGTCTTCCTGCTGCTAAAGGACTGCCTGCCTCTGAAGTAGGAATTTGTAGCCTTGTGTCCCCACAGAACATTTTCTGGTGAACTGTTCCCAGGGATGAGGTGAAGGATCCTCTGTGCAATCTCCTTTTTTTCACCACATCAGTCATTTCTCTGCAGACAGATGTTGGTTTTGGTTGCTGTCCCTATAGCTGTGACCTTTATCAGACCAGTTTGTTCACTAAGTGAAAGATTGCTTCCTTAAAACTAGTTTAACTTCCAAAATAGTTTAGAGGAGTGCATAGAAGCTGAGTCAAGATTCAAAGTTCTCTTTGTTTTTATTAATCTGCTTTTTGAACATTTTCTGCATTGAATGCTATTCCGTTTTTACTTTTAATTTGACAAATGTTGCAATGTGACAAACGCATGAAAACTGGTCATGGTTATGTTTGAACAATACAGTGCATTTCTCATTTAATTACCTTCTTTCTGCTTCTAGCTGTAGCCCTCTTGACCTCTGTATTAACTGCACCATATATTTTGTTGTTTGATAATATGCTCCTTGAGGCAAGGATCTTGCTTGTCAGGTTTATAAATCAGCAATTGCATGGGTTGCATACTGTAAGTAATACTTGGAGAGAAGCTGCATACAGGGAACTTGGGTAAATACCTCCAGCGGTTCCTGTTCACTGTGTCCATGGACTCTGGATAGAACTTGCTTTGCTCTTCATTAGATGTTTAACAACTTAATTAAGCAATCGGCTACATCATTTCTACAACTGTAATTTTAGACTCTCTGAGGTCATGTCAGCCTGTTGCTAGCAGAAGCAGCTCAACAGAAGTGAGCCTAATACCTTCTGCTTTGCCAAACCCAAATCATTTCCCTACTTGGCTTTTACGAGAGGTTAGAGAGCTCACAGGAGTAATAAACAATGGAAACACGCTGTTCAGGACAATGGTCCAATACTTTCTCTGCTGTCTTGTACACTTAATTTTGTGGTTTGCTGTAGTTACTGGTGACTTCCAGTAAAAGTCCTAATAGTTTAGCAGGCAGTAGTCAAGCTTCAAGTTCATTATCTGTGGAGTTGCTTGCTGAATTGCAGAAAAGCAGTCAGCTTTTCTTTAGGGAGGGCTGAAGAGGCTGGGAATGATCTCAGCTTTGAGCTCGTTTTGGTGGCTGGTTGCATTGACAAACACACCTGTGACCCAGCTCTGTTTTAAGTCTCTTGTCCTTATACTTTATTTTGCTTATCTCCTTTTCCCTGCCATTTTCATTTGAATAGGATATATTTCATTTTGAGTCCAAAGCTGCTGTGCGCTGTTTTAGTGCCTGCTGTGCTCTGCCCAAAGGTGGGTGCCTGGCAGAGCAGGGGGGCATTGAGCTCTCCCAGGCATCCTGAGCTCACCTAGCTGCCTGTTCGCAAAGCACCTTGAGAAACTCAGACGAAAGCAGCTGCTGTTGTATTTTATTCTCCCTACTCCCTTGAGGATCTGGTAATCGCATGTTTGTTTTTATTCACTTCTGATTTATGTTCCCTTTCATTGCTGTGTTTCTGACAGATCCTCCTGACTGGGTTCCAGATGAAGTCTGCAGCTACTGCACTGCGTGCAAGGCTCCTTTCACAGTCATTCGCAGGAAACACCACTGTCGGAGCTGTGGCAAGGTAATGACTCAGTCAAACATGTGAGAAACTATCTGCCAAAGAGAACAGCAAATTTATGCATACCACAAATTCAGCTGCACGGCAAAACGCGTGCACTGGGCCAGGGTTTTCAAGTCACAAGTGTTTTTGTGTATCTTGGCTACCAACTGCTCAGCTTATGTTTAGAAAGGGGGGGGGGGTTGACTTTTATACAGAAATAAGCATTTGTCTGCTAAAAAGCAGAACTCCCTATTGAGGTCCTGGAACAAACACCCCAAATCCAGAGTCTCTCTGGACTACTGCTCTAGGCTTTAATGAGCTGCAGCTGCCTGCACTGTGAGAGGTGATGCACACCTCAGCTGCAGGGGCAGTGTGTCCCTTTGCTTTCTTTCCAAACCTTTGCAGGAGGACTGAGGTGTGTAGGGCTCCTGCTTTGCAAGTTTGTGGGGGAGGAAGAGGGAGCGAGGGAGAAAAAAGCAGTCATGTGCCTCAGAAAGCCAGAAATCTGCAGTCCCACTTCACTTGCTGCTGTACAAGTTAAAAAGAAAGAGGATAGAGTAGCAGTTGTTGTTAACTTTATAGTGGACTTGCAGGATTAGGGAACGTCGGTATTATTCACAAATATTCCCCTAGTCTTTCTTCAGAACCAGTGGAGGGAGATGCTGCTTTTTGTCTCTGGTGGAGCTGCCTTCCCCTGTGACCTGCAGCGCTAGGCAGTCCTGCCTTGGCTGATGTCAGTACTTGGGCACCCGCATCAGAGAGGCTGAGCACAGTCAGATTAATTGGTCATTGAATTCCCTGCAGAGGGCTTTCACTTGCTATGCTGTGGAAGGTGGTGTTGCCAATACACAGGAGCCCAGCACGTACAATCTTCTCTCCTGTCTCTTGAAACCAATTTTGTCCCACCCAGTTCTTCAAAGGAACTAAAGTGAAATCTCCCTCTTGTTTTTCAGATCTTCTGTTCCCGCTGTTCCTCCCACTCTGCTCCGTTACCTCGTTATGGTCAGATGAAGCCTGTCCGTGTTTGCACTCACTGTTACATGTTCCATGTCACTCCTTTCTATAGTGACAAAGCTGGTATCTGACATATTAAACTAGTGGTATGTCTTCTGGAGTCTTACATGGACTGATATATTTGACCTAAGCCAAGAATTAACTTGAAAGAGGGACCTCACGAGGGCATGTAGGCTTTGACATCCATTATTATAAATTTTGTACAGACAGTTTTTATTGCATTTTACTAAGCTGCTAAAGGGAAGTATGAAGCGTCTGTAGCTCTAAGGCTACAGTACAGTCTTCCATAAATTTATAACATTAATGTTACGATGCCATATGCAGAACAAATGCACTGTGTGGAAGGAAATAGGGCTCAGAATTGAACAAGCATTGCTGCTTATCTTACATGCTAGGAACAGAGTAGCCGGTTAACTAGTCCATCCCAGCAAATCAATCCCAAAGCTCAGACACTTCTGTGCTCACTAGAATACCAGCATGGCTGTGGATGTCAGCGCTCTCCCTCCTGCTGCAGTTTAACTTTCCCATTACTAGATTTTTGCTACCTATGCTAGGATTAATTAAAGCAAAACTATTTCAAATCACATAGGAAGCACTGAAGGTCCTGAAGCAGTATACTTCTGTTGCCTTTCATTTACCGGGCAGAGCAATAACTCCAAGTTGTCTTCTAAAGATTAAGTTTTACAACTTCCAGTTCAATATTTTGAAGTTTTGGAAGTATTATAATCTACATCATTTATGCTAAATCCTGTTAAAAAAAGTCTGACACAGAGCTTTGGTTTCTATATCAGCATTTAAAACTTAACAAACTTCAGAGGAAATGGTTACTAAATGAATGAATTAATATTAAAATACATATTTTTTTTGAAAGAGTTTAGCAGCAAAATTCAGTAAACGTGACAAATTATTTCTCCCATGCTAAGGTTTTTTTTTAGATGGTTTTTAAAAGGCAAATATGTAATGATATATTCAAAAGTTCCTACAGAATGGTCAGCCAGAGAAAGGTACTTGTTGTCCATATTTGGCAGAGTAACTGTGTAAAATATTGCATACTGTTACTTCACTCATGCTAACAACTCAGAAGATGTTTGTATTTATTTGAAACACCAGGGATTAATTTTTATCTCCACTTGGAGAGGAAAGACATAAGACTCACATGGATTCATGCTATGATCTTGCACAAACTATTTGCAGTAAGAGCTCCCTGAGCACTGAGGTTTCAAAGGCGTTTGGACGTGCTTTGAGTTAGCCACATGAAAAGCAAGACACTGTGTGCTGTGGTTACAGAGGAAACGAGATCAAGAGCTCTTTGCTGTATCCCCTTTCCTGACTCGCAGTGTTACACACTGTGTTTCAAAGTGATAAATACAAAAAAGGACAAGGAAGTTGTTTGCGGTATCATGCTCAAGAAAGGTCATCATTCAAAATGATGAAGCAAAAATGGCCAGTGTTTTTTTCTTTTGGGTTTTTTTAATTTATTTTTGGAGGGACATTCCATTTGTTAAGTGGTTTAATATTCAGTGTTAATGAGCCATATAAGGGTATAACAGTTTGCCACTACTGTCGTTTTGAATCAGATGAAACAGCTTCACTTAGTTTATGTGTAATGCACAAGCCTTATGATGCTGTTTGTAGACAATGTCAGCTATGATGTGTTATCCTCACCTTATTTATATTTTTATTATTATTATTTCCCTGAAATCCTTCCCATGGAATCCTTGAGTTGGAGTGTCAGCATTCACCAGAGTTTGGAAAGGCATGGGGTTGGGCGATTGGTGGGTGGTGGGTAATGTGGTGCAAGCAATGATACTTATTCAGGCTTATATCTCAGGCTTCACATTGCAATGATTATTGCAGTTTTATTTTTAGAAAAAAAAACCAACAAATTTAATGCTTCTTTTATAGGATAAAAAATACAGCAAACTTCAATTGTGAAATAGATATGCACAAAAAGTTGCTTCTGTGGAGAAAAAAAAAAGAATCTTATTTAATGGATTGAATATTTATTCAAGCTTGTTTTTATTTTGTAAATGCTGTAATTCAGAATCATTTCCATAAATATGATATTTAAAGATCTCAGACACTATAGTTTCTTATGTAAATACAGACTCCTATTTCTCTTACTGAAAAGCACAATGACTATATCAATACTAATATACATTTGCCTCAAGGAAGACTTTCATCTTGTAATCTCTTCAGATAATTAAACTGTCAGGACTTTCTACTTCCATGTGCTGGATTGCTCTTTCATTTCGGGGTCTCTTTACATGGAGTGACAGCTGCCATCCTGTCAAACAAACTGGCCTTAAGTCTTTCTCACTTTGCAAGTAACATGAAAGAAAGGAGTTTAAATTTAGAAAATGGAAGTTGCCCGTGCAGAGAAGGGGTGGTAAATCAAAGCTGGAGTACTAGCCTGTAACTTAACATTGCCTTGTGCTATCTCTTGCCACTGGCTGAAAATCTACCTTCCCGAAATACCTTGTTGGTGGCCACTTCACACATTAGGCATATTTGATCTGCCTGTGTCACATGTGACTAATCTTTTCTGTGGGGGATATAAATCTGCAATGAAAATAGTGCTCCTTGGATCTACCTGCGCAGTTATTCTTATGAAGCATAATGCCTAGTGCTAATTTGTTCTGCTCCTTGTATGAGATATAACTCTTGTAGGCTTTATGAGAATTAATTTTATTTCCCAGAGGACTTAATGCGTGGCTTTGGGATGCCATTTCACTGAAGAAAAATAATGTTACAGCTCTGTGCATGAGGATCTTGCCTTCAGTGGTGCAACAACAAGAAAATTTTACGGGAAGCCTGCACACAAGTTTAAGATTGCAGTTGAATTAACATACGTAAGATTTATGGGCAAGTAATGCTGCCTTAAGGTGTGAACAGTAGAAATTTCTCCTAAAGGGACTTTTAAAATGAAATTTACATCACTTTAGTGTTTTGAGGGGAAAAAGGGGGATTCTCTTTTCTCCAAATCACAACAGTGTGTTCTGCAGCAGTTTTCCTGGTGGGGAATACAACAACAGGAGCGATACAGGATAATAAGGTGAGAACAACATTGCCAAAGGTGGCAGTAATTCACCTGGTGTTGGACTCTCCTGTATGACAGGTTCCCTCTGAATCAAGGCTGTTTGCAGGGAAAAAAAAAAGAAAAAAAAATTACAGTAAACTCTGAAATGATCCTTTCTAGATCTGTACAAATCGTACAGCATTTCCTGCTCTCTCCAGGTTTGTGAAGGGAGGTGGGATATCAGGGCTCCTTCTGCAATGAAAGGAACTTCAATAAAAAAACACCTCTGCTTCCAGAGAATACCCCTGTCCAGAAAACTCAAAAATACTTAAAAGCTGTCACACAGCAGCTCAGTGAGGGAGAACCTGGATGGAAGCGATGGGCAAGGAAAATGACTGTGTGTGTTGCTGAACTTGGGAGGAAGGAGGGGGAAAATGGAGTGCATGCATGTGTGGTTGTGCCTGTACACGGGTCGGGGGGACGGGACACAAAAGGTGGGCTGTGGAAGCCAGAGCCTCGACTGTAAGAAAGCTTCAGCTACAGCCCTGTCACAATCCTGCCCGGGAGCTGGAGGAAACCACCAGCGTTCTCAGTGTCTTGTCTCCAGCTGAACTCGCTGTCAGTTTATGCAAAGTCAAAGCTGCTGGGTCTGCATCCTCTGGTTTCTGTGGCAACCCCCGATAGCATCTCTCCACCGAGAGCCAAGACTGCAGCACTCCGTTCCTGCACAGGCAGGCACGGAGGCTTCTGCTTTCTGCTTCGTCAGAGGGATTGCGATTGCTCAAACATCTTTATTTGTAATGAAGATTTATGCTGCAGAGTCAGATGCTTACTGTGAACTCTATTTTCTGGTGATAATGTTTTACTGAATTATGCTTTATCTATGTTGCTTGTCTAGAAGAAATCTTCTCTGTGGGCATCCTTTTGACTACTTTTGAGGGTTCTTTAGCTATTTTCCCTCCCCTCTTTCACCCTTTACCCCACCCCATCACCCAGCTTTCCATTTCTGCTGTGTATAAACTAGATGTCTTATGTAGCTTCCTTGAGTATCTTACAGATAGTGAAATATTAGAGGCAATATTAGACAATCGAAGGAGCTTTCATCCCTATTGCTTCCTGATCTTGCCCTTCAAGTTCCTGGGCACAGGCTCGTTTCAAACCCTCATTTGGTGTCCTTGTACCTGCAAGAGCATCCTGCCACACAGGTCCTTCCTGGCTGCCTGAGCTGCCATGGGTTTTGCACCAAGGTGTTTAATGTCCTGCAGCATTCCTTCACTTTGTGGAGGAGAAAGGATGGATCCTAAACCCTAGGTTTTAACAGCTGTTAGTAAATTATAGATATTGCAAAGACACTGATTTTTTCATTTGGCTCTCTTTTTACTTTGCTCTTAAACCAAAAAATGGCAAAATATTAGGCCAGAAGGATAAAGAGGAGAAGACTTGTTATAGCAAATCTGGAAGTGTGAAGACGGTGTTTTAATGAAATAATTGGTCTCTTTGAAAACAAGCTGTAACTGCTTGTGCTAGGAATGCTGGGGCTCATGCATAAAACAAGCTGGGCAATTAGTCTTTCATGAACTCATTTCATTTCTTGTTTTCGCTAAACACGAAGGCTCTGAAGTGTAAAGTATGATTTTTCCCTCATGTTTCACTCAAAGGCATGAAGTTGATTTGTCTTCTCAGTTTTTCTCTGCAAACAACCACCAGCCTGTTAGGGCTCTGACTGAGCTTGTCCGCAAAAAAGAAAATTCTGCGTCCAAAGCGATGCAGCCAACAGGGGGGTCTGCAGACCTCCTGCCTGCTGTTTCGGACACTCCTGAGCAGCAGAGAGGGGTGGCTGCGTGTGCCCGTGGGCACGAGGCAATTGTGAAGGGGGCTGTTGTTCTTGTCCGTGCTGCCATCTGCTCTATCTCGTGAGCATGAGATGTCTGACACAGCCTGGGATGCGAGGGACCGCTGTGCCTGGGAATGGCAGAGCCAGCCAGCATTTAGCTGTAACTACCTCAGCTATTACAGAGATTTTTATTTTCTGCAAATAACCCCGTGCCAGGCACTCATACCACTTAAGCAAGCATTAAACTCATGTCTTACTCCAGAAAGTCTTATTTGCGTGTTTTTGCAGTTTTACATAGTTCTTCACAGGGCAATAAAACGTTATTGTTACCGCCATGACTTTTTTTTATTCACTGAGTTAATAATAAAAAAGACATAAAACAGCAGCAGGGAGGGTGTTTGAGGTGACTGCTTTCTAGGTAATATTTCAGCAGTGGCCAGCTTGCAGTTTTTTAGCTGGAATTAGGCTGCGGTACTGATGGGCTTGTCAGTACAGGGGAAGATGCTGGGAAGAAATAGTCCTGAATAGCATTTTTGCTGGTAACTTCTCTCTGATGTCCTGTAAAACATACTGAAAATATCCATCTTTCTTAAAAGATGTGTCTGAAAATGATACTTGAGTGCCTCAGCCTTTTTGGACAGTTTGGAGAAAGTCATGGCTCATCCTTCAGGGGCTGGGATGGTGGCTTCACCTTGGGCTGTCCCAGACCCAGATCCTCGGTCGTGAGAAGTCGCATGTAAGGAATGTTAGGAGCAGTGAGACTGTCCTGGCTTTATTAGTGAAGGACTTGTACCATGCCATCTTCCTTTGCATTTGGGGAGCCTCGTGAGATCAAATTTTGAAGCACTTGATAGATGATTATTTTTTCTGGCCAAGGCCATTTGTGATTGTTGCCTCATTAGTAGCTTTTCTGTTTATTATGCAGCAGTAAAGCCTGTTGGTTTGGGGTTGTCATGTTTTGTGTTTTTAAATTAATTTCACTTTCTCTGGCTTATCTGTAGAAAGCTGGAAATTAATAATTGAAGATATAAACAGAAAAATAATCACTTCTGCAAGTTCATAAATGTATTTAAAAGGGAACTAACTTGTGATCACTTGACTTTCAAACAGTGGGAGATGGTACAGAAAAAAGTGAACCCCGAGTAGTTCAAAAGTCCTGAATGCCGGTCTCTGAACCATCTGCTTTTGTGTGGGAGGCCGCCTTGTCGCTAGTGGAAAGCATAATGTGGATGGATGATCTCTGGGGGGAAATGGTCTCCCTAGTGGGGAACAAAAATGAAAGGTTTGAGCCAGTGATTGTAACTCATCTTTGTCTAGAAATAACTATTCCCTAATTTTAAAAAATAATGAAGGAAATTGCTATACTCCCCATGTAAAGAAGCTCCGTTCAAATAAGAAAACTCAACTAATTTGGTCCAAGTGTGTTGGGGCAGACTATAAAACTGCTACAAATTCATGCAGTGACCAATTTCATAGTCTCTAATTGCTGGGTTTTTTGAGAGTTTGTTTCAGGACAGGACATCAGCCTTGCTTGGAGAACAAAGTAGGAAAACCTTGCCCAGCTGTACTCCCGAAAGGAGGTTTTCTCAGTCACGTTTGCTCCTCAGATTCTGCTTTCTGCCTTTTCTCTTATGTTTTTTTCTTTAAAGGAATAATAGTGGAGTTAAACTCTAAACTGAGTCTCAGGGAAAATACCTCTGTATTTCTTTCCCGTAGGCAGCATTTGAAACTTGGCTGGTTTTCTGTGACTAGTGTACATCTCAAAAACTTAGGTTGTGAAAAGCTGAGGTTTTGGATGCGATCTTGTGTCCAAATGCTGCCTCCATGCAACTTTTGTCTTCCAGTGGAACAAGAGCGAAGTAGTTGCTGCATTAAAGAAACCAAAATCAGCCTGGTGTAAAGTGTGAAGGCTTAGGGGCTTCTTAGGAAGAGACTCTTGATGGTGCTTACTAAAAATACCCAAGTGGAGAGCCAGCCTCGGTCACCAAAGGCATGAGCCCGCAGGTGATGCAGCCCTGAGCTGGGGACCTGGGACCTGGCCAGGCTGAAGGGAGAAGCTGGAGCGGCCAGCCCAAGGGACACAGCCTGAGGGGATTTTTTTTCCCATTGTTTTGCTAAAATCAAATCCCAGGAGGAAGGCGAGGTGTTGTCTTACCTACTGCATTGAGGGTATTTTCAAGCAGCTTGGAGAAAAACCCGCTCAAGCGCATTGGGTGTGCTAGTCCTATATTCCCACCCAGTGTTAGCAGAAATACTAGTCCTTGGCAGGTGGAGGGGGACAGAGAGAGGCTGTTGTCTTTTTTGCTACTGATTATACTTTTAATCTTTTTTCTGCTTGCTTGCTGCAGTAAGAAATGAAAAAAAAAAAAAAAAAAAACAAAACCCCAACAAAAATCTCAAAATCCCATTCAGGCAACAAAGAATTCTCATAATGTGATCTAATTGCTTAGTGCAAATAAATACCAATCATTAAATAATATCAGTCTGGTTTGAAACAGAAAAATCATTAACCCCAAATAAAGCAATTACAGAAGAGCTTCCTCTGAGTACAAACAGCTTAGAAGCTATCGAGAATACCAGCGCAGTGTGATAAAACCCTCTGCCCGGTGTGCCGCTCCTGGAAGCTTTCCAGTGCACTCCTAAGGTTCAGATGTTGTCAGGGCATTAGCTGCCAGAGGAGATGGTTCTTGCCAAATTGTATCTTCATTGCTGTGCTGTGTGCTGCTGAGGTCCAGCACTGAGGGCTCTGTGAGCCTCTGCAGGGTTGCTTTTAGTTGTGATGTTTATAAAATGGCTTCAGCACCTGGCAAACAGGAAGATGTAGCTGGATGGGGGAAGTTGTTGAGCTAGCGTACTGCTAAAAATCGACGTTTCTGGTGTGTTCTGCTATGAGGGAAAAGCCACGGTAATGACTAGGGGATTGGAAATCTTCAGGGTTGCAATCTTTTGAATGTATCAAAGAGAAGACTAATTGCACATACAATCAACTACCCTGTAAATGCTTACCCTGGGTGCACAAATCTGATAAGCAGGGCTCCTCTGCCTCGCTGGCAGCTGGCTAATGGGAACCAATGGCCAAAAGTTGAGCCAACTTGAACAAATCCACGTGAAAAAGCGGTGGCTAATTCTTGTGTGGAAAATCAGCTGTTGAAAGAGTGAACTAATAGGAGTGGTGAACTCTCTGCTTATGGTGACTAGAATTTTTAACATGACAGCAGGGGCTTCCTACAGGTACAGCGGTGTGGCCACCTGTATTGGGACTAAGGCAGAAATGAATGCTCAGTGGTGCTGTCCTGCACCAGAGGTTGGGGGAGGTGCTGGTTGCAGTGGCATCAAGTTTATATATCAATTCAGGAATTACCAAGAAGAGGGATTTCTCTGTGGGCTGACCTGTGGGAGGGATGCAGCCGCACAGGCGAAGCCACTCAGCACTCCCCATCTTTCCATTTCACCCTGGAGTTAATCCTGCACCGGAGTCACACTGGCATTGGACCATTGTGAGGATCAGGGGAAGAGAGGTAAAGGATAAACAGAAGCAAGAAGGAAGCAGGGAAAACATGCTGCCGTTTGGGAGCCTGGTGTCTAAAGGAGAGGAAGGAAAATCCATGACCACAACCATCTCGGTTCTGTGCATTTCTTAATCAGCTAAAGGAACTGCGTAGCAGTTTGCCAAAAGCAGTTCTCCTGTCTGCTGGCTGCGGTTTCCTACAGCGCTCGTCAATACTGGCATCGGGCTGAAAGCATCATTCCTGCAAACAACCAAGCTGGGCTGTGGGTACCAGCAGCATGCCATGCATGGGAACCGAGCAGGGCTGGGTGCATAAAATCACTGCTTTCCCAAACCCAGCCTGCAGCTAGAGAAGCAATGATCCTTCTGCTTTGTTTTCCTTGACAACTGCTGGATGTGACTCTGCTGCTCAGCTGAGCCAGCCTTTGTAGCTGGGCCCTGGGTGGTTGAGGCAGTGAGCTGGTATTCGGGAAGCTGGGAGTTGTGTCCCTGCTCTGGCATTTTGGATTCAGGCAGAGCTCTTGCAGCCACCTCCAGGGGCGCTGCATCAGACCCCGAAATCCTTCCTGTGCCTTGGTTTCCCAACCACAGAGCAGGGAGGATGCTTGTTTGCCTGAGGAACCGGGCATGGACCACGGCTGCTGACCCTGCGCAGACACTACAGTGAGGTACAATAGAGGACGTAAGTAAATACCGTACACCGAAGGGATTTATTTGTAATCTCGCCTAGCAGAGCACATCAGCCCTGAAGGACTGGAGGGGGGAGCTGTGCCTTTCCCATGCCTCAGTATAGGGAGCAGGCTACTAGCCCCCCACGGCTTCTGCCAAGCCCCTGTCCCTGCTCATGGGCACTTCTCTTCCCTTCGAAGACGTTCAGGCCGAAGGGACAGTTGTGAGCGTTCATTTGGGTGTCCCCACAGCAGAGGCATTGCAATACTGTGCTGTACTGGGGTCTACAGGATATTGTATAGTAATTCATTCCTCAACCCTGCACAATGCACAGTGTCCCTTATCTTTCCCTGCTAACCATGGTACCAGCATGTTAATGTGCCATCACGCAGGTCCTGCCTATGTCACCGCTGTAGGTATGTTATTTCCATCCTACAGAAAAGTTTATTAAAAGACTTGGGAACACAAGATTGGATCATCCTGCCCTGCTATCTCAACCAACCATGAATAACCCTTTTCGTAAATCACTTGTACCTCATCACAGAGGGCAATTGCAGCTTTCTTTACTGTGCTTGGACCTTAATCTTCTCAGTAGACTGAAGGTCTTAGAGATGCTGAAGTCTCCAGACTCTGATGTTTTAGTGGCCCTTTGAAGCTTAACCTTGGATCTCAGAGTTGGTCCTCCCTGTTCCTCCTGCATGTCAGGGGATCTTTTGCTCTCTGCCTGTCACCTGGACCCTTATCTAGAGATCTGTCTGCTGGGAGGAAGAGAGCTTGTGGGAAATGTCTATCTATGCTGCTGTGAAAGATGGGTGTCATGCCACCTAAATGGAGGCCTGTGGTGGCTCTGGGCTCCAGCTCGAAAATCACAGCTTCTCCTGGTCCTCTGAAAGTGATCGGTGTGCCATAGGTTCCCTTTCTCTTTGGCAGGCTGCTCTCATCCTAAAAGTGGTCTCTGGCCTTCATTTGGCTTGATAAAATTTCCCAAACCTGCTGGACACATCAAGCATAGGCACAGGTGCTCAAGGTGGACCTCTGAAGGCTAAATTTTGCTGTCATCTCCATCACGGCTGTCTGGGTCTACAGCTCCATCTCGGCAGGTATTTACTGACATCGTGGGTTGGCTCAGCTCATGAGGGTGCTGAGTGCTGGCTCGCTGGCGTGGTGTCAGCACACCTGCAACAGCGGAGGACATCTAAAATCTGCTCCCAGGGCCTGGCTGGGGAGCAGAGCTGCCGTGCCGGGCTGGAGAGTGTGGGTCACGGCTGCAGTCTGGAGGACGATGTTTGCGTCTCAACATCAGTCTCTTCTCTGGGTAAATGCAGCAGAGATTGATTGGTTTGTTTTGCTTAGATGGTAATGAAGCAGTTAATTGCACTTGGTAATGGCTGGCTCTGCCCGGCTGCTCAGGGAGGCATCGTAGAGGCTTGCCCCACGGATCCTGTGCTGTGTAAGCACATCCGAGCTGTCTCACACTTCCCAGGCCACTCGGCTTTCCCAGCTCCCTTGTTGGTTTGTTCTTTGCAAACACGTTTTATCTCCTTATTTCACCAGCCCTCTGTGCTAAATGTTGTCTGTGCCAATTTGCAGCACGAGAGGTGCCTCTGCCATCACGGGCTCCTCCTGGGGACGCCTGGGCACCAGAGCTGCCGGCACAGCACCATGCTCGGGTGGCCCCGTACCCACGGGAGTGGGTGATTGCGCTGCCAAGTCAGCATGTTATCACTGTGGTGTGCGATTCCTACCAATGGCTCCTCGCTCTCCTCAGGTTTTTTGGGTGTGCAGAGGCTCTGCGCTGCCCTGACAGATCTGCATGAGCCCTTCCAACTCTGCCACGTGCTAAAATGTTTCCCCTCCTTCCCATCTCCACCGATAGCCCCCTGCACCCCTGATCTGTTGGGGCATGACCTGCTGCTCTTGCATTGCATCCAACAGCTACCTGGTTTTTTTTTTTTTTCTTTTGTAGTTTCTCCACTGGGACCTTGAGTATTTTTGAGGCCTGGCCTGGCATCCCAAAGTCATCTTCCAAGAAAACAAACATTTTGTATTTAAAATGCACCAAAGCTATTCTTTCCAAGTCTTCTTGCCAAATCATAATTTCTCCTTCTTTAATGGCCCGGTAGCTCGGGGCGGGGAGAAGGCAGCACGTTCACAGAGCCTGCTTTACCTGCTGTGACAGCACCAGGGTTTGGAGGAATGAATACTTTTAGGGTAAGTGCTTGAGCTGCATGGAAGCTGATTGCATCGGAGGGCTGAGTACCGAATCCTTCCCTTCTCAGCTTATCTTCCGCGCAGGAGCATTAGAGCCTCTATCCTCCAATGTAAAGCACGATATTTGTGTCAGATGGAAGCGGTTCAAGTCCTGAAAGCTTTCCCACCTTGTCCATTAGCAGGGAATCAACGCTATGCTCTCGGCCCTAGCACGGCTACGGGGCTGCTTGCGCTCCAGCCGTGTGGTTGCGGGGTTTGGCACCAGTGCCAGCGCCTCGGAGGCCTCCGCTCGCCCGACGATGCCACCGAAAGAAGCCCCAGCTCTGCAGGGCTCCGCTGCGCTCCTGCCGAGCTGCTCAAGCGAGAAGCTCAATAAGAGTTTCAGCTCTCCGTGAACCCATCGGAGACCACAAGCTGCAGCGCGAAGATGCCCGGCCTTTTGGGAGGAGGGAGCAGCTTCCCCGGGTGGGTTAAAAGCAGCAAGTCTGATTTTCATTTCTTAATGAAATGTTGTCCGGGACAAAAATGCAGGCGACGCTTGTCCTCTCTGCCCAGCCGCTGCCATCACCTCCGTATCGCCCCGGTCCGGGGGTCCCTCGGTCCCGGAGCTGGCTGGTTTGTCCCTATAAACAGCTACGGCGGGTGAACCGGGCAGGCAGCAGCGGGCAGGGGCAGGCAGGGACAGGCAGCGGGCAGGCAGCAGCAGGCAGCGGGCTCGGTGTGACACCGTGCGGCCGCCCGGCGCAGTGCCGGGGCGGGGGGAGCAGCCCGGCTGCGGGCGAGCGGGGCTTCTCTCTCCGGGAAAGCGGGCCAGAGGGTAACGCTTCCAAAATATTGCGGTTTTCAGCCCGTTACAGCCCAATTAACCTCCGGCCTTATTAAAAAAACCCAAAAACCACAAACCCCAAACCAACCTCTTTTTCTGTTAGATGAATTCAGATACCAGCGTGGGATTGATGTTCCCTAAATAATCGGGGTTTGCTTAGCGCAGGGCTGCCGGTGCCCAGATCAGAGAGCTTGGCCCTCAGCTGGGTCCATCCGACAGCCCCCAAGCCCACTAGCCGTGGGTGGGTGCCTCTCCATCGGCCGCCCTTCCAGCACCAATCGACCTGCTCTCCCCTGTGCTGGCTGCGCCATTTAGCAGGGGAAACAGCAACGAGTCCCGTAAGCAGCCGGGCCTCCGCATCCCCTTGGAATTACAGCTGGGGATGAGAGGCGGTTTGGTGTTTTTCCAGTCTCAAAAAGTCTCGAAATGGAAATCAGCGGTTGAGGTTGTGCAGCCAAGACTCGGCGTCCAAAGCGATTGCTCTTCAGTTTCCACAGCCCGGCCGTGCGTGGAGCCAGCGGCACGTGGGGTTGCCTCGTCTCCCTGCCGGCTGCGTCAGGACGAGGGCAGGAGCTTTGTCCTTCGTTTTCTCACAGACAATGGCCGTGCCCGCCGGGGCTGATGTGGGAGCCCGCTGGAGGCTTCGAGCTGGAAAACCGCTCAGCCACCAAAAATACCCGAGCGGCTTGTGAACATCTGCTCCGACAACAGCACATATGGGGCAGGTTTTGGAAGCGCATGGAGCAGAACAGCCTGGGCTGGTGCCGCTTCTGCCGAGTCGTGACAGCTGAGAACAGAAACCAGCTCTGAACATTTTGCAGTTCAGTCCTCTGAGGCTCAATGTAGAGCCTGGAGAGCGTAGAACAAGTAAGTGTCTGCTGTGCTGTCCTTGCCAGGGCTGGTGTTTAATGTCCTCCCCTGGGGCGGGGAGCAGGAGAAAGGTCTGCTTTTCTGCTGCCCTGCCACAAACGCTTGGTCTAGGCCTTTTTTCCTTACGGTTCTCCACTGATTTCTCTTACTGCACTTGTCAGTGATCTGCCTTACGGCTTTTGATTAGTAGGTTCAGGGAGCAACAGGGCAAGATGTTCCTCTTGGAGGGATTCCCCCAGCCCGGTGAGGAGGAGCAGCCATGCAGAACCAGCCATCCCTGTGCGTGACACTTGCGATCATCTTTGCGTGGCTTCTGCTGAAACTCAGTGTGACATTTTGCATCCACCCCATGCAAAGAAAGATCACCGCATGGCTGGGTGAAACCAGGAGAAACTGTAAGGGTGGGACTTCTCAGAAGAACGACATTTCAAGGTCTCTCATGCTGCTTGTTTGTTAATTTACGCCGACAAGCATTTGCAAAAATTTCCACGCATCCAGCCTGGAATGTCCTGCTGTCTCCAAATGTGCCATACGGCGTGGTGCTTGGCTTCTGCTCCGAAAGCATCTGTGCTGCTGGGCACAACACGTGGGACCAAGGCGCTGACCATGAAAACCTGGTGAGCAGCTGACATGGCAGAGCTGCTCCGCAGGGCTCCCGCTCCCACACACCGCTGGTTAAATACCTCAGCTCTTCCTTCCCCTCCGCTTGGAAATCTCACCGTTAACTTGACTTAAGGCCTCCCTGTGGGTTTGCAAACTTGGAGGAAATTTTTTTTCTTTCAGAGATGAGTTCTCCTTGCCAAGAAGGTTTTAATAACTCACCATGAAATTTATAGCATTTAAATTTAAACCACACGTGGGAAAGTGGAGCTGTAACAGTTTAATCCAATTTAACCTTGAGCGATCCGTTCCGCAGCGCTCAGGCAGACAGTTCACACCACAAGCAAAATTCCTCTGCAGGGGGGCAGACAGCGGCGCTCTCATCACGCCCGTGTCCTTCCTGAAGCACGGAGGAGCAGGGTTGGCCATCCATGTCCCTTTGACCAGACTTTTTCATCCTC
This sequence comes from Haliaeetus albicilla, assembly GCF_947461875.1. Lineage (NCBI taxonomy): Eukaryota > Metazoa > Chordata > Aves > Accipitriformes > Accipitridae > Haliaeetus > Haliaeetus albicilla. Next base: position 75,650,437 of record NC_091483.1, read on the forward strand.
CTGCTGGTCTGTCCCTGTGAAATAGCAAGAGTCTGGTGCAGCTTGGAGCTGGGCATACCCCTAGGAGGAGGCTAAGTCTTGTTCTAGCCGTCATGTTTCCCTTCCTTTATTAAAGAATATCCTTTTCACGTCCCAGTTGCATGCCACCTCCCTTTCCTGTCCCATCACCAGAGGAAGGCACATTTCACGGGTGACCATATAAATGTGCCTCTCTGGGGAAGCAATTTCCTGGGGATCTCCCCGATACCCTCCAAGGAGAGGAGTTGGGAAAGTCTCATTGCTGAGTAAATGCTATGGATCGTAAAAAAATATAATATTGAGCTACGTTACAGCACAAAGAAAAGAGTTGGGCTGCTTCTGAGCAGTGCTAAAGACTTAATGATGTTTAAAGAGTTGTTCAAGTGTCCCTTGGCAGCCAGCACAGCAGGCAAGCCTGTGTCATTGGTGAGGCAAAGCAGCATGTGCTAAAAAGCTCTGACCTGCACAGCATCATCACGTCTGTGAATAAATGATCCCTTGATCCTGGTAGGGGCTGTGGCAGGGCTATGGAGCTCACTACAGCCAGCAGTGGTGGAAAACTTATCGTGGCATAAAACTCAGATGCTGCCTTATAGCAACTGAATCCTCCTGAGTGCAACGCTCAGGAGACCATCACCATTGGTGCTGGGATCTCTAGAATAACATGACACTCAACTTTTACAGCCTTTAGCTCCGCAGCCATCCACGATCAGGGAGAGTCAGCTGTATCATGGCTCCCAGCCAGTTCTGCCACTGGCTGGTCCAACATGCTGAGCTGAGCTGGGAAATCTGTGATATGTTGAGCTCCTCTGCCTTTCAGGGTTTTGTCAGCTTGCTCATATGCGTTGGTGCTCACCTAAGCAGCTCTGCTGGGCGATCAGGAGCTCCTGTACTATGGAAATGCACACTTGCTATTGTGTCTCAAGGAAAATAAGGCAACAGTTACGCTGATGGGCTGCTCGCCTCTCCAAAGTACCTAGGACATATCTCTTGGTTCACAGACATGAAACGATTACAAAACATGATTAGCATTCATTCAACACCTAAATGTTGAAAGTTTTATTTCCATTGACCTGCTTTGTCTTTTGTAGTAAAGTCAGCTTTATATCAACACGGTTCAAGTGTGGAGACCTGAAAGACCAAACGTACATTCGTAGCACAAGTGGACGTAGAATTGGCAGAAGCCTATTGAGTGGAGACGTAAAATGGTTGCTGACGTGTGGATGCTCCAGCCCTGGTAAGGATGTACTGACTGCATACAGAGGTGTGTCGGTGGCTTAAACCTGGGAAGGCTGAAGTTCTCTCATGGTGTCCAGCTAAGGCAAGGAAATTCAACAGTAAGCAGTCACAGCTGTAAGACACTTTTACATGTTGCGTACATTTACAGCAGTTGTGGTTGTTCTAGTAACAAGATCTACGCTGCTTTCCGTTGCAGTCCATAGCAGGCTATGCCTGTTGGAAATGGGCAGACCTGATGATTTTCTGGGACAGCAAGGTGGAGAATAGAAATCCAGGCTAGACCTGTCATGACTGGCTTAAAGCTTGGAGGAACTGCATGAATGGCAATGCTGTTTCTGATCCAGCTGAACCAACTGTGTTTGGGGTGTTTCTGCACAACTGTCCTTGGTGCTGCCCTTCTTGGAGATATCCCAGCAAAAAATGGGTAATAGCAAATTCTACTTTTCGGACTTTTTTTCCTTTCTCTTAGGTTTGTGCATTTAACAGAAGATCATCAAATAATTTGCTTTGGAGAGACTTGCTTGTTTGCTGTTTTTCTGGAGAGAGGGAACTCATGAGGCAAATATTCTTTAGACATGTTCGATGTGACACGGCGAGACCAGAAATGGGTTTCATGTCATGTTCCCTGCTGGACAGTTTCCCAGGGAGGCTAACTGCTGCCTGTGCAGCTCAAGTTGGAAACTTTGGGGTGGTGGAAAAAAAAATAATCCCCAAACCAGATTCCCTTCCAGCTAGCCAGGTATGCCAGGTGCCTCGGCTGACTCACCAAGGCGGTGGTTTCCAGAATGACTAATGAACAAGCAGGCATTGATTTGTGCCTGTTTAATGGGACATGTCTTACAAAGTCTTCAGTTTCCAGACTGGGTGGGGTGCTTGCCCTTTGAAAATCAGATCCATGTATTGTGTATTGAGTTGGCTGCTCCAAAAAAGAGACCGTAACCTTGAGATCAGGTAAGTATGTCAGCAGTAGGCTCCAGGCTGCCAACAGTCATGCAAAGTGCTGAGGTACCTACTAAAGCTGCCCTCATGTGCTTCCGTGCTTCACTGTTGACATGAGCAGGGCCTGAATTACAAACTAGACTTTTCAAAGCCTCATGTAAAGGGTTAATACACTCCCTAAAATGGAGTTTCCTTTCTTCTTTTTTTTTCCTTTGTAAGGCTAGTATTTGTTCTTTTGTTGCCACCTTTCTGCTCTTGATGAACACGTAAAATTTCTACACCCTTAGGCCTGGCCACTCAGTGAGGGTTGAAGTTGTTCTTGACCAGTAGCTCCATGTCAGCTCCACAGGAGACCAGAGCAGGCCCTAAGGCTATTGTGAAAACAAGAGCATTGCAACATTCGATGTTATTTGTCGTCATGACTGTGACTGTTTATTCCTGAATCAGTGTCACAGAAGAAATACAGAAGTTGATTAGACATCTTCTGACACAGAACTTGCTGTTGAGCACCCAGCTGACAGGAGTGGCTTCATACCTGATCCAGGCTGAGCTTTTCAACTGATGCGGGAGTGGGGAAGGCCCAAGTCTGGCTTGTAAATCTGCCAAGCAAATCTGCTGCCCTACACTAACTTATCATCTCCCCTAAAGAGCACCCACTGGGTGCGAGGAGACATGGGTTTGGGTTATCTTTGGCCTTTCTTGTATTCCGTTTCACTAGTCTCTGAAATGGATTGCACGGCACCACGTGCGTGTGGTTTCCCCGCTCTTTGGTGACAGCCGTCAGTACAGATGCAGCACGTCATCCCTGCTGCCCGCCATTTCAGAGGGCACGGCGGTGCTGGGCTGCCGTGGACCTGGTGGACGCTTTCCTGGGAGATGTGCTGATCGGGACGTGTGTCCCACTTGTGAGGCAGGTCTGCGGGGCCGGCTGCTGCTCCTGGTTTAACCTTCCTTGGGGCATCTTCTCAGCCCCAAAACACGGGACTGTCTCCCTGTGGAGGAGAAATGGGGGCTGTGGCTACAGTCCAAGAAAGGGTCTTTCCACTCCTCCTCTGGACTCACGGTCACCCCTGCAACTGGCTGTCCGTTGGACTCCAGGGTCAAGTCCTTTATGGGTGTTTTAAGGCTAATTTTGCCTGGGCACAGTCACCATGGACTGATAATATCAAAGGTATCCAAGTAGCCTTGATAAATGTGACCATGATCAAACCAAGCAGTGTTTTGGGATCTGTGCGCTATGCCAGCTACACACACATCGCTTATCAAGCTCACCTTTTCCTAGGAATAAAATTCCAGTCTCAGGCAACAGAGGAGGGAGAAAGCATTAGGCTTTTAAGTAGCAGACTTCAGAGACTGCATCCTCAAATTTTCTGCCATTTAAAATGTTTCCCTAAGGTTTTACCACACATAAATGAAATTATAATTACAATATTTTAATCCAATTAGCTCCCTTCATGATCTGGCAGGTGCAAATTGGAGATGGATCAAACTTCTTACTGCGGATTATGCCTGGAGCCTCCTTAAAGCTGCTGTCTGGCCCTGTGTGTACACGCTGTACAACGTGTGTTACAGGGGGTACTGCAGCAAGTTCCTGAATTATGTATAGCATATGAATTATTGCTGAAATGCATCACTAAGACTTCACTCATCGAACATTTCCAGCTCCATGCGAGCAGCATGGGAAAAGCAAAGAATTTGCCTGTGGCATGGGCAAGGTGTTCATTTGCATGGATTTAAATGGTGTGTGTCACTGACAGAGTCACAGGTCACCCAGAGTTAACTTAATACATGCCCCTACATCTTGAAGGAAATGTATTTTGCAAGCTTTCGTCTGATTAGCATGGAAATTACACTGGGAATTCTCTTTAAAATGGGGACAGAGTTGAAAGAAAAATACCTTGATCTTCTAAAAAAAAGTGTTTGAAGGCCAGTGCGGTTGCCCTTCCTCAGGCAGATCTTCAGCTCATGTCTGGGAGAGCATCCCCTCTTCCTCCTGCCCATCGAAACCTGGAGCAGTGAGCCCCTCTCTGCAAGGACAACGTGAGAGGGACATCTCCGCACCCAGAGCAATGAATATGGTCTAAGCCAGCAGCATCCTATGCAGGACAGTTTCACGCCGGTTTTCCTAACACCTATGGATATGGCTAAGCTAAAAATGGTGGAAAACTGCCTGTTAAAACCCCAGCCCCAGATGGTGCATTGGCATAGCAGTAGGGTTTTCATCTCACAGCGCTGTCCTGATGTGGCTGTATTGCCCCAGGGACCCCCACAGCGCACGGAAAGGATGGAGAAATTGTCTCTCGACAAAACCCATACGACAAAAGCCAACGGGGCCATTTTGACAGCGTTACATCGCCCATCCCTCAACCTGAGGCAGGAATAAAATGACACCTTTTCTTTTAATGCTTTATTTTATTATTTATAGAAGTGGCTGCATTTGCTGAGAAATGACTAAACCTCCAGATCAGCCAAGTGGCACAACTGTCCCTTGAACATACAGGTCTGTACTGGCTGGGCACCCACCTTTACCGCATGGCTGCGATAAAGGAAAACTTTCTTATCTTTGGCCTATTTTGAATTGGAGAAATATGATTTCTTTTGTCATTTATGTTCTGATTTCCCCTTGGAGGACTGCTGCCAGTCTGCGTGAATGAAAGCTCTTATGGGATGGGAAATCTTCACTCCTTTTAAAAGAAGGACTCAGCAAATGTGTTTCAGAATAAGGTTTCTTTTGATACTTGCTTTTCAAATCCCTGCATGCTGACTGTATTACACCCCCTTTATGGTTCTGTACCTCCATAATCTCCTGTCTCTAGGACAGGTGGAAAGGGAATTTAAAACTGCCTCTCCTTTAGCATGAGCACTAAGACCCTGGCTGCAAAGACGGTGCTTGCCAGTAAAGGGAGAGGAACCACCCCCAGTGAGATGCTGGAGCTGAGCTGTGAGGAGTGAGCCACAAACCACATGAAATAATAACGGGAAAAAAAAAAAAAAGGCACTGAATGTTTTCAAACAAACTGGAGAAAATGTTTTTTGCACATTAACAGTCTGTGAACGTAAGGTGGTAAAATCCTGCCGGCAGTGGTTTACTCTGCTATCGGGTGTAGAGACACAGCTGCTTGGTGCGAGAGGGATTGCGATGGTGTTGAGGCGAGCGAGGAAGAGGTGGCGTTTGAACGAGAGCTGTACCATTAGCGCGAGTGGTGGAAATGCTGCATCAACCCTGGGACAGATGGGAAGAACCATGCCTTAAAGGCTGTATTAAGATTGTTGCTCAGCAGAGCTGTGCATATAGGAATGTATATTAGGAGGGTAGCAAAGTACCAGCTGGAAAGGATGTTTTGGTGGGCAGAGTGTGCTCTTTAATGCTCTGTGGTGCAATATGGTTCTACCTTTCATTTCCAGGGGATGGGGAAATGCTGTCATCTTAGCTGAGACTGAAATGGGGGTAGTCTGTTACCTGGTTTGACCTTGTGATTTGACGTCCTCTGCTTCAGCTGAAGTTTAATGTGAGGGTCAGACTGACCCTTGCTCTGACCCTCCACAGACAAGGTGCAAAGTGGGGACATCAAGAAGCAATTTTAGCTGAGAAGGTCTTTGCTTCTGCGGGAAGAGATGAGGAGATGATGTGGTTAATGTTCAAATGAAGATTTGGGTTCGGAGTCCTCAACCAGCCCATGAGGTTGGTTGGTTTGAGTTCAGCTCCATATCTCCACATGAATTTTTTAGCACAAAAGTGCAGAGCACAAGAAGCAGAAGCCTTGGCAAACTGAGGAAACCCACCCAGGGAGAGAGGGAAAATTTCCCATGGTTGATGAAACAGAAAACGAGGAGCAAGGCAAGGGGCAGGGAAGACGAAAGGTGAGATTTGCTCTAGGTAAGGCAAGTAAAATAGTCAGATTTGAGTCCCATAACCAGTTTAGTGAATTTACTTGATGGCTGCCTAAAAATCCATCTCCCTCATAATTTTTATTGAAAAATGAGAATGAGGCAGGTTTGGAAAAATCTCTTAATTTTCTTCCGCTGTTTTTGCGAAAATCATGGTGGTCTACACAGGCCTCCTGCTGGGAGGGCTTCCCACTGCCAGGCTAGAAGGAGATGGGTTAAAACAGCCTCTCCTCTGGGAATAGGTCCCTGTTGAGTCATACTGACTGTAAGGTTTGAGGGAAACATTTACTCATCCAGTGTTTTGGGGGGGGGGGGGGGGGGAATAAATCTATTCATTAGGCAAACAAAGAAGCAGATGCTCATTTGTTTGCCAGGTGATGGCTTGCAACACCTCGGCTCATTTGGAGCATCTCCTTACAGACAGCACCTGAAATGCCACCTGTGGAGTAAGGCACAGCCCAAAAAGCGTGAAGGTATCAGGGCCCGTCTTCCCCGTGTTGCCCATGAAACGGAAATGGATGCCAAAATGGTGGTGTTTCCATGGACCCTGGAAATCCAACAGTCACACCTGCCTTTTCCCCACACCAGTTATTTAGGAAAGAAAAATAAACCCTCGGAGCGACGTTTCTGTGGGAACAGCCCGTTGGTAGCGGTGGCTGCGCAGGGTTGCATCTCCTAGTGATGCCCTTGGAACGGCAGAGGCTGGCAGTGACTTTCTGGTAGGACGTGAATGTTTGAAGGGTTTCTTGTTCCCATAACAGACCTCCTGTGTTCTCCTGGGACGCTCTCTCCTTTCCTCGCCCCACTCCTTACTGCTGCTGAACTGCGCTTCCAGGTTTTGTGAAAGGACCAGGACGCAGCGGTGGTCACAGAGGTGGAGAAAACACCCCGGCCACCACACCAGGTGAGGTGGCAGCAGTAGCAAGCCCTGCCACAACTCCCTTCAACCTCCTTGCTCTGCTACTTTGCTGCCCAGAACATCATGCAAAATAAAGAGCTGCTCTGTGCACGGCAAAACTCATTGTCCCCCAGCCTGGGCAGGAGATGGGTGGTGGGCTGAAGGTAGTTATATGCTGATGGGGCAAATTTCTGGGTACTTGGTTGCATCTTTTGTTTTTGCCTCGCCTCTGACTTCTCAAGAAATCTGCAGCCGTTTCATGTTTTTGAGGCTGCTTCCTCTTGCTCAAACCGCCTGACGTTGGCCAGCGTGGGCTCTGATGCGGCGCCGCGATGACATGAGCCCTGTCGCAACCCCGCTGTGCTCATTGCTGGTCCTCATGGGAACCCGGTGCCGTTGGGTAACGCTGAGGCTTCTGCAGGACTCATACTGAAAAAAAAAACCAACGGAGCCTGGTAGTGACCAGAGAAAAGTCAATTAAGGATGAGGGGTTTTGTGAGCTGCCTGTGGTCACTGGGGAGGATGGAAGTGCTTTAGGTCCTTGTTTATTTAACGGTGTTACATCAGTGGGGAGGTGGGGGTTAGGGTCCTGCCTGAACCTGGGCCGTGGAGAGAAAACCTCTGAGAGTACTTTGGCTGAGTTTGGGAGCAAATAACCACCTTGCTCCCTGATTAAACCCTTAACCCCAGAGAGGCCTCTAGCATAGAGCCTCTGCTTAACTGAGGTGCCAAAATTGCCATCTCCTGACTGTATAACATGGCTGCATAAATGTCCTACGTGACCGGTCGGACACCTCTGGAGCCTGCAGTCCGTCTCCTACGGGTGCTTCCTTCTCTCCACTGCCTATGTAGGGAAACTGGGGTGCCTCCAGGTGGCAGCCCTGTCCACTCAAAAGAGTGGTTTGGTTTTCTCTTGAGATGCTAAGGAGACATCGGCAGTGGAATTAACTTGGGATTCAGTCCCCCTTAGCAGGACGGTGGTGGGACGATGCTGTATGTGCTAGTGGTGGTGCTCCCTGCTTTCATCCAATGGTCCAGCACCCGCAGGACTCATCCCAAACCAGAAGATGTGGGCTCTGAGCTCTGCCAGCCCACGGACAGGGTTGGAGGATTGCAGGACTGACCCCGCAGCCTCCACAGCAGCCTTGGTCCTGGCCAGGACCAGGCTGGCAAGAATCACAGGGGCAGAAGGACGAGCATGAAACCAAGCACAGGCATTAGTGATTGCAGCATTCATTTGACTGGTTACAGATAGCAACCTGGAAATATAACATTAAAATGTAATTAGATTTAAAAACCCACAAACTACCAAGAAGTATAGACTGGAGTCTTGCATAGAAACGACCACCACCAGCAGCAAAAAGCCTTCTTCTGGCACGGGGTGGTAAAGTCACCATCTACGCCCTTTTGTGCTTGGGGCATACCTAAGAGCTGTTGGGAAGAGAGGTGGAAAGCTCAGGCTCCAGCCAGCTCTGCACTGCCAGGATTTAGGTGGTCGGGCACCCACAAGCGTGTTCTTGGAAAGAAGTCAGAAATTTGTGGGTAGCAGCTGAGAGGCTCTTTGCAAAACTTGAGCTTGATCCCTTTGTGGATCCAACCAATAACACCTTGAAGGACTTCTTAAAGGAGTTTAAAATAGCAATAAACCATTTACAAGTTGACAGCAGTAATGAAATTTGGGTGTTCCCAAAATTTGCAGCTCAGTTTTTATTCCCAAAAGAAGGATCAAAATCTAAATGTTTTAAGGATCTAGCTAGCTCATTGCTCACAGGTTCTTTATGGCATTCAGGAAAATGCCCTGTTTTCTGACCAGAAAGGAGACTTGTAGGCTGATCATGCAGAACTTGAATTTTTTGCAGTGAAAAAACAGTGCAAAGCACTGGTGTCTGAATTTTGGTTAGTCTAAGGATAGAAACCCTTTTTATTTATACTTTTAATTAAGGATGAGTTTTTGTTTCTGTCACAATGCACAGAAATCTTTCTAACTTGTATTTGAGACTTCCAGCAGAAGAGGTTAACTAATACTGTGAACTCATCCACCCAGGGGAGCTCTGAATTAATGTGGTATTTAAGTGGGGAGATCAAAGCACTGGTAGCAAATGAAATGCTATTAACAGTTTCACAGAAGCAAAAATCTTCAAGAAATTTCAGTGCAAGATGTTGGAACTGATAAATGGCTGTAGATGGGGAAAAGATGGCTCCATCCTAGTGCTGACTTTATTTGACGGTCAAAGCAGGGGCTGGCAGTAGCAAATCATTCACTGATAGTTGTGGATGTATTGACCGTGGTCAAGGATGTAATGTACCATCTGAGAAGTTGTAGGGCAACTGAGAAGAAGCAGAGGCAGCACTCTGCTAACCTGCACCATCTTCTCCCAAGTTCCCCAATGAAGACAAATGCTGAGGTATGTTGCTGTGGTTTGGATGTTTCAGCTTCCCAGCTTGCACTACAAGCCTCCTGCGTCTTTTCCCACATTGTATCCCACTAAGTAGTTCAGGAAGCTGTTCTATCCGGTGGCTTTTTCTTTTTTCCTATTTTTAACTAGAAAGCAGGCCAATTCCCAAAGTTCCCATCCAGACGACAGTTCTGCCATTGGTAGTAAAAGTCAAATTCTTTGAATAAACTAGAATTTGGTTGCCATCCTTTCATCCCTTGTTGCTTTGCTAAAAAAACCACAAAAATAAAAATAAAGTATTGCAGAAAGACTTTGCATTTTTAAAACCCTGCATATCTTTCTTACGGCAATATTTTCCTAACTCCACGAATGCAATCAAGAACTTGTAAGGGTAGGATTAGGCCACTAATCAAGCAAGAACTGTAGGAAAGATTTAAGTGACATTACAGTGTTGACCTGTCCTTTTTCAAATGCCAAGTTTATATACGTGACCATGCATTTCAAATGGGTCAAGAGAGCTTGCTTGTAAGTACCCAACACATAGCTGTGAATTAATATTTAATCAAATGTACAACATAGGGCTGAATATTAATGCTTAACTTTGATTTTGACTTCCATGATTTTCTTGGGTTTCTAAACCCCTCTGAAAATACTTCAGTATTTCATAATAGTGTTACTCATACGATATGTTTCTTAGCTGTGATTAAAGCTAGTGAGAATGTACATCTACAAAGGGAAATCTAAGCATGACCTCATCAGCATAAAGTATGTGGGAGACTAATTTAGTTACATCCCTATTAGTAATGACAAATCAAATTGTTCCTCCTGTTAAATCACTAATACAGCAAGGTTTTGCAACTCAGCACATAGCACGCATGATAAATCAGTTCAGTCTGTACACAAATACTGATGACTGCTTTAAATCTGGGTTAATTTCTAATTCTAAACTATTTCAGTGCAGTTCAGTTGAGCCATCCTAGTTCCCTTAATACCTGGAGAGAAAAAAAGATAATCTCTATTCCTATGTACCATATATTAAGCACTCAACATTTATAACCCTGCAGCTGATTGCTTAGCAACGTCTTTGGGAGGAACGGCTCACCTGATGCGTTATCGGGCGCTCCTCTCTTGCAGGGGAAGAGGATGGATGAAATGAGGTCAGGCAGAGTAAGCTTGTCCCGTGCTGAGTGGCGTTTGCTCCGCTCCATAATGAAATTAATCAAGGTCATTAATTTGATCGTGTTTTATTGTTATAATTTGAAGCTATAATTTGAGGTAGCTCAAAGATGCACAGTCTTATCTGTAATTATACCTTTATAATTACATTTATATTTTAAAGTAAACATTTTCATGTATTTGTAAATAAACTATGCATGATAGAGAATAATGCTGTCTCATATTACTTTTCAGTCAGAGCTGCATTATTGAAAACATGGACTGTAAATGGGATGGGAGAGCTATTGAAATCAGTGAGTTGTGTGCTATCTAATTTGTTTTTATGGAAGTGTTTTATGTATCTTACATCTTAAGGTTAAAAACGAGCCTAAACCCCTGTACAGGCCCAAACGCAAAAGCTAGGGCAATTCAAAGAGGTAAAGAAGAATTGCTGTTTAGTCCCATTAACTTTTAAAAATTAAAATTAAAATCAACTTTTAAAAATTAACATTGAAAAATTGGCTTGCACCAAGGCACAAAGATTGTCCTCATCTGGCAAAGCTCTAGGAGTTCACCGCGGCTGAACAGCCACGTGCTGGAGACACCTCCAGACCGATGGGCGGGACAGCGGCAGGCAAGCGGGGACCAGCCGTGCTGATCCTGCAGGTGATGGGTGAGGAGAAATTGCATTGCTTGTTCTGTGTTTAGCATATGACTCGGTGAGACCACAGTGGGGGTATGAAAGTACCTTTTGTCTGCACAGCCAATTTGGCTGCCTCTGTTCCCCCCAGGGCTCTGCTCACCGGCTGTCTCCACGGCATGCATATGAGCTCCCTCCTGTCTCTGCTCTGGAGCAAACCAACTGGTTTCTCCCAAGGAGAAACCTCGACAAGACTGATGGTGCCTTTTTCCAGGGTTGGCCAGACAGAAGAACCTGTCATGAGCTGGACCGTACTCTACCCCAGACAGTCCTCCAACCATCCCAGGAGATCTCATGCCCAGCAACCTCCATGCCATGCTGCAGAACCCAAAACACCTTCACGTCCTGCTGCAAAAGCATCATGCTGGCAGGCTGCCATCCAGTCCTTTCATTATTTGGAGAATTTAAAAATAGATTTTAAAAGTCCCTGATGCAATAATTATTGACCCAGAGTCCATGGGGCTCTGCAGGGAGCTCAGAGGAGACCCAGGCCAAATGCTGCACGGCATGAAGGTGGCCAATGCCCTTCAGAGAGTGCTGGTCCTTAGTGATGTGGACACGTGCCAGCCCGCAGCAATAAGCTTAGGAGTTAATGGTGCCTCCCGGGCATTTTCCACAGTAGCAGTGAACACACGGCCTTTGCCAAGTAGCCAACACTTGGCTTTTTCCTTTCTTTTCCCTAAGATTATTTCTGGATTTTGCAAATGTCTTCTTCCCTGTGGCTTAATGCTCCAGCAGCAAAGTGATGGGGACTCGCTGGAGCTGTGGAAGTGGGTGATGCAGCAGGTCCGCATGTGTGAGGATGTGTGTCCAGAGGCAGAATAAGGACACCAAGCACAGGGAGCCCAGCATGAGGCAGGCAACGAGCCTGTGCAGGAACAAGAAATACACAGTTACGTTGCTGGAAGAAACCAGCTCGGAAATGGATCCCGTCCCTACTCTGTTTTGGAAGGAATCTCCTGAAGCATGTAAGAAATCTGGCAACTTATGTGAAATAGTTGAAAGCAAAAGTTGAGATATTTTTAGTGTAGTAAAAACTGAATTCACAGATTTAGTGAGAAAGGGGAGTGAAAAGGTCCTGAATCCTTTACTTACCAATAACCTTGGTGCAGCTACCAGCAATATCTGGAGTATACATCCCAAACAAACAAATTCTTACCAAGTATCAAAGAGTTTAAAAAATAACAGTACCATTGGCAAACTCTCTCTAAGCCAGAGAAAATAGCAATGACTGCAACTCCATGGAGGCTAAACCCTTATGTGAGCACCTCGCGCTGCACTGTGCCCTGCCAGGAGTGCTCGGGGCCATCGCGTCCTGCCTACGTGAGGCTGGCGATCGTGGGTCCAGTGCTCCACTACGTTATTTGCTTGCTAAAAGGGGGTATTTCAGTTTTTATGCTGCTCATCATGAGAGTGGTATCGGAGCATCTGGTAGTGTTCATGTACCCACATTTTTCTGAGCTACAGAGCTTCATACATACACCAGCATCGAGGCTGAATGATTTAACCCACATCAGACATGATCAGGCAGAAAACTTAGACCAAATCTCTTAAAACCCAGTTTAGCACCTTAATTTGTGTATTTCCTCCTTTATGTTAAATGATGTCACTTTTTCTGCAGTGTCTACTGTAGTCCTGAAATTCTGAAAGCAGGATTTTACTCCTTCCCTGCTGCCTGCATTTAAAACTACTCAAAAAGATCTTATCCCAAGGGAGAAAGCCCAGCACCCTCAGGTTTGCATCCTACATAGCTGAGGTTCAGGGGCTGCAGAAAGCTGTTGTTTTGACTTGGCACACAGTCACTGTGAAATATGGGAGTCATGGCTCCTCAGCAAACTAGAGCCAAAACTGGGAGCTGAACCCTTAAGGGCACAGTCAGCATCGCCCTTGGGTACCCAGCTCAGCTCTCAGAAAATAGACATTTTTTGTTTCTCATCTGTATTTACCTCATGGTATATATAATATATTTATAACCAGCATTTCTCTATACTTGACTTATTCCATTCTCTATTTAAACACACGCCTGAGAAGAATCATAAACAATTTGCAGTGAAACCGATTGGCCGTCACCAGCAATAGTGAAATTTTCTAGAAAATGTTCCAGTACACCTCTGCAAAATGAGTACGTGAACACAGACTTGTAAAAGATGAACTACAATTGGATGACAAAGGACCTGGCAGGCACTGCATGAACAAGCCACGCGAGAACCTCAAGGCCCAGCCATCAGGTCAGCGTGCTTTATTTTAGCTTGCCACAATTTTTAAAAGTGACATGGTATTTCTGCAACTTTCATTTTTCAATTTCTCATTTGAGATTATTTTATACAAGACTGCTGCTGTGAAAATGTTTGCTCACCTTCAGATGAAAAAAAGAGAATTATCTTCTCAAGATGTTTCAATTTGAGCATCCAAACCCAATAGTCATTCTTAAAAATTTTGGCTGTGAAAACTGTCTCAGGGCTGGGAGAGAGGAGCCACAAAAGCACTGTGCTCTTCATGCAAGTACTTGTTCCAGTAGGAGACCAAACAGGTACCTTTTGGGGCTGGTTTCTCAAGCAGGGCCGGGGATTTTTTACGCAATCCAGGAATATTCTGTTAAATTCAGCAAGTGTGATTGAAATTGGTGCAAGTTCACTTTGATCACTTTGGTCTTCTTCACTTGCTCTGTTGTCTCAGGATCCTTCAGAGCTGGTATCCCCCTTCCAAAAAGTTATGTAAATGTGTAGAGCCAAGTGACAGGGAACTGGACCTGATCAGATGAAGCTGGGAAGGCTGGAAAAGCTTTTTGTGCCTTGTTTCATACAAAGTCTGGGCTGGCTGGGGTGATATCAGTGGCTTCACCAGCATGACCTCCAAAACTAAACACCCCATGGTTTCTTGGTTGCTCTTATCCTTCTTCAGCATCTCTAGTAACAACACATCAGCAGCAACCTTGGCTGTTTGAACAGAAGTCTCCCCTGTGCAGCCTGTTATTAAATTCTCTTATGTCTTTATTAGATATCAGATGTGATGAAAGAAGGTGACGTCTCCATGGAAATCTTGCATGAGGTGTGGGGATGGGATGTTAATGGACTGGGAAGACGGAAAGTCTACAAGTGTAATGATCTTCTAATGTCCCCATAAGAGTATTAAGATCCAGATCTCTTTTTTTTTCACCCCAAAAGGAAAACGCACTTGAGGAGTATATAGAACAAGGTACTTACCTCTCCCCTGCCTAATACTGCTCCCTTCTGTTTTAAGGATTGTTTTGGTGTCTTTGTTTTTTATTATTTTGCCGTTCTGCAATCTCTACCCTTTTTATCTCATCTACTGAGACAATCGATGAGTCTTCCTTTCCATGTGACAGTTGCATTTCAGAGAAAAATGGCGAAATCACTGCAGAATCAGCATTTTAAAAAAATGTTGATTAAGCAGGGGAGGGGAAGGTGGACACAGACCGCAGGACTAAACCCCGAGGAGCTGGCATGCGGGTGCCAGGCAGCACGGCAGGGGCCTGCCCGAGGCAGGAGGAGGCCAACCCAGGGGCCCAGGTAAAGAAATAAATAGGTTAAAATATTGCACTGTATTACATTTTTATTCCTTAATTTTTAGAATGTTAAAATAGAGGTAGGGTTGAAAGAACGTGGTTTGAGTTATTTAAAGGCAGGTGCTTAAAACCTCAGGAAATGCAGAGATACGGTTAAACCTATACATTCAGGAGTGCTGTGTTTACGTTAGCCTCAGCCCTCATCCCTCCCGGCGTGTCCTGGATGCATGCACATGGCCCGCTGTCGTGGTTTAACCCCAGCCAGCAACTAAGCACCACGCAGCCGCTCACTCACTCCCCCCCCATCCAGTGGGATGGGGGAGAAAATCAGGAAAAGAAGTAAAACTCCCGGGTTGAGATAAGAACGATTTAATAGAACAGAAAAGAAGAGACTAATAATGATAATGATAACACTAATAAAATGACAACAGTAGTAATAAAAGGATTGAAATGTACAAATGATGCACAGGGCAATCGCTCACCACCCGCCGACCGACACCCAGCCAGTCCCCAAGCGGCGAAAACCCTGCCCCCCCCCACTTCCCAGTTCCTAAACTAGATGGGACGTCCCATGGTATGGAATACACTGTTGGCCAGTTTGGGTCAGGTGCCCTGGTTGTGACCTGTGCCAACTTCTTGTGCCCTGGCTGGGCATGAGAAGCTGAAAAATCCTTGACTTTAGTCTAAACACTACTGAGCAACAACTGAAAACATCAGTGTTATCAACATTCTTCACATCCTGAACTCAAAACATAGCACTGTACCAGCTACTAGGAAGACAGTTAACTACATCCCAGCCGAAACCAGGACACCCGCTCCTTCCTCCTTCCCAACAGGCATCTTGTGAAGATCTGCAGACGTATTTGTGATACCAGCAGTATTCGTAAAGGTCCGTTTTCATACCAGAAGCCGTCCTTTCTTTCACCATGGCCACAGGCTCCCACCACGGTGATGGAGCTCCCACCAGGCAGCTCCTGCCCTCCCATCCCTTTGCTCTGGGGCCGCTGAGGCCGGGTCCCAGGGACACCACGGCTGCGCTGCTCCGGAGCACGGGGTGAGAGCGGTTGCGTGGGAGAAGGACTCTTCACGTAGACTTCTCCTTAATGAATCCTTGCAGTTTGCAGTACGGCCTGAAAGATGACTTTTCAGTTGGGGTGATCGGTAGGCAACGGCCCTTATTCTTAGAAGCCTGGCATATAGTTGAGAATGAAATTGAATTAAAACACCCTAGAAGTTTAAACTGGGTTTTTCTTTTATTAAATTTCCAGGGGACCAAAGGAAGGGGAAAAAAAAAAGACATCTTAGAGATCTCTTTGAACTCCATTTTAGCTGTAAATTAGTTGGAAATTTGTGTCTATTACTAACCAGGAATTCATTCTGCACTGCAGGTGCTGTGTCCTGGTGAAGGATGTGCTTTGTCTTCTGTAAACAACAGAAAAAGGATCTTCCCTTTTAGTGGAAATCCCGTCAAAGCTACGTGGGGCGAGGACGGCTGGTTCTGCAAGAGAAGTCCATGTACTCCTGGATCAGGGTTTCAGGTCTGGCTCCAGTTCGCTCTTTGTAAGCGGGTTTCCCTCGTGTCTCTCTGGACGGGGGTACGCACTCACAGTACAGTCAGACACTGTGCACACCCCCTCTTTCTTGGGAAAGCAAATCAAAGTGCAGTTTGCTCCCAGAATATGTTTACATTGCAGCTGCATTATTAGTTGGCACTCGGGCTCTTCTGAGCTCAGCGGTCAGATGCAGCTGCTCATTAACTGCACAAAAACCTGCCCCTTTACGAGGAAGGTGTGTTGTCGTTGGCCGGGTGGGCTGTGTTTCTTGGATTGCCTCAAAAATACTTTTCTGCTTTAATAGACCTGAGTGGCTGATGATCTTAACATTTGCTCTAATTGCTGTTTAACTTCAGAGCTGGTTTAATGCATGTAGCAGTAGTAGTTACAAAGAAAATACTCTACCGGAATTTAAATAATCTAAAAAAAAAAATAATCCAAAGCCTTTGTATGTATAGGGAGAGACTTACTTAAACATGTGTGAAGTAGGCTCTGGGATTAAAACAGTGTAATCACAGAAACAACAAAATTGGCCATAAGGGCAAGAGAGGTGTTGTCCTACAAACCAGAAAGCAAGCGGACTGTGCAAATTGCTTTCTAATGGATTTCTTAAGGTGTTGAAGGTAACTTGTTGGTTAATCTAAGCTAAATCTAAGTTTAATTCTTGTTTTGTTAGTTCATTATGATGACGATCAGGAACTGATGTACGATTGCTGGAAACAGATAAAGTGCTGCTAAAACCCGTAATATTTTATCCGTGATTTGCCTAAGCACAGGATCAGCATGTTAACAGCCAAGCTGCAATCAGGACCTGGTTCTCATCTTGCAGGAACTGGCACCGGGGTGAATCTCTGATTCAGCACAGTATTTTGGCACAAGCTGAGCACTAAGTGTGTGGGAAAGGCAGCAAAATCTCTTACCCCTTTCCAGCCTCCTCACGTTGCTCGGAGCTCTGTGCAAACCTCTCCACAACTGTCCCTTACGGACGAGGCTTTGCCCTCCTGCCCTCGGACCTGTGAAGAGCTGGGAGATGCAGGAGGGATGGCAGCCTTGCGGAAAGCCCGGTCCTCCCTCCTGTCCTGCAAAGGAGAAGGAGCAGCTCTGACGGAGGTGACCGATGTTATAACCCAGCAGCAAAACCATATGCAGACACGTTTTCATGGCCTGTCCAGGCTGCAGGTAAGGCGATGACCAAAATCCAGTTAACATCCAACTGGAAATTTAAGATTTTGGCTTAAGGAAACCTGTATGCCCAGAAGGTCTGCTGGGGAACAAAAAAACCCAGGAAACTACAAAAAATCATAGAAGCTCCACGGTGATATAATTGTGTGACTTAGCAACAGGGTTCCCATGGGGAATAAGGAATGCATCTGAGCAAACCAGTGATTTATTGCTGCAAACCCTGGCATGGACACAGACAGACCTGTGCTCCTGCAAACAACCCCTCAGCACAGACAGCTCAGCAAATCTTGTCTTCTGCTAGGAAATCACTGTTGTGCCACATCAAAAACCCTTCTTTATTCCTGATGCCACAGGTCAGTGGAGGCTGAATGGGGCATTGCTCTCCATCAGGGCATCTCCGTGTGTCTGTGTCTGCTGGGGCTAAGCTGAGCTGTGATCCTGCCCTTTGGGGAAGCAGAGGAGTTCAGGTCGGTCTCAGCCTGGCTTACATCTTTTTGCACTACCAAATATGTGTGTTCAAATCTTCTATACTCAGATGTGTACAAAAAAATAATACAGCACCCCTCGTCTGCTCGGGATCTCTTTTATAAGCACTGAAGAACAGCGTAAAGTAAACAACTACCCGTAATTACCATGAATAATGCCACGACCATTCCCTTGCAGTGACACAGATAAGCTCTCCCACCGCAAGCCCTGCACACAAATTTATCAGCAGAGTTTCTCTCCGTTGGCATGACCCTTTGCGATATCACACATGAGCCAAATTAGTATTCTCGGGATGGCAGGAAATGCTTTTTCCTCCAAGTATTTCCGTGAGCAGCCAGGCTCCGGTGGTGCAGCCGACCTCGCCGAGCCCTGAGCACAAGGAACAGTTTTTCCTGCTCTCCTTCATCAGAGGCTTGGCTGAAGGCTGGGGCATGCAATTGCAGGCATTTTGTGCCTCTCTTTTTCTGCTGGATGAGGTGATTTGGGATTTTGCTTCTGCGACTTCAGGGTCCCCACATGCCCTTCCCTTGCTGGCCATCGGCTGTCAGCATGGCTGTGGGAGCCACTCGAGCTGAAGCTGTTGGGGACATGAGCTCAATCAACAACACAGAGCAAAATGATTTTTTCTTAAGTGAAGGCCTGTCATACAAAGTGAGACTTATCTCAGCTTCTGAGTTCCCTTGTGTTTTGACTGGCTTTTTAATGTCTTGGGATGTGTATCTTCATTTGCAAATAATTTTCACTGAGAAATGACGGAGGGCCTCTGGATACAGCTGCTCTCTAAAATTAACGACACTTTTGAGCCATCACTGCCTCCGTCCCAACTGTAACTCAGCTGTCCTGCAGTGGTTAAATACAACCAGGAATTAAAATACTAGGTTTGGAAGGTTTTGTGTGTTTTGGGTTATTTTTGGTTGTTTTTTTTTAATTCTCACTGTGAAGCACTGAGACTTTATGTCTTTCTGTCTTTGATTTCAAACTAATGCTAAGGGAATCATTCAGTGAATGCTACTAAATATTTCTTCAGGATGGGAACCTCCAGCACTGCTTCAGCTGAAAGATTTTCTTCTGTGCACTCCTGACCGACAGTTTTCCTCTCCCTTTGTAAAAAGCAGATTTTTATGCTGTTGTTTCAATGAGACTTGAAGGTTTTGCACCCCTGGGGCCATTGCGTAGCTGCTGGAGCTCTGCTCTACTGGCTAACTTTCTTTCCTTAGAGGTTATTAATACTTTCTTCATTAGCAATTTAATATTGCAAAATGAAAACTGCTTACATCAGCCACGGACTCGCTGGAGATAAGTTTGTGAATGTAAAACATCATCATGTCATGACAATGAGCAGGTACCAAATACCTGCTCTCTGCTCCCCCACAAGCAGTTGCACATTGTCCAGCTTTTTATCAGCCTGGTTTATAAAGTATCAGGTAGTGGTATCAGCCCAAACAGTTCTTCGTCGTAACGTTTAGGGTCCTTCCTTGGGTGTTTCTTTGCTTTGTCACCCAACACCCTCCCCTGATCTGTATGTGTCTGTAGAGGTGTTAATACGGCGACTCATATAAAGATGCCCACGGCTTTGGTTAAAAATATTTAACTGCCCTTAAGCTGCTGGCCTCATCCTTTGGGGGAATTGCCTTCTTTTCAGCTCCCTCTGGCCTGCGTGTGCTCAGCAAAGCCTGTTAGCAGGAGCCATCAGCTCAGGAGCAGGGACCCATACTCAGAGCTGAACATCTGGCACAACCTCTGGTGCCAGCTGTGCCAGCTCCCACCTCCTTCCACTGCTGGCCGAGCCTTACGGGGCCAGCGCCGCCAGCAGCGCGAGGTGAGAGATGCAGGAGCTCAAAGGGGAACAAAATGGAGGTAAACACCTTGCACATATAAAGCAGAGCGATCGGGGCGAGTCTTCGTGGGGCCATATCTGTGGGTACCGCAGGCCAGCATGAGCAAGTGTTTCCATTTCTCTGCTGGTGCATCTGATGTTCTGATAGATCTCACGCCGTGTCTGTGACACCAGCGCGAGCACCCACACCTTTCAGCAGAGGCGTTTCATTAAGTTTGAGAACACTAATTGCTTAGGCTGAGCGGTGAGGGTAAGACACCCTTTTACTTGGGAACCATAGAAAAGTTACACTCTAGGGCTGTGCAAGCTGAGAACTGTGTAAACAGAAGAGATAAATTATCCCCTAAGTTACAAATGGGCTCAGAAGTAGAGCTACAGCCAACCTTTGCATTAGATGGGAACAGCTGCATACACCATAGCCTCCAAATTTCCATAGAAACTTGGATCAGCCATAGATTATCTTCATTTTGTAAATGTTTTAATTATTATGCTATAATGTTGTTCTGTAGGGATTGCAACGCTAAAGCCAAGGCTCGATGGAAGCCACATTTTAAAAGCAGTTTCCCTAGACCATATTTTAAGAAAAGCAAAGCTGGTTTAGGATTAAGACTTATGGTTTCTGATAGATTTGATTTTTTTCCATGCTACTGCATGCACTCTTTTAAATAAATAAACTCCCACTGAGCTTGCTACTCCAGTGGGACTGGATTGAACTTCCCAGGCATGCATGAATTATAAAGTCAGATATACGTTCCTGCAGAGAGGAGAATTACTTGCAGAAACCTTCTACTGATGCACATAGCCTGCCTCAGTCACTTGAAAAATAAAACCCTGGGTGCGTGCGGGTGCAAAGAGCCGGTGCCGCACCCTGACGGCTGCATTGCTCCACACAGACACAGACGTGTCGCAACCCCTGAACATCGTGGCCAAGGAGATGGCCCCGCAGATTGCGAAAGGGGTTGACAGGATGCGGCTCCTGCGTGCACGGCGCTGATGTTTACAAGATCAGGTACCGAAGTGGAAGCGGAGTCCGGCGGGCGGCCCTGGGAGATCTGGTGAGATCAAAGGCTTTCCCACGGCGAGAGCTCCCGGCACGGCGGCAACGTGCCTCGCTTAGCAGCGGTGACCGCGTCACCGCGCAGGCACCGTCCCCTGGGGTCCGTACGCACCCCAGCGCAGCCGGGCTGGAGGACTCTTCTTCGGCTTGGCTTTCGTCAAAGCCAGCCCGAGGATCCACGGGCTGCTGAGCTGCTGTCGCTCAGCGCCGCGAGGAGCACGCAGGTCGTCCCAGGCACCTCTCCCTGACCTTTCTCTGCCTGTTTCCCAGGAATACAAGGCCCCGGGAGTCAAACCTACCCCTGTGCTCCATGAAATGGCCCTTAAATAATGTATCTGCCCAGCACAGAGTCAGTCAAGTCGCTCAGATGAGGTGAAGCTTGTTCTTTTTCCCTTGCAGGGGAAGTTTTGCTTGCCTTTCCCTGCAGGAGGGGTGGGCAAGGGGGAGCTGAGCACTCAGCCCCAAACCTGTTGCTTCTTACAGGCGTTGGGCCAGCCATGACTCCATGGTTTTCATGTGCTTTCTCTATAAAATGCTGTGGTTCGCTGTCCTGCATTATAAGGAGCAGAGACGCTGGCGGGTGGGGGACGGCGCAGCCGAGCGGTCGCACCAACGTTCCCGCGAGGCTTAAGTCAACAGAAGATATTTGCCCAAGCCCAGCAAACTGCGAATCAGAACACAGCTCCGAACAAAACAGAAATCCTCCTAGCCTGTGCTTTGCTAGTCATCGGTCGAGGCGGAGTGATGAAATACCTGGCCCTTCTCGCCCTGATAAGCGCTTTATTTTTAGACTACCTTTTAGCATCGCCTCAGCAGCTGGTCCTGCAGGCTGGGCTGTCACCTCCAGCGCCCAAGGCACACACAGACCCCGCTGCTGGCGCGTGCTGGGCTGCCACGGAGCTCTTCCAGCTCCTAATTTACACTCCAGGACGACATGTCACTGCAAAACATTTGCTTCGTCGCACCTCCGTCTCCCTCTCACCTTTTGCTGCTGTGCCGCATCGTGCTGTGACTTTTTGCAGAAACGGTTTTCTGGTCAGCTCAGCAAGAAGCATCTTCCACGTTTCTCCAATTTATTCCAGCAAACTGACTATGTAGGGGCACTTCAGGGTAATTTGTTAAGGCAAGAAAATGCCTGGCAGGATAGTGTTCTGCGCCGAGGCAGCTGCGTGTGCAGCACCCTCCGGCTCTGCCTGCGGTGACAGAAACCAGCCGGACACACGTGCCTTGATGACAGGGCTCTGGGTGAATGCTTAGGTGCCCGCTCCGTGCATCCCAGGCGATACCAGCGCGTCCCAAACAGAGCCCGTGTCAGATCCCCGGCTGCTCCGGCTTTGGACTCCTCAGGTCTTTTCTAGCAGCGGTGCAATGACAGCACCAACAGGGATGGGAAACTCAGGGACCGGTGTTCTTCTGTTTGGAAATGCTGATGTGTTGAGAAATGAATTCTCTTGTAGAAATGCTTTGTCTTGGACAAAATTTCATTTCAATAGGAAAAACTGGTAACAGGAGCGAGCAATTTTAGTTTATCATTTTGGAATGGTTTGGTTCAATGTCTTTCAGTCTTATGGAAAAAGATAATATATAATTTTAAAGGCCTGTATCAGATTTCATAGAATCCAAACACCTGAGGTTAAACAATTTTGGAATTGCAATCATAACAAATTTATTACCTGCTTTGGAGCGGAAAAGGAATTCCAAAATTGCAGACTTTTTCCATAAAATTGTGCTGGTTTTGGCTCGGATAGAGTTAATTTTCTTCATAGTAGCTAGTATGAGCCTATGTTTTGGATTTGTGATGAAAACAGTGTTGGTAATAGAGATGTTTTCATTACTGCTGAGCAGTCCTTACCCAGAGTCAAGGCCTTTTCTGCTCCTCACCCCACCCCACCAGCAATTAGGCTGGGGGGGTGCACAAGGAGTTGGGAGGGGACACAGCTGGGACAGCTGACCCCAGCTGACCACAGGGATATTCCAGAACACAGCACATCATGCTCAGCATAGAAAGCTGGGGGAAGAAGGAGGAAAGGGGGACATTTGGAGCGATGACGTGTGTTTTCCCAAGTCACTGTTATGCGTGATGGAGCCCTGCTTTCCTGGAGATGGCTGAACATCTGCCTGCTGATGGGAAGAGGTGAATGAATCCCTTGTGTTGCTTTGGTTGTGCCCATGGCTTTTGCTTTACCTATTAAATTGTCTTTATCTCAACCCACAAGTTTTCTCACTTTTACCTTCTGATTCTCTCCCCCATCCCACCAGGCGGGGAATGAGTGAGTGGCTGCGTGGGGGTTAGTTGCCGGCTGGGGTTAAACCACAACAAAACAAAAAAAATATCCACCCCTGGCTCCCTCCCAGCTCTCCCTTCTGAATGAAATATGTAGCTCAGTTCCCTGCAAAAACACAAAGCTATATTTATGACTAGGATGGTCCCTTTCACCCTATGTCTCAGGCTGCTGGATTTCCATGTGGGATTTCTTAGCTGTGTTGGGTCAACCAGCCATGTGCTAGGCAGATGCTTTGCACTGGCATAATAAATCGTAGGGTTTCAGGACCTGGCAGATCTCCTGCGCCTGCTCTTACCCCCTGTGCATCCCATTTCCGTCTGAAAGAATGTATAATACAGTGGGATTGAGTGCACCCTCAGCAAATTTGTGGATGACACCAAGCTGTGTGGTGCAGTTGACACACTGGAGGGAAGGGATGCCATCCAGAGGGACCTTGACAGGCTTGAGAGGTGGGCCTGTGCGAACCTCATGAAGTTCAACAACGCCAAGTGCAAGGTCCTGCACATGGGTTGGGGCAATCTCAAGCACAAATACAGGATGGGCAATGAGGGGATTGAAAGCAGCCCCGCGGAGAAGGACTTGGGGGTATTAGTGGATGAAAAACTGAATACGAGTCAGCAGTGTGCGCTTGCAGCCCAGAAAGCCAATGGTATCCTGGGCTGTAGCAAAAGAAGCGTGACCAGCAGGTCAAGGGAGGTGATTCTCCCCCTCTACTCTGCTCTTGTGAGACCCCACCTGCAGTACTGCATCCAGCTCCGGTGCCCCCAACATAAGAAAGACATGGACCTGTTGGAGCGAGTCCAGAGGAGGGCCACAAAGATGAGCAGAGGGATGGAACAGGCTGAGAGAGTTGGGGTTGTTCAGCCTAGAGAAGAGAAGGCTCCAGGGAGACCTTATTGTGGCCTTTTAATACTTAAAGGGGGCTTATAAGAAAGATGGGGACAGACTTTTTTAGTAGGGTCTGTAGTGATAGGACAAGGGGTAATGGTTTTAAACTAAAAGAGGGTAGATTCAGACTAGATACGAGGAAGAAATTTTTTATGATGAGGGTGGTGAAACACTGGAACAGGTTGCCCAGAGAGGTGGTAGATGCCTCATCCCTGGAAACATTCAAGGTCAGGTTGGACCGGGCTTTGAGCAACCTGATCTAGTTGAAGATGCCTCTGCTCATTGCAGTGGGGTTGAACTAGATGACCTTTAAAGGTCCCTTCCAACACAAACTATTCTATGATTCTATGGTCTGCCTGGCCTTTCCCAACAGTCTCTGTACGTTTGCTGCCCCGTGATTTCTGCTGGCACTTCAAAGTGTTTTGAGGTCTTAAGCCAGCCTGCAGAAATCCCTTGGCTGCTGAAAAGGACCTCAAAGTCCACCCAGACAAACTTTCCCAGCAAAAAAAAAACGGGGTTTCTCTGGGGTGATACCTTAAAGGTGTTCAGTTGCAGCATCTTCACTAAGCACAGCTGAGGAGAGCGAATCTGCCTTGTAAAACAATCATGTTTTCTCTCAAGAGCCTTTCCCTCTTCCCCCGCTATAGCCAGTCTTCCTCCACCCTTTTCTTCACCGGTAATTAGATGGCAGACTGCAAAGCTGCTCGTGGTAGGGCTCTTGGGCGCCTCACTGCACACCGTGCGCACTGGGAATCATGCTCATAATAATAATTATTATTATAGTAGCATCTAGAGGGCTCAGGCATTGTGGCAGGCATTTTGCAGACGTGTAGGAAAATCTAAGTCTTTCCTTATGGATGTGCAATCGAAGGCAAGACTCAACAAGCCAGGGGCAAAATTAGAAGGAAGGGTTAGTGCTAGGGATGAGCGGCCAAACTGACCACCGCTGCTCGCCCTTTGAAGCACTGGGTAAGGTTGATAAATTGAAATCCGCTCCATAAAAATTCATTAAATGTTTTAAAGTTTTTTGCTAGTTACAGCCTTTATTTGTTTATTTTTCTTAGTCGTACAATTTTGAAAGGCTTTGAAGTCCTGTCTTCTGAAGTCACTTGGGCAACCAAAGTCCCAGTGACTTACAGGGAGATGGCAACTCCTGAATCCCTTTGCTGCTTTAAGAAGCAGCACATCGTTTCCTCCTTCATCTAAAAATTCTTGAATACTGCACCTGGGGTCAAATGGTTTTGAGTTAAGATATGCATGGGGGAGGAGAATGAGGGGGAGGTGTCCCAAAAAAACCCCCAAATTTTATCTAAAATTGTTCAGTTGTATGGTATTTATGACTTTTTTTCAAAGGTGATCCTGCTAAGTACTTTATACCAGTGAAATGCGAGCTTATGTGACAACAATTTTGACACTTTAGAGGTACTAATGAAACATTTCAGCCTAGATAGGCCTCTGCTCAGTTTATGCATTTATAGGTATTTGAGGAAAAAAAAATAGCCAGTTTTAGCTCTTTGTGAATGTCTAAGGACAACGTTCATTAAAACAGCATCTGCAATCAGCCAAGATGTGTCCTCGTGACTGGTGCCATTCTGCAATGCTGGTGTGCCAGAAATCCCCATCGGTGTCCAGGAGGGATGACCAGGCGGGGTTACTCCACACCAAGTCGCAACTGAACAAGAGCCAGAGTATTTCCTAAGCATGATCCGTAACTGTCTTACGCAGGTCAAACTTAACACATGAGCAGGACAAAAAAACCCCCCCAAATATCTATGGAAAAATCACCAGAGCATTCAGGGTCTGTTTTGGATGGTTGTTTTCCAAGAAGCATTAACCTGGTCTTTTTTCAATGAGGGAAGATGTTCGTGCATGTCCTCTTCAAGCACTGATGTCTGAAACCTGCCAGTTGAAGATGCAAAATGTAAAGATGTAAAATCACAGGAATTTGAAATGAGTTGATCTCAGTAGGTGGGTATTTTTCATGCATCTAAAAGTATGACATGAGAGCTTTGCAGACCTGCAATCCTGAAAAAGCTTCACTGCTCCCATTCAGAGGAAATAAATAAGAATTTTTTACTTTGTTTTTACCACTGATAAAGGGCTGGTGTGCCTCAAGGACAGCGACCTGAGGGAGAAGGAGCAGAGCAAGGAGCACTTGAAAATTTGGCTTCAGTAAATTGTTCCTCAAATTCAATGACTCATTATTTTCTTTCAGTGCATGTGGCTTTCTGTGTATGAACTCCAGCCTAGTCAGAAAAATACCCTTCGGTCATTGTGAGAGCTAGTAATGGTTTCCTAAGGATTAATTCCTCCTAAAAGATACCGTCTGCATTCCTTTGGAAGATGCCCTCCCACAGGCCCTCTCTTACAGCGCTGCACTAAAAATAGAGCTTCGTTGCGACAGCTCTGTGTTGCAATTTTTATGGCTAGGTAGGTGAAGTCACTTAATTCACCCAGCTCAATTCACTTAAATTTGCATGATAATGTTGTTAATTATCCATATATTTCAAACCGAATAATGATTTCACAAAAAGATAAGACAGGGTCCTGTTTTTCTTTCCTTGTATTTTAAAAATGCGCATAGAGTTTGCATAATTAAAATGCATTTTCTCTGGAATGGAGATTCATATCTATTGCAGGTTGAAGTGCATTCTCATCTGCACGTTGGGATGCCGTCGTCCAGCCGATCCGTGTGCTGGGATGCTGCTCGCTCGGCGTGCACGCTCCGGCAGACCTGACTCACCGTAGCTTGCTCCCACGTCAGTGTTGACCGAAGGAAGCTGCTGGGTCTGTGACTCCAGTCCGGGCTAATAATCACTGCAAAAGGCTGTGCAAAATGAGCTGCCACCCAGCTCCTCCGTGGCTTTGCTGCCTGGTGGCAGCGGTGGTTGGGAAGGGCAGCAGCTCGCCAGCCGGAGAGCAGACCCGTTCTCTTACCTCCGCGCAGGTAAAGCGGCCGGTGGCAAAGGGCGCTTCCTCTTGGGCTGCCGCTGTCGGCAAATTCGGTCGGTCTTGGTGGCACGTTTAGTCCTTGACCTTTCCGGCGGTCTGTGCAGGTGCAGAGATCGGGGCAGGCTGGAGCTCCCGGGCTGGAGCGAGCACCTTCGGTGGGGACAGGGTGGGCAGCAACCAGGTATCCCACAGCCCTGGTGGGGGGATGTTCAGCCCTTGCCTCACCATGCACCTTTGGAGCAGGGCACTGCCTTAGAGACCCCCAAAACCCTTCCTGACCCAAAGAAATAATAAATACAGGGGATATTTTCCCACTCACCTTTCCTTATATTGGTTTTTTAGTGCATCAGCCCAGTTCTTCAGAAAACATAAGGCACTCTGTCTCTTCTGGGTGCAAAAAGAAGCCTCTTCTTTCTATTTTAAAAATTACCTTGTGGAAATGACGTTGTACCCCTGCTTTTCTGTTCTGGCTTGGCCTGAAGCAGTCTTCTTGTCCCTTCTCCAAAAGACAGACAAAGCAGATGAGGACAGAGGAGCACTCCCGGTGCTGGAGCAGGAGGGTGCCTGGTCTGGATGCAGGGTAGATGGTTAATGAGATTACAGCATTGGGGAACTGAAACTACAGTCTTGAAAGGGAAGAGATCGTCTCTGCTGCTCCCTTCACACTGTTGAATTTGCTTGCTTTGCATGAATGGTTACTGGGCTGGCAAGTGGTTGGGTAAAAAAAAGTCCCTTGGCCCTTCAAGATGAGGAAACTCATCTGGTGTTCAATGGAGGTTGTGAGGGGGTTTGAGGTTCATCCTTCCCCTGGGAGAGTGAAAAGATGCTCCCATGGGGACCTGAGCGGTGCCCAGCACCCCTGATGTATGAGACACACGGAGCTCCACGCCTGCTGGTACTTGAACCAATGTTAATTAAAGCATTTTAATGAGGATGTTTTGAGAACTGCGCGTTAGTCTGTGCATATCCTTCGTGAAATATTAAACATCTCTGCCCTTTCAGCAGTGCCCTCCTCCCCAGAAGACCTTCCTGCAAATGGGGTTTGACACTTCTGATAATTTCAGAGCTAAAGAAACCTGGAGAAATAACCTTCTACAAAAATCTTAATGTGATCTTTGATGTTGCAGTCAAAGGAGCACATGCCAGAAAATGTTTTGCTCTCTTCGGTTCATCCTCTGGTTGTGTTTGTTGTTATTTTCCTGTCAGGCGCGACAACAAGCAGCTGATTAACTCATTAGCCGAGAGCATCAAAGCACAGGGCAAGAGCATGAAATCTGCTCCTGCGTCCTCCAGCCGTTCCTCACAGCTTGGCGGTTTCTGCAGGGCTTGTCTGAGGTGTAAAAGGTCATCTCAGTTAGTCGTGGACAGAAGCACGCTGTCTTTCTTGAGCCCTGTCTCAACACTCGGGGACCATGGCTGTGCCGGAGCATCTCAGCCTCCAGCCACGCTCCAGCCCACGTGTTCATCATCCAGTGGGCAGAGGTAGCCCTACAGCATGCCCCCCCCCAAAAAACACCCCATACCCTATGCCAGGAGCTCCTCAGGGCCACATTGTGTGGAGGGTCCCCTGCGGAGAACCACAGCCATGGGACAGTGAGGGAAAGTGCCACATGGTGATGCTCCAGGTTGAGAGGCCAAACCACTTGGTGGACAGGTGATCTAGAGAGGACACATGCAGTTTTTCAAAGCTGCTCCTAACTATCCAGCTCACTGGAACTGCAGAAGCAACCGGTAATGTTGAGTTTCTGTTGCAGGTTCAGGTCATGTGGAATTACGCTCAAGGCAGTAGTTTGCACCTGAGTGCTGCTGCCTTGGGTTGAAGGCCACCAAGGTGTTTTCTCCCCTAAGTGCTGTGCTCCATTGCAGTGTGGCTATTGCCCAGCCTTGAAAAGACCAGTGATGCTCCAGGTCTCACTGGTGCAGGGTAAGGTGATGTATTGGGTTTGTGTGGTGGGGAAGGGGCTCCAGGGGTGGCTCCTGTGAGAAGCTGCTAGAAGCTTCCCCGGCTCCAAGATGGACCTGCCTCTGGCCAAGGCTAGGCCCATCAGCAACGGTGGTAGCACCTCTGGGATAACATATTTAAGCAGGGAAAAACCTGCAGCGGAGGGGGAGAGTGGGATGTCAGAGAAACCCCTATGCAGACAGCAAGGTCAGTGAAGGAGGGGGAGGAGGGGATGCCCCTGCAGCCTGTGGTGAGATGGCAGGCTGTCCCCCCCCAGGCCATGGAGGGGAGTGAAGGAGCAGATCTCCACCTGCAGCCTGGGGAGGAGCCCACGCCAGAGCAGGGGGAAGCCCCCCAAGATGGCCGGGACTCCATGGGAAGCCCACGCTGGAGCAGTCTGTGCCTGAAGGACTGCAGCCCGTGGGAAGGACCTACTTTGGAGAAGTTCATGGAGAACTGTCTCCCGTGGGAGGGACCCCACGCTGGAGCAGGGGAAGAGTGAGGAGTCCTCCCCCTGAGGAGGAAGGAGCAGCGGAGACAACGTGTGATGAACTGACCCCAACCCCCATTCCCTGTCCCCCTGTGCTGCTGGAGGGGAGGAGGTAGAGAAAATGGGGAGTGGAGTTAAGCCTGGGAAGAAGGGAGGGGTAGGGGCAAGGTGTTTTAAGATTTGGTTTTATTTCTCATTATCCTGCTCTGATTTGATTGGTAAGAAATTAAATTGATTTTGTGTTTTTTTCCCCCAAGTCGAGTCTGTGTTTTGCCCGTGACCATAACTGGTAAGTGATCCCTCCCTGTCCTTGTCTCAACCCACAAGCTTTTCATTATATTTTCTCCTCCCCATCCCACCAGCGGGGAGGAGTGAGCAAGCGGTTGCATGGTGCTTTGTTGCTGGCTGGGCTTAAATGACGACAGGTGATCTATCTGTCATCTATATATACCTGCAGCCCTTCAGAAGCAAAGGATTAGCAAATAGTTTGTTGCACTCTTGGTAAAATCTTGCAGACCTGAGTATCTGTCTGTGCAAACCCTACGGATGTGACACAGGAGCGCAGCAGGCCCATGGCTTCCCAGGAGTGCTCCCACGCAGCAGATACCCAAGAGATCACCAGCAGATACCCAACAGGTACCCAGCGTGTCTCTTGCCTTCCACCTTCTCTCACTCCTACCCCAAGGTCATGATCTCCTGCCCTCTCTCCTCTTCACCTCCAACATGTATCTCCATTTACACCCCACCAGCTTCTGCCTCCTCCTTGCTCGCACCCCTTGACCCAGCGCCTTGGCCCCAGGTGGGTGAAGCCCAGCAGGACCAAGCCAGCTCTGCCCAGGGACCTCACCACGCTCTGCCAAAGCTTCTGACTTCAAAACTTCCACCACCCATCAGGCGTTAAGTGACCACCCCAACCACAACTGTGGTTCATCTGAGTTCCTTGAACATCTCTTCTAAGAGGAATCACCGCAGCCCAGCGAGGCTGGAATGCACCCCAACACCATCCTGCAGCTACGTGCACAGGAGCATCCTGAGCTGAAGAACAGTCGGTATTTATGGGTAATACTGGGTTCGGGTCCATTACTTGTGGAAAGGGAAAAGACCAGATTTTGCACCTGCAGAGCTAAAAAGGACTCAGGGATTAACTCCTTGTTTTTGTCCTAGAGCAAAGGTCTTTGCAAGGAGGTTGGTCGTGCTGGCAGCGCTGGGCAATCAAAGCTGTTCCTGGAGAACTCATCAGAAAGCTTGATGGGTTGGTAGCGTAACCAATGGTAAAATGAAGGAGAGGAGGCTGGCAGGATTAAAGCATTTTTGCATTGCTGAATCTCCCAAGTCCCAGCCCTGGCAGCGGTACTGCTGCTGAGCTCCCGGTTCTCCAGTGATCCCCTCTCTCCTGCAGCCCAGCCAGCCTGCGGTTCATTTAGCACCGAGGGAAAAATCAAACACTGAGGCCCTTTGTTTTGCAAATCTGCAACACGAACAGGCATCTCTGCAAAGACCAGTGTGCACTTGCACACCCACCACAGGCTTTGTTAGCACCTGAAGCCCCCTCCTGACATGGTGCTCCACGGAAGGAGATGTAAGGAGACATAATCCCAAATGAAGTCATGCGAGGAATTGGTTATATTTTTTTTCCCTTTAAATAAGAAGCTGCCACAGTGCTCCTG
Organism: Haliaeetus albicilla; assembly: GCF_947461875.1. NCBI lineage: Eukaryota > Metazoa > Chordata > Aves > Accipitriformes > Accipitridae > Haliaeetus > Haliaeetus albicilla. The sequence goes on from NC_091483.1 coordinate 75,681,535, forward strand.
AGAAATAGATATCCAACAGCAAGCCGCAGGCAGTCTGAGACAACAGATACATGTTTAAATAATGTCTTTATTCCAGTTCAGCTGAAAAAATAATTATTGAATTTGGGTCTTAAGCCAAGAAGTACCTTTGTTTCTGAGTGCTCATTGATTAAAACATTTTGTGCTTTCAGCTGGGTTCTAATAAAGACACTACATTACTCTTCACACAGAGCATTAAAATAAAATAATATCTTTATTTCAGAGGAGGGAGGAATTTAGAGAGTGACCTTAATGTTTCTTGAGATTTGAAGAATTTCACCCAGCCTAGAGAAACTCCTACTTGTAAACTCTGGGATTTCTGCTAGAACAGGAAGTTTCTCTCGCATTGTTATCCAGCAAAATGAGCTCTGGATTATATTTAGCTCCATTCATTCAGCACAATGAAAGTAAGGCTCCAGCCAATTTCCTTAAGCAAGTTTATTAATAAGCACTAGTTGTTTGGTGGCTGGTCATTTCTAGGTGGCTGGGGAAGATGATATATGCAGCACAAGCTCCCTCCCTCCTCTGAACAAGGTTCCCAGTGGATTCGACCACTCAAAGCACTTTATAATCTTTACTGGGTACCTGTGCAAGCCTGGCAGCCTAGAGGTTGTCCCAGGTACACCTTCCAACCCTGCCCTGGTCATTCATGCTTGCCGGCCCATGCTTCACTGGAGCTGCAAACAAACCATTAAGGGAAGTTAGCAGCTTTTAAGCTAGAGGTAAATAATCTTTCAGTGGGTCTTAACTACGGGCTCGAGGCAGCTCTGTGTAAAAAACTACTAACGCTGCAGCTGCTGAGCTGGAGGAAGCCACACTCACTGCAGAAACTGCAATAACAGCAAAGAATCCCAGCGTACGGGAGCACATGTTGAAGCCACACACAAATCAGGAGCCTTGGGTCAGTGAGGTCAGCTACAGCCTGGCTGTAAATCCTGGCTTCATCCATTGCTTTCTGTGTATCTAAAGTCAAATCGCTTGGGGTGTGTCTCTTTTGAGGGCTAGAAAACAGACTTAAGGTGGTTTTATGCATGACAAACTTCATGACCCATAAGTTTTCATGGGTTTTGCCGGCTGTCACTTGGTTTCAAAGTATCTATAGCGTGTTCAGGATATGCTGAGCTCAAAATATCTCCTGCCTGTGCCCAACTAATCTAAACTATGTGACTTGAAATTTGGGCTTGTCCTATAGAACTGAGCTCTATACCACCCACCTCCACTTGTAGTCATCAAGGGGAGAGGTCTGGAGCTGAGTGTCTCTGCAACACTTTCAGCAGTGGAATATACTTCTCTCTAGGCCCCGAGCAAAAATCAGGCAATATGATGTCTTGGCTTTGCTTGGACAGGAAAAACTCGTTGCTTTCCTCCCACTGGGAGCGATGGTGGGGAAGTGAGTGGACGTGATCTCCTCTGTGGTTCTGCAAAAACAAAGTATAGCAATATGTGGCTGTCCTCTCTCCACCTAGAAGCCGCGGCAGGGTGCCTTCACAGATTGTGGGCACAAGGGAAGAAAGGACCTGGGATAGACTATGTGGCAATCACAAACCATCACAGTTGGGGGTCAAAGGTAGAGGAAGGAGCAATGTTAGTCTAACTTCTCCCTAAAAACTGTAGTTGTCCAGGTACAAGAAAGAAAAATTATCTGGTACTCTGGAAGCCAAACACCAGTCCTGGGAAGGTGGTGGTCAGCATGGTCATGGGTCCTTTACTGGAACAGCTGGAGCCGTTGTTCCCTCAGTGCCCACCTTATCTCCTTCAGTGCCCATTACATCAGCCGTGATGGCACTGAGACTTCCCAAAGCTCAGCAGTTTGCACATTTCAGCCTGCAAACCCAGGCACTGCTGCGAGGCACATGTTTCAGCCAGAACTGGAAGATCTCAGCCAAAAGGACTGCAAATGGACTTAACTTTTTCTAAGGACAGCTGAGACTGTGTGCCATCAGAGCGTGGCATCTTCAAAACAGGCACAAAGGAGGTAGGTAAGGCCACCTAAGCCAGCCACACATGTTATAAAAGCAACTTATAAAAGCCACAGAATTTCTTCAAATCTTAGCAATTTTTATGTATGTGTATGGTTGGCACTGCTGTTATTCCTGCCAAGCACTCAATTAGCACTTGAGTTAGTAAGATGTTTTAATGGCTGTTAAATTAATCAACAACTCTGACACTGTTTTCCAGTGTTTTGCAAGGGAAAGATATTCTTTCAGCCCAATTCCTATGTTATCATTGCCACTAATTATTTGTGTTTATTCTTTTTGCTATGCTTATTTGATTTCATTTGAAACTAGATCCAGTGATAGGGGGTGTAGTTTGGTATTCTCCCCTAATGTGCTGAATAGATGAGGATTAGAGCCCCACAGCTATGAGAAAATGAGTCCTCATAAGCATTTGTTCAAACAGAAATCACAGAGCCTTTTTGATGACTGTCATACCCTCTTTGATTTGCTCTTCATCAGTGCTTTTGCTAGTTTATTCACAGAAAGCTTTGCCAAAATGAAAGTATTGCTAAGAAAGGTGAAAACATGTAGTAGCCCAGGAATACCTGTGAAAATGTTTGGACTGACCTGTGCCACAGCTGGTTTCTTCTGGTGGTCTGACAGTGATCCAGGCAGGAAAAAAAAATATGTTTTGGGGGTTAGCTCGTCAAGTCACTCAAAACAGCTAGTGTACTATAAATAGAAGTAAAACATCAAGTAAAAGCAATATGCACTATGTCCCCAAACCCAGGGATTTAGAATTGTTTCATCCCAAAAAATTAAAAGAACAAAAGAAAACACATGATCTGTGGGCTGACAGCTCTGCCCCGGCTGGGGCGCTGAGGATGATGGTCTCCCACCCAGGCTGGGAGCGGGGTCGATGTGTAATGGGGTTGTTGTAGGTCTTGGTCTGAGATGTCTCCCTGGCTTCGTTCAAACTGATGCTTCTGCTGTGAGTGGAATAGCCTAGGGCTGGAGCTCTGCTGAGAGAAATGAAAAGCTTTCATAAAATTATGTCATGTGCTGAATCTGCCAGCCTGTCATGTAATAATAGCTAAAACTTTCTGTAATTAAAACAAGTAGCTAGTTATGGTGTCTGACCATGATCAAAGCTCTTTTGTCTGCTTTGACAGTTGGCACATGTGAAAGATTTTGGCTTACATGGAAAATACTGTTGTGGTTTTTCTCTTGGTTTTAAATGGCAAGAAACATACATCTCGGATTATCCCTAAACTGAAAGAAAACAGTAACGGGAAACTGAGAACCAGAATGTGCATGACGTAAAATGTCTACGATTTCTGGCAGAGGCAGCTCCTCTACCCAGCCATCATCCATTTGGAGCAGTTGACCCGTTGCTGCAATGCAAATGGTTGAATCATGTCATTTTATATTTCTGCAGAGATAGGAATAAAGTTCTTCAGAACATTCCCAAATGGCCTGCACTGCCTTTTTAAAATAAGAATTGCTTTTGCATAACAAATATTTGTCTGAATTGTGACAAACCAATTGTCTCCCATTAGAGGATTTTTTTCATTACTTGGATTGTAATTGTTTTGAGACATTTTATGGATAAAAGCTACCTTTCAGTTCATGAGAGAAACCTACATTATTTTTCCATATTCATGTCTGGTATCCGTGTTACAAAATAAAGGGCTTGATGAGTAAATATAAACTGCTTTTGCCCTCAAATTCCTCTTCATCTCAAAAAACCCCCAAACTAATCCAGAATTCCTTTTGCATCTCTGAAAACATCTACTTCTGCTTAGAAGGCTCTGGAAGGATAAATATGAAGAAGTTTTACAAAAAAACCAGATGTGAACTGATTGGCTGAGGAACATCAGCCAATAATACGATGTTTTAAACATTATATTAGGCAACAAAACATCATCTGAGGGAAGTGGCCAGCAGAGTGTATTGCCAAGCATCGAGATTTTTCCGTCCCTTCTCCTGAAGTTCTGAGGTATGTTGTGTGAAGATTTGCTTCTTCCACATCTGTGTGCAATCATGTCTTCTTGTGTTTCCTGTAATTTCAAATTATGTCTGGAGAACTCAGTAGACACAGGCTGAATATTCCCCCAGATTCAGCTATGTTTGATGTGGGTCATCTTCGTATCTTGGTCATGGCTGGTAGAATGGGCTCTACCTTCAAGCATCACTCTGCATGCAAGTGTGCCTCCACTCTGTTGCTTCTGGCCAGACATTCTTCTGCCTTTGCATCTTATCAGAGGTGACAGGAAATTTTTATTCCTCCTTATTTGGATATCTGGTTAATGAACTGATCTTCCGTCATCTTGGGCCATCTCTGCTTCAGAGGGCAGGACTTTACTGTGAATGGTCAGAGTCCACCTCTTCAGTCTGTGTGGTCCTTGGAGCAACTCCAGCTCCATGGCTGGCACTTTTGGCCCTGGAGCAGACTGCAGAGTGCACAGGACACACTCGTCCCTGGAGGTTTAGCCAACAACTACTGCCAAATCCTGCTGACCTTCGTGAAGATCTCCAGCCGTACATTGTATCTTGGTAATGCCCCGTGTCAGACTGCACCTTCTCCACTTGTAATCTTGGTTCCATATAGTACTGTCTACAGAACAACCCACCCTTATCTCCTCTTGGGTGTGTGACAATTGCTTTTCTGGTGTATGAGGAGATGCTTTCCAAGCGTAGAGACAGCCATCCAGAATGCTCGTATGATGTGCTCATGTGGGCATTTCAGTAGCACAAGACCTTTGGTCATTACAGAAACAAAACTTCAGCTCAAACATGATGAACCACAGCACCAGGCAGATTGCAGGCAAAGGTGTCATTAACATATCCAGGGACATTGCCTCCAGGTGATGACGGGCAGTATTACCATCATGTGCAATACCATCAAGCAATGTGCTGTGACATTCCCCCATCCCTGGCAGGAAGCTGTTGACCTATGGAGCTTTCCTATTAGATTAATTTATCTACAGCTCACCTTCAACGAGTGCTTTTAATTGACAGCTGGACTGATCTACCTCCCATGGAAGATGAGCACTGGCATTTTGTAGACTGGTTTCTTGGACTGGAGACATTAGGAAAGAAACCTGTTTTCGGCAGATGTCAATGCAGAAGAGTCGAACTTGCTGTCCTCAGAAAGGAAGGGGTCAAAGGCTGTGGCTGGACCTGTTTCTGCTCCTATGCTTGTTCTGATTGCCTGAATGTGGCCATCTTGGTCCTACTGCTGGGATTTCCATTGCCTATTTCAAAGAGCTCTGTGGAATGCCACCTCCCTTTCCTGCTCTCCCTGTGCAGACCTCTGGATCCATGCTTGTCCCCAGCTCCTCACGGCATTTACACGAGCCAGCTCTCACCGTTAGGACCTGCCCACTCCTCTCTGCAAAAGAACTTTTCACCAGTAGTGAAAAGGGACAAGAAACATTCACCTGGCACAATACACTTGACTTTCCGTTGGCAATCTTCCATGCTAAAGGTGAAAGACTTCAGTCTCTGCTGTAGCTCAGTCAGGGTCCATATGCAGCCTCAAATGGATGAGCATTGATATTTTTACATCCCTCCATCCTGAGATCTCATAAATGGTGATGGATATTATCCCTTTGTCTCTGGTACAGGTGAGAGGGAAGTGTCCCTCACCAAAATCTCCACCATACTGGGTGTTTACTCATTGCGTGAATGTGCATGTTGACTATACCCATACCTCTAACTTTGCTTACCATAACCAGCCTCTCTTTTTGCATACACAGGCTTCTGTGGAGTTCTCTTGAGTCATCAGGGATTCATTCCGCTTAATGATAAAACAAAAGATTTGTGTTACTACTACTGTAGTTTGAAGTGTTTCTCAATATTGTATCGTCTCACACCAGGACGTGGTTAAGTAGGAGAAAGATGAAAGCTGTATATCGAGCTGGGCATGGGAAAACTAGACTGTAGTTCACATGGTTGCACAAGGTACAGGAATCTACGGTGCAGTTTAACATTTTCTCAAGCTGAGAAACTCTAGAGCGGAAAGTTTCCCTGAAACCCAAAAGCTGAAAAAAATATTGCTGTTTTGCACCATTTAATTTCTTATGTGATGTGAGTATTGTGCAGTTAGGGTGACGCAGTTCTAGTGGGCAGGACTAGGAAAATGGTATCTTCTGTGATGGTAACTGGATTTTTTCTGGTATTACTTTTTATATTGAGGCTTACCTTTCTTTCTGGAATGCAGCATATATATATTTTTTCATTCATGTTTGTGTGTGTATAAATGCAGACATACATAAGTACATACGTATGTGTTTATATATGCATACACACACACGGCCCAGGGGACCTGCCTATGTCTGCACAAATTCCATTTGAATTCAAAACTCTGCTTCTATTCACTTTAACTTTCAGTGCTGATTAATGGCCATTTCACAGCAGAAGAATGATCTCAGCTCCAACTCAAGGCATCAAGAACCATCAGCACTGTCCTCGGAGCACTTGGCTTTTCACGTGTCTCTTCTACTTGAAAAAAAGAACAGAAAATCTCCAAAACTGAGAGATACACAGAGATCAGATTCTACTGCAGAAGGGACAGACAGTCCTCCCAAAACAAAAAGACTTTGTCTAGAACTAGAAGACTGTGCGGAGACAAGTGGGCCAGAGCTACGTCCTGTTTCTTGAAAGACACTGGTCCAAACCTCAAAGGACTCAAGAAGCACTAAGTAAACCCAGAAAGGGGAAGGCTTTCAGGTGTTTATTTTTTTTTCAGAGATGTTTTTTATTGTTTGCTGGACTTTTTGAGTATAAAGCAAAGGTGACCTTGAGAAGTTCCTCTGCAAAACTTTAATGTGCATTGATCTGCCACACACGAGTTCCCAGGAGGCTGAAACTGGAAGAGGTCAGATGTTTGAAAGCACACTGGCTCAGGTGGAGCTGCTCATAAGATCTGCAGCCTGAGACTTAGGTGGACCTGTTATAAAGGAGCCAGTAAACAAAGGATTTCTAAAATGAGTAACATGTATATTCCTCTAATGTTATACATCTGGTTTTAAACAAAACCAGATGTATAACATTAGAGGAATATACATTTAAATAAAAGCTTACTATTTAAACCTCAAGAGCATACTCCCATGGCAGCCACTAAAGTGAATGCAAGATAAAACCCCCAGATAACATAATAAACATGAAGAATTCCTGCAGGGAGGGATCCTGAGGTGCTCTGCAACTCTAAAATGATACAGAGAAGACTAATAATTATCAGTTTGCTGTGAACTGGGGTCTCATCTTCTGGAAACCCCTGCAGAGAGGAATGGGATAGGTTTCCCAGACAAACATGAAGTACTGCTGGTTCGATCTTCCCCTCCTCCTGGGCATGAACAGTTTGAGAATCTTCTACCAGCTTTTTCAGTAAATCTTTCCTCTAATGTAGTTCAATCTCTCCTGCTCCTTACCTGAGCATGGTCCTACTTGCCTGCAAAATCACTAAGTCCTGAAGGAAGGCTACACTTCAGGGGTTTCTTTTTAAAATCTTTTTATCAAAATATATATAGTTTGCCTAGATAAAATGATAGATCAGTGGCATAAGCTCCTGTAATGAACACAGTAGCAAATGCTGAGCAGGTGCTGTGGTCTCTGTTACCTCCTTCTAGAAAAAGCAGAGTAAAGAAGCCCGGTCGTGTCCTTCCACCTCTGCCTTCCACAGCCAGCTGTACTGTGGCATCTCTCCAGCTTCTGGCAAAACATCTCCCACCCAGACAACTGTGAATGTGTTTCATGTGGTCGGAGAGCACTGGAAAGACAGGCCAGAAATTCAGCCTGTTACGCTAAACCCAACAAATAGGAAATTATCTGCATATAAATATAGTTTATGCTTTTCCACTTGAAAGGAAATCCCCTTATCAGCCCAGTCTCACATGAAAACAACCACTGTGAGCTGAGCCAAGTGCCCTTGCTGAGAGGAATCAGTGGCCTTCCCTGGCAACTGAATCCATGCCTTTATGGCCCTTTGGGGAAGGAGTTTTGCCATATTGTGTAAAACAAGTTGCCAGACAGAGCTGTTGAAGGGAAAAGTGGAGCATGGAGATAGCACATGGCTGTTTTGCTCAGCCAGATACTGGGAACTGATGCTGGGAAGGAGATGTGAGGTTGGAACAGATTTGTTGGGTCAAATGCCTTTTTTTTTCCCTTTTAAGTAGACTGCAGCCCTGCTGCCACTGAAATCAATGAAAATGTTGCTATTAAATTTAAAGAAAGTAAGAATCAGTGACAACTCTTCCTGGTTGCCTGAATGTTCAAATCGTAGTCCTTCCTCCATTCTCCCCTTCTATGTATTTTCATCTCAAAATGCACTGGGTCAAAGTCATGAAGTCCTACAGAGCTGAAGACTATGCAGGTACAGGTGGGATGAATTATTTTATTTAAAAACAACCCTGAAGTTCCCTGCTGCAGTAACACAAAGCTAGCTTAAAAAATTAAGCCCCCCTGCCCCCAAAACCAACGAACTAAAAAAAAAAAACCAGTTACAAGGATTACAGGGTGGCATGATGCCCTGGATAAATACAGTGCTCAGAAATTCAGCACCGCCACATATAGAAGTAGACGCTGGTCCATATAGTGGTCGGGAAGCACAGCAACCCCTTTAAACTTTCCTAAGCAACCTCCGGGAAAGACATGTTTTTCCATGTTCTCTGATGGCCAGAAAGGTGTTTTTTTTTACCTGAGAAGAGCAAGGATGTGGCTGATACAGATAGAACTTGGCAACACCCACTAGTGGGCTCTATGCATGCCTCATACAGGGCTTGAAACATAAATTTTCTCTGCAGCCAGCCTGGTCCAACAGATTCAGCGTAAGAGCAGAAAGTGGGAGCTTGCTCTCCCGGCGCTCCGATGAGCCACCTCCTTCTCGCCGAGGCCGTGCTCTCCGAGGGCTGGACAAGCGCAGGCAAAGAGCGAGTCTTGCTACTCAGATGAATTCCCACCGGCCCTGTCAGGACGGTTTTTATGAGCGGCCGTGGTGAGTCCCTCTGTCTTTCTGGGGTGACTCACATGCTTCACAGTGATCCCAAAGACCCTGCACTGGGCAGAGCAGCCCTGCACCAAGAGCAGCTGAGGAGGGAAGGAGCAGCGACTAGATGGGACTGGAAGGACAAATGAGCTGATAGCACGTTCAAATTGCCCTTCAGCTGTTGCCTACGGTGGAGCTATGAGCAGCATCAATCGAGCAGGAACGTGCCTTTCCCAAGCAAGGGGAGATGGTTCCCGGCTCCCTGGGGGACTCCAGCGGCAGCCGCGGCCCAGCAGCAGTGCCTGCCCGGGGCATCGACCCACCTCCGGGTAAGAACAAGGCTCGCATGGCATTTTCAGCATCCCTGGTCCCTGTCAAATCCTCTGGGCTGGCAGAGCATCGCTCTCCCACCCCTATCCTGCCGCAACGACCAGAATTCGTTTTCCCCAGTTGCAGGGGGGGAGCATCCCACTGCACGAGCCCAAAGAAACAATTTTTATATCTGGTTTCCGCTGAAACGTAGCATCATTTTTCCTGATGGCGTGGGGTCGGTTAAAGCTCTCGAGTTGCATTGTGGAGGTTTTCTCCACAAAAGCGGGGGTGTTAACCATGGTGGCATGGCACAGCTCCAGCTCCGCTCGCCCCGCTCGGCTCTCCCCCTGCTCTGGCAGCCGGGGCAGAGCAGCCCCGCACTGTTTAAACAGCTGCCTTGTTTCATCTGGGAGGTGGCTGCCCTTCAGTCCTGGGAGGAGAGCTCATCTTCTGGATAGTTTGCATAACAATTAACATTTGTCAGCTGAGATCTGCCTGGTGAAAGATCACTATTTACAAGAGGGCGGTGAGTCTTTCTAGGCTGGAATACTTCTTGAACCACAAAAAACTAAGCTGAGAGCCGGAGCGAGCCCGAAGGTGGGCTGATTTCACACGGCAGGTTTAGGAGGAGTTTCCTTTGCATTCAGCTCGGAGGTAGAAAAGCAGAGCTGCTGCGGAAGGGGGGATTCTTCAGCTCTTACAGATTTCATTCAGTTGTTCCAATGAAATAAATACATCCGCCTTAAACAATTGAAAGAGGTATTTACTGCCTGTGGTTTAACAACTGTACTAAGTCAAAGGGACCAGTCAACTAGAGCCTTATAATTCTTTTCTAAAGAGAGGATGAGAGAAAAGAATGAGACGACAATGCAGTATTTATAATAAAGATGAAATGAGTGGAACTCAATGGCGCCAGCAGCCCCGGAGCTCCTGCTGCTTGGGCTAATGCATTTTGCATTAGCACGTCTGGATATCTGGCACTGGAATGTCCTGAAAATGCTTTTACAAAATAGCGGCATTCTTACAGCAGCGGCATTTCTTCCAAGCACCACCACCGACTGGTGCAGCTGGGATGGACAGCCCCTGCAGCTGGGTGAATCACCAGGAAGGTTTCAGGCGACTGAGACCTGTTATCCACTTGCCTTCTCGCAGCTTTTTGCCCTGCTCACCTCTACATGTTGACAAGTGGCTGCACCTAAAGGGCTGGCACCCTCACGGGGCACCTGCTCGAGCAGGGGTGGGTATGGGGGTACCCATCCCTGCCTGCGAGCTGGGGGCTTGGCCCACGAAGGCAGGATCCCTGCCTTCTCCAGTTACAGTGTGGGACTACTGGGCAGCTAGACATCACGGTGAACATACAAACACAAAATTACATCTGTAAGTAGATTTGCTCTGCACTGGCTAAATAAATAACATCTGTGTTACAAGAACCTCTAGATCTGTATCCCACACTACACTATTACTCCAACAGCTAATTTTATGTTTGCCTTGGAAGCAATGCAAAATCCTCCAAGGAATTAATAGCCAGCAACTGCATGTCACCAGAACAATTTATTTTTCATTCCTTCCCCCAACAGACTAGAGAGATATGTGTCTCTTATTTCTTTCTGAAACCTGGATTTGAAAAACTTCGTGTTGCTGCATCTTCCCATAACCCTGCAGAATGACAACAGTAGTTGTCATTAGCTCATTAGCAGTAGTGAGCAAAGCCCAGCAGCACCCCAGGACAAACTCTGGGGCAGGTGGAAAGGCTGCCTGGGCGTAGGTGTCATCAGAAGCAGATGGCAAATGGTACCTTCTTTTTAATAATTATGATCATAGAAAGGGGAAACTCAGCACTTCAGGGTTTTCTTTTGGTTTTGACATACATAAATGATTTATTGTCCTAAGAAGCAAGTGGTACCAGAATCTATTTCAATAATTCTTGAAATAGAGACCTTGGATTTTTGGTTTTCTATCTGCCTAAGCCTCTCTTACATGAGCTTATCTCTGCATAGAAGCAGCACATCAGTCTGAGGGCAAAAATGAAAACGGTGTTAGAGGCTGCCAAAAAGTGTGGGAACAAGTCAATGAGGAGTGAGACAGGGAGAACGAAATAAATTGATGAAGTTGGCCTGATTGCTGTATGCTTAACTCCAGCTAAGAACAGGACTTCTTCCTTCCAAAAATAAGGCTGATCTCAGCCTCTGACCCCCAAATGGTGGAGCAGCAGGACTTCGGTAGTAGCTATGAGCTCTGGCACTCTGATCCCAGCCAGCACTGAACCTCATGATCATGGACAAATTACTTCTGGCTTGATTTTTCAGCAACCCCTTTTGTTCTCAGTAGGACATGTTGGTGCTGAACTCTACAAAATCTGCTCGTAATAGCTTGACCTCAGATATGGGAAATACTTATTAGACCCATAGGATGTAGGCAGGGTTGTTAAGTTACCAGAGCACAGTGCCTAGAAACCGTGCAGTGGTGATAAGTCCAAGCCACACCGCTTTTCACTGCTAACCGGCTCACATACCGAAGGAGAATGGGCATGTTGACTTCACCCAAACTGGAGGGTGAAAAGAAACCAACACCTACATTTTAAGACAACTCTGATGAGATGTGTCTTGCAATGAGTTACTTACTTAAATCAAGGCAGGCAGAGACTTCCAGAGAGGACGGCACCACAACAGAAGCCTGAGCTGTGGAGATAAATTAGTAAAAATGCCTTCAAATACCAAAGGTGGCAATAGCTCAGCGCCTGGGATATCGAGCCAAAGGGTAAGTCTCCAAAGCAGGCAGAGTGCCCAGGTCGTGACTCCCCACATTTAGGCTGTTGAGGCTGGTTGAGATATGGCTTGGATCTGGAGGTGAGGTCTGGACAGAGGTTTTGACGTGACTTGTTGCTGGTCAGAATTGCTCCCCGAGGCAAATGTCTGACACTGAGTAACCTTTGTGTCAGGTTTCCAGTGCATCTTCGAGTCTGGATTGGTGTCTGGGAGGAATGTGAAGTATTCAGCAGCATGGACGGACGTTGCCTCCTTCCAGGAGGATGTGCCGCTGACCTCGCTCCACAGGTTCCCTGGGGAAGGGCTGAGCTTTAACTGAAAGCTCTTGTAAGTATTGCAGACTGTTTTAGAGGAAGACTGGACACCCTGGGAGTGCAGAAGGTGCACCTCAGGGCAGAGTCCTCCACTTCTTCAGGCAGAAAAGCCAAAATGTTGACTCTTGAAACTGATGCTAAAGAGAGCAGCTCTTGGAGCCAGTTCCAGGCTCTCAGGAAGAAGGAAAGCCCCTGTCCTGGTTTTGGCTGGGATAGAGTTAATTTTCTTTCTGGTAGCTGGTATAGTGTTATGTTTTGGATTTAGGATGAGAAGAATGTTGATAACACACTGATGTTTTCAGTTGTTGCTAAGTAGTGTTTATACTAAGTCAAGGAATTTTCAGCTTCTGATGCCCAGCCAGCAAGAAGGCTGGAGGGGCACAAGAAGTTGGGAGGGGACACAGCCAGGGCAGCTGACCCAAACTGCCCAAAGGGGTATTCCATACCATGCGACGTCATGCCCAGTATATAAACTGGGGGGAGTGGGGCTGGGGGGGGGGCACGGATTGCTGCTTGGGAACTAACTGGGCATCGGTCAATGAGTGGTGGCAACTACATTGTACATCACTTGTGTTGTATATTCCAATTCTCTTATTATTATTACTGTCTTTTTATTATTAGTAGTAGTATTATCATTATTATTATTTTCTTCCCTTCTGTCTTATTAAACTGTTTATCTCAACCCATGAGTTTTACTTTTTTTCCCGATTCTCTCCCCCATCCCACTGAGGGGGGGGAGTGAGTGAGCGGCTGCGTGGTGCTTGCTTGCTGGCTGGGGTTAAACCACGACAGCCCCTCATGTTCCTGCCCTAAAACAACCTCGGCACAACTTTCTAGTGGGATGCATTTCAACATTTTTTTCAAGCATCAATGCTTTTTTACCTTCTCCTCATCTCCTGGATTGCTACTGCTTTGCCTTCTTTCTAGTGCAACCACTGCCTCAGAGAGTCTGGGCTGCCGTTCAGCCTGGATGAAGAAATGGCCACGGAGGAATATGATTTGTGACAGGTAATTCTGATTTATGCCATTTAGTGCTATCACACAGGGATTTGAAAACAACGTGTCCCAGTGCAGCCACATGTATTTTGCTGTCTGCTGTGCTGTGAAGCCTGGAACAGCTTAAGGCTTGGTATGTATCCTCCTCCGCTCGGAGCAGAGAGTATCCTGCTATTGCTAAAAGGCATTCTGACAACATACATAAAGTATTATCCTTCCTGCAGGGGATCTCAGCAGTGAAATGGTCCAAGTCACTGGTCCAGGCTGAGTCGATGTGGCAACAGGCTGTGCCGCGGGAGTGTTAGTTTCCCACCTTTGTTGTTCACGGTTTACTAGGTAAGCTGGGGGCAACTGGTTTCCCTTCCGGGCAATACCTGAAGCGGCAGCAACAGATCTGGGAGTGAAAGGTCTTTGGTGTCACTTGCTGGCCCCCCAGCTTGAAGAACAGTATTCACTGCTTTGGTAAAGAACCAGTCCCAAATAACCCCCTATTATTAAATTGGCCTCAGGATAGGACAGCAGGAAACCCAGTGGTGTGATGGATCTGCCACTGTCCTCAGAAATGACCCATGTGGATCCCACCAGGGAATGGACATTGCGCAGGAAAGGAAATCTCTGGAATGCAGCTGCCTCAGGAGATTTCAGAATCACCCAAGGAAGCATTTTGAAGAAAGCCTAGAAGAGCACGAGCGGTGGGAAATCTGCATGGGTGAGATCCTGGGGATAGGGTAAAGGGAGGGGAAAGGAGAGGTGCCAGATGACCCCATGCAGATGTGCACCCCTGCAAAGGAGTCCCAAAACAGGGCTACTTGCTGCATGACATGACTGTACGCAGCTGTACCCCAGGAGCAGGGGAGGCCCGCGCTGACCCCGGGCACTGCCGTGCTCTTGGGGTGTTGCCCAGTGAAGTGGCCACTTTGTGAAGTTTTGGCAAGCCAGCAGATCCCGTGTCCTGAATCCCGAGCACAGAGGCAGGGACTCTGCCCTCCCAACCGCGCTGCACGTGATACGATCCGAGTGTCAGAGGACACATTCAGTTGTGGGTAGGTGCTGGCTGGGGTTTCCCTGCTTTGGGGTACATCACCGTGTTACCTGATATGTCTGTTTTTATGGTTTTTTATGGTTTTGCACATATTTTCATTGTGATGTGCTTTGCTAATGGAGTCACGTATAAAAAGCAGTCAGGATATACTACATAAAAACAGGAAAGATCTTTAATCTTAGGGTCATGAGAATGACACTTGACCTAGCAAAGCTACTTCTCCAGTTGCTTTACTTCTAATGTACTTGTTTTTTCTTCAGTACCGACAGTGCTTCAAGCCTCTGGATTTCAGCAGTGTCTCCAGCTATGAAGTTTTAGACAAGTGATGGGTCAAGGTAGGTCTTGAGAGGACTGCAGTGAACTAACAAATGACACCATCCCACAAGAGCTCAGGACTTGCTCTTGCTCTCTTTCCATCCATTTCTTCTTTTGTCTTGAAATAAATTCAAGAGTCCCTTAAACAAATTGGTGGGTTTTGGTTCCTTGCTCAATTTTCTTCAGCTAGTGAACATTAATTCCCCTATTGGGTGAAATAATCGGAAAAATGCAAATAGATCCAAATAACAGTTGCAAATTAAATGATGCTCTAAGTACTTTATAATAAACAAAGCAAGAAACATACATTCATTTTAACACCTGAATTCATTGTATAAGCAGAATCAAGAGGCGGAAGACCAGAAGGAATGTTAAAAGTTGCAATGACCCTAAATTCTGGATCATGCAATTTGAGCTCTGCTATTGAAAAACTGTTGCACATATATGCGGTGTTTTAAAAATGGCACTGATGACCTTGCAAGAACGCTCAATGGATCAACTTCCCAAAATTACATGGTAAAGCCTGTGATCAAAATATATCACTTCAGAGTGTGGCTACAGGGCACAGACGTCACTTGTGGAAGTCTCCAAACCTAGGCTGAACTTTACAATGGTGCCCAGTCTTCACGAACGCGTTCACTTCTAACTTACAGGATGGGATCACCCTTCCATAGGGTTGCTCAC
The DNA here is from genome assembly GCF_947461875.1 of Haliaeetus albicilla. NCBI lineage: Eukaryota > Metazoa > Chordata > Aves > Accipitriformes > Accipitridae > Haliaeetus > Haliaeetus albicilla. The sequence goes on from NC_091483.1 coordinate 75,696,906, forward strand.
CCCACTTTGGCAGTGGACCAAGTCAGCTTGCATTTGGCATGAACAGGGAATGGGTATGGGAGAGGAATAACATCTACACCCTGCTCTGCTGCCTCCCAGTTGCCCTGTCTCGCCAAACTCTAAGAATGCCACTTTGCAGCATGAGACCACACGGAGCTTTTCTAAAGTTGCATTGCAGGTGAGGAGTAGAAAACCCTTGTTTCAAACTCCTGCGTTATCAGAAAACTTCTAAAGTTTCTCAGGCGTTCATTGCAGACCCACAATTTGTCCGATTGAGTGAGAATGCCTTGCAGCGGGATCAGGTTTTATCCAGCACCAAGTATGCTGATAACCTTCCCTAATCAGTCGCCAATCTCTGCTCGGTGAAAGCACTCTCTGCGGTATTTTTACTGAAGCTATTTTTAAATGACAGTGTGATATTTTGTTTTCTTTTGCTCGTTTGTCAATGGAAGAACTGGCTGTGCTGTGCATCTGCTCTGACAGGAAACTTCCAGTTATTTTTCAGCCCATTCCAGCTGGGATGGAGGCAGGGCTGGAGAAAGTGCTGGCTGCGGGCAGGGTGAGCCCTCCAGGGACCAGCGACCTTGTGAACCTCTGCCTGTCGGGGTCCCCCATGTCTGGCTGTGGGAAAAGCCTTCTAGGTTTCTTCTGACTCTGGTGTTGATGCCGCTTTGGGCTGGTTTTCACAATTTGAGTTGTTTTATGTTTAGCTGAGCTGCTACCTACATGAATATGGGGGGGGGGGGGGGGGCGTTGTTTGGTTGTGGGGTTTTTTTTCACTTGAATTGCACTAGATTTTCAAGGAATTATATTTTTAGGTTTAGGTTCCGAATGGCCTCAAAGCATGAGCATCTAAAAATTGAAAATTAAAACCTAAAATGTCCAAACGGCAATCATCACTGTGTGGACAATTCACATTTCCTCTCATCAAACAGCTTTCCCAAATGGAGATGTAACTGGTTCCATCTCTTCATCCAAGTGCCTGGACACCACTGCACGTTCCACAATGGGCTTTACATTTAATTTCTCTCAGTAATGCATTACAGAGTGACACTAGCCACTTTCCCTCCCCTGGGGGTTTCTTCTGGATGAAGGAAATATAAAATGCCTGCTGGACTTTTGCTGATTCCCAAGCCCTCCACCCTTAAGCACTGTTGGATGACAGTTGTCCCATAGTTTTATACCAAGATTTTCTAGCCCATCAAATTCAGACACGAATGGCTCAGTAGATAAAAACCTACTGAGAAATATGGATTGTCTGTGTGTGCACAGCTATTGGATATAAAACATGCCTAATTAAATCCTGGAAAATTACATTCCTTGGTTTTAAGTCCTCTGTTTGTACATGGGCCCAAGATTTCTGGTTTTATGCCTTTGAGTAATCCCAGGATTCGTTCCACTGCCTTCTCTTACATATAATGTGTACAATACTGCCTCCCTACAGAGCTAATCCCACAGACTTCAGCAAGATTACTGCTCAGGTAGCTCAAGTACCTTTCCAACTAAGAAACGGTGCTGGACCCAGTCCCATGAGAGGTGCCAGTCTCTGGGGTCAGTCCTAGGAGCAGAATTAGATCTTTACTAAAATTTTCTGCCCTAACCTAGCCACTCCAGCAGCTGGAGCAAGAGGGAGAACTGCATCCCTGCTTAGCCTGAGCTCTGCCAATTCCCACCAGTTATTGAGGCTGGGTTTTTTAATTGCAGAATCCAGTAGAACTGGATTGAAACCAACATGATTATTTTCCCATCAAGAATCCGACTGATGTTCTAAAATACCTTAAATTTTCTAGTTTCTAATCCAAAAGCCATTGGGAAGACCAGATATAGTTTGATGGGCTACATTTTAAAGGTATGTTGGACCATAATAACTTCTGCTGCCTTTGGTTAAGATTCCTGAGGCAATAATAACAGAAGCTGTAAAAATATGTCCCTTATTCATCACAGATTTACGTCAGGAGTTTACTGCTCTAATCATTAACTAGCCTGCTGCATTATCTATGAAAATTGCTCTGTAATATTTATGAAATGTGACCTTTGTTAAATCAATGTTACAAAGTGTTAGATTCATTCTGTTTGCAAGTGGAACAGATTTCCAAATCACTCTGCAATTAGTACAGTTTGATCTAACCAGCCTATCTCCACATGGGGTAGCCTTCAACTGAAACAGCAGGATCGCTGTCAGAAATGAAATGTATTTTCCATACGGCTGCAAGTAAGGCTGTAACACCTGCTTGCACTACATCATCTTTGGCAAAGGTAATTGCTGAATGAATATTCCCAATAAGGGAAAACAGTAACCAGACTTAGAAAGCTTTTTGTTACGAGAAATACCTCAATTTAAAAAAAATAAAATGTACGTGGCCAAAAATGTTTCCTACATGTAATATCGTAAGGAGAAACTAAAAGGAAACAGGACAATCTCAGGCTGAAATGGGCACTATCAGCCATTCCACAATAGATACAGATAAAACAATTGCAAGTGACAACAGGAAGATTCAGGAACCCAGTGGAGTCAAGATGCTTTGCTACGTGATTCTCCAAATCACTCCCAAGGCCACCACTGGGAGGGGATGGGAAAGTCCCTCCCCACCTAAAAAGCCCATCTTCCCGATCCAGCTAACACTACCATGAATTTCTGATTCTCACAGTCATACGGGACAACCTGTACCACTTCAGCATATGTGCTGTGTTGGAGGAACGAAGTTTCATTGGAGCCACAAATGTGCCGGACGAGCATCACGCAGTGATGCCATGTGGCACCATTCAATAGCAGATCACTAGGAGCATGCAGCATCCCTAGCATTCATATCACATTTTTCCATCCCCAGAGCTCTGTGTGGCCGGTGTCAGCACTCCATTTTCAATACAGGGTAACCAGCGCTCACTCTGACTGGGACTGCCTCATGTGACACACAACGTCATGAATAAACTGAGCATTTTCCTGTCCCTGCTTTAGTCCCCTGAGCTTGTCCACTTGTGACGGACAAAATTAGAGTTTGGTTTGATGAGCCAAGTTAAGCTCTGATGAAATCTCTACATAGAATTGTAAAAGATACCTGCTTGGCCCCTCGTATATCTGTTTTATTTTCCTCTAGCGTGACATCCAACTGTGCTTTCCTTTGCAGGAAACAAACATCCTCTTGGATAAAGCAGGGACTGGAAAGCCACAGAGACACCACCCGCACGTTCTGCTCCCTGCGTGGGAACAGAGAGGGAGGCTGGGGCAGAGCTGGGATGAGATGGGCAGCAGGTCCTCACGCAGGACAAACTGGTGCAGCTGCCCTGCAGACAGTGCAGCTCTGCTGGACCTGCAGCTGCTCCAGCCCACTGGGCTTTCATGGGTCAAGGACGCTTCTCAGAAGGTGCTCAGGTCCTCACCAACGGTCCTGCCTTTCAAACTGGTATTTTAGCACAGTTTTCCCACATATGAAATGGAAACAATATCAACCTACAGGACATGAGTGGTTTGATGTGAAGGCAGCAGCACAGGCTGCAAAGAGAAAGTTGTGCCTGTGTTCTGCTGCCAGAGTCAATCCTCCACGGTTCATGATTTGGTCCTAAAATTCAAAGCTGCCTGCAATACTGGCCAACAGTGCCTGATGAACCTCCTCTCTCCCTGTGACCTTGATGATGTGCCAGCGAATAAAGGAGCTGCTAAGGAAATGAATGCAAGCTGTGCCTGTGAATGATATGGGTTTCCTGGCATCTGGCTGAAAATTGTGGCACTCATTCCCAGAACTCACCAGAATCGGGGAATCCTCCTTACTCCACTTCACTCTACTGTCCCCCAAGGGAAAGGAAAAAATACAGATGTCTGACTAGGGAGAGAGCAAGAGAGAAGCTACAGACACGTACAGGCTGTTGTGATAAGGGAAGTGGGAAAAAACCGGGCTCCATCAGTACCGGTACCGTGAGCTGCAGCATTGCCTGCTAGCAGCAGTGGGGAGAGGGACCCTCTGACAGGCTCCACTTGCTACCAGCCCACTCCACCCTGCAGGTGCATTTCTTTGGATGACCTTCCCATCTCTTGAAATTGTTTCTGAATGCAGGAACATTTGGAAGGGGTTAAATCACGTGCTGTGAACCAACTGGCAAGAAGGAGAAGATTTGAAAGCAAACGTGTGAAACCGGGGAGAAGGGGAAGGAGCAGCTGCTCCGATGGGATGAGCTCAGCCCCTCCAGGTGTCCCAGGAACACAAACATGTGCCCTGCCAGCCACGGCAAAGGCAGCGGGACGGGTAGTGACTGCGGCACTCAGAACTGGGGCAGCAACAGCACAGGCATAGCTGCCCTTCAGCTTCTTGCTGGGGCTCCACCGTACGCATTTATTGCAGTCGCGTGATGTGCCTGCACTGGTGCAGACTGGATGAAGTCCTGGGGGGTCTGGTTATCCCACAGCTCTGAGGCAGGCACAGATCCAGGGAAGGAGGGAGGCTGACAGAGAAGGAATGGCCTGGGCAAAAACATGTCTAGAAATCCCCAGGGTCCCACTGGAGAGCAGTGCTAGAGCCACGTTCCCCCACACTGAGCTGTGCAAGTTCCTCTCTGCAGCAAGTCAGCGCAGGATCATGGATTGCTCTGTCAAACAAAAGATTTTTCCTGCTACTGTGTCCTTCTTCAAAGATGGGGCTCTCTCTACCATGCACTGCTGTCCTCTTCTAGCAAACACACACAAGAGTAAGTGTGCTGGGAGAGCACCACGCGTCTTTGTAATGTCTGTGAGATGCCAACATCCGTGGTGTGAAATCCCCATTTGGTTTCAGGTCTTCTCTTTGCCTTTTCCTGCAACCACTTCAGCATTTTTGAGCTTCTGAAGGTTTAGGAGTTTCTACTTTTTTTCACAGTTAGGAAATTCAGAGCTGTGGTTTATCTACTTGTTTCCTGTGAAATACAAAGGGCCTGAGAGATTAGAGGGGTGTATGTGTGTGTGTGGCGTGTGTGCAAGGGGCAGGGGGGTAGATAAAGCTGCCTAGAGAGTGCAAGGGTGAGTGTTCAGTATCATGAGGAGACATTTTTCCCTGGGTCCAACTGGTGTGAAGAGAAGACTGCAGCCACATTTGTCTGCGACTTCTGTCGGGAAAGCACCCGTCACACCCAAGGTGATGTTCTGCAGCTTGTTGTCACCGTAGCTCTCAGGCTGTGGTTCAACGGCCATGGCAGTCCTCCTCTCTTGCCAATGGGCACCGCAGTGCTTGACGAGCACCCTCTCTTCCTCGCCAACACCAGCGACATTTTCTGCTATTCAAATCCTTTCCTACATTGCCATGTTTGCCACAGAAGTGTCTTGTTGACTAGGGGGCAGTTCAAACGACTGTGACAAGGAAGGGGCACAGTGGGTGTGAGGGATGGTCCATCCATGAAGATGTGGGCAGCACTGATGGAGAGTCTGGTGCTCCCCATCAAAGCTGCCCTTTCCCATCTGGCCTCGGCCCCACCACTGGGCTGGGACTGCCGAGCTGGGGAAAAGGCAAACAGGCAGAAGGCACGCCATGACTCAGCAGTGCTCATTTTTGCAACCAGCTTTCCAGCTGCCAGAAGGCGGTGAAGTTCTTGTATGAAAATGTTTTCAGTTGAATATATCATAAAAAGTAATAATAGATATTTCAAGATGTAAACAGTAGCTTTTTTCCTCCAGCAAAAAAAAAAAAATCACAATTACAGCCTTTGCGTGTCACGTAGCCATTTACTAACATGTAACATAACTCTACGGATCAAAAGTGGAGGAAAGAAACTGGATTAAAGGAAATGTGGGTTTTTTTAACCTAAAGTGTTCTCCATAAAACTATTATGCTGAGAGGATGACTAATGTAACCAGTGTGTGTTTTGAAGCGTGTCACGAACACTTTTTATGTTTTCTGAACACACAAAGAGAAACCCCAGGAGAGAATTAATTTACAAATCTGATTAAGCATAATGCCTAAGTGGCAAAAAGCATCATACAATAAATAGTAGACTCCACAGGTAAGCAAAGCTTTAAAAATATAAACCAAACATACTCTAAACAGAGCCCAGATGTGTGCATTTTGGGTAGTTTAATGTGTTTGATTAGATGTCAAAGGTACAGACGATGAAAGCAGAGGTCACGCTGAGGTATTACTTCTGACCTCTTCTTCATTAGCCATCATACTGCCTGCCTAGCGTAAAGCATATATCTTACTTTGGGAAGCAAAGGCAAGCCTGTGAACAGAGGAATGAGTCCTAAGATAGGGCTTTTCTACCTGATGTCAAGACAGACTTCTAGTGTGCTCCTTGGCCAGTCACAGTGGAATAAGTTGAGGTGGACCAAGAACCTGCCATCTCCCAGGGGTTTTGTCCCCCACCAGGCACAACCTATTCCCGCACCATTGACCCACACAGTAGGGCCAACGTACCCCAGCACTGACTCTTTCCTTTTGGGTGCAAGATCTGTGTTGCTTCACAGAAGGCCACGACAAGACCCTGCCCCAGGCTCCTTTGGCACCAGTCCCAGCTACCTCAGTCTTGATGAAAGCTACCATTTTGTATGGGTTGCGCCAGCCTTTGTTCATTCATATTTATAGAGTAGTTTATGATAGCATTTCAGAAGTGAGCAGTACTATTGCTCAGCAATCGGAGTTTACCTGCCTTCAGGGACTGAGTTCACAGGAGTTTGGATGTTAATTACAATCCCTTATAGCTGTAGATGAGGGGTGCCTTCAAACTCCAGATAGATGCTTATAAGAAGTTAAAGCTTTAAGTCTCATCCGTGCACCTCTGAATATTACGGGTATCTTTTTATATACAGGAATATACTTCCACTAATCTTCTCACCCCCTGGGATAACTGCCAATATACACAACACTTTTAAACAACCCTCATCATTTTTCAAAACCAGAGAGGTGACAGAGTGACTTGGCATGACTTAGACTTGCCCATGTGAGTGAGTGAGTGAGTGAGTGAGTGGTGAAATGCCCTGCCCTAGTGCTGTCCTGGCAGTCGTCTGATACGGGTCCACCTTCCAGAATCCTTAGCACATCTGAATGAGAGGCAAAAGTGAAAATCCATCCCTGTGTTACACTGGTCCCTGTGAAGAGAAGGAGGACCATTTTTGTGGTGAAAGCCCTGAAACGGACTCGAGGTATCCAAGTTACTACAGCTATCTCCTTACCTCTAGTAATGAGATCCAGGGATTTCTCTGTGTTTCTACTTCCCTCTGCATAGGGAAGATTTATCCACGACAGCATTCTCACACCTTTGTCTGTGTTCTCCATATTGACTGTAAGGTCTTCACATTAAAAAAAGCTTTCACTGTTTGTAGATCATCTAGACTAGTGGGACCTTGGTCTCCTGTAGATACCAAGAGACCAGCAACAATGAAGAAGAGGTGAAGAGCTGACAGTGTCCTGACAAGTTAGAAAAAGGAGAATCCATGAAGTAATGCCCTGAAACTTCTTTTCTGTGGGCCGGTAAAACATACGCTTACGTACACAATGCAGACACTGTCAGCAAAGCAGGAAGTTGTGTCCTCGGCATCGAGTCTCTGTGCCGTAACTGCAGGGAGTCCAACACCTTGGACGTGGCTCAGGCGGAGAATCTGTGTCACGCGAAAGGAGAGGAATGGAAACAGCATGAAACCATCGGCAACAAAGGAAGGCGAACAAAAACAGGACAGACGGGATCGGAGACACAGAGCCAAGTACAAGGCAAAAAAATAGACCTGTGGAAAGCTGGAAGGAAAACAAATAAACCAAGTAAGTTAAATTCTTCATCCCACCCCCCGGTTTCTTCCATCTCACTTGCACCTTGCTGCTGAAATTTTCTCCCAATGCTAAAATCCGTGCATCAACACAAAGGACGTGGCACCCCACATGACACTTGCATGGTAAACATCTGCCTGAGGATGAAGATTGCTCTCTGTAATTTTTGCATTTTGCAGACACCACATTTAGCAGACACTGCATTTAGCAAACACAGTGCTGTGTGGGTCCCATAAGGCCTGGTCCTAACCACTATATGCTACAGCATCTTAGATTCTGGTCCCCAAACAGACAGAGCAGCATAAGCGATATTTTTTTTGCATGCAAGGTTGCTTTCAGCAAGTTGTGCCTTTTGGAGGCCACTCCTTTTCCCCTCCACGCCGTCACAAAAGTGTTTTAGGGTTGTTGAGCAAACATCTTGCCTTTGCCAGAATTCAGCGCCTCAAGCAAAGCACCAAAACCAACACTCAGCTTGAAGGTTTAACTGGGAAGTATTACAGGGAAGTACCACAGACAATCATTGCTGGCCAGACCTACTCTGCTGGTTTTGGCTGGGGTAGAGTTAATTTTCTTCATAGTAGCTAGTATGGGGCTATGTTTTGGATTTGTGCTGAAAACAGTGTTGGTAATAGAGATGTTTTCGTTACTGCTGAGCAGTCCTTACCCAGAGTCAAGGCCTTTTCTGCTCCTCACCCCACCCCACCAGCGAGCAGGCTGGGGGGGGTGCACAAGAAGTTGGGGGGGGACACAGCCGGGACAGCTGACCCCAGCTGACCACCGGGATATTCCAGACCATAGGATGTCATGATCAGTATATAAAGCTAGGGGAAGAAAAAGGAAAGGGGGGACGTTTGGAGTGATGGTGTTTGTCTTCCCAAGTCACCGTTACGCGTGCTGGAGCCCTGCTTTCCTGGAGATGGCTGAACACCTGCCTGCCATGGGTATTGGGGAATGAATGCCTTGTTTTGCTTTGCTTGTGCCCATGGCTTTTGCTTTACTTATTAAACTGTCTTTATCTCAACCCACAAGTTTTCTTTCTCACTTTTACTCTTCCGATTCTCTCCCCCATCCCACCGGGGAGGAGTGAGCGAGTGGTTGTGTGGGGCTGAGCTGCTGGCTGGGGTTAAACCACGACATCTAAACGCCCTCCCACCCGCAATCCCTGAAAAAAGTATTCACTAAATCAATTCCATCCACACAGTGATAGAGTCTGCCAACACTTACGTACTCATTAGCATGATTGATTTCCCCTTATCTAATTAATTACTGCAGGTTTCACATTTTCACGTTACCTGCTTTGCCATTTGTTCAAGAACAGCAAATGGCCCATCACCACAAGGTGACGGCACTGAATTTGTCTTTGCCCTGTACCTCGCATTTTTCCCCAAGCTGGTGCAAAACTCCAACCAGGCACCAGCAAGAGCAGCCCAGGAGGTCTCTGGGTGCTCCATCCCTGCCTGAGGCTGGAGCCCCACCTGCCGCAGGCTTCTCATGCTGGAGGTACCAAAGGCTCCCTGGGTAACCCAGCCCAGTGCCTCTCTGTCCTCGCTGTTTGCTCATATCCAGCCTCCTTGCTGCAATTTAAAAGAATCGCTTCTTCCTCTCTTGGATGTTGAAAGCCGATGATCTCCTGCTTGCACTAGCTTTTTTTTGCATAAGGAGGGGAGCTTGTTACAGTCATTCTGCCTGACTCTTCACTCGGTTTCCGTACTTATACCGATCAAAGAGAGTGAGAAATTGTACTTGCTTTATGTGGAAGAAGAGACTGTGTAAGGCAGTGTGAAATCCAGCCCATAATTTTTTATTCTAAACCATACGTTACAAATACAGTTCATATAGAGTGCTCATTTAAGATTCAGTTTCATTTCTCCATAGGAGTAATTAGCTTGCAATGAGGAAAATCATTTAATTAGGCCCACAACTGATTAGAGCCTGGTGCATAGCCTATCAAAATAAAGACGACACAAATTGATTTCAACACGTTTTGGGTCGGACCCAATCTTCCAAAGCAAATAGAGAGATAAGACAGCATCTGCTGACTCTTCACCTGCCAACTCTTTGTGCTGATCGCTAATTTTAGGTCCTGCAGGCAATTGTCCAGGTTATTTACCACCTGGGCTGTTGTGATCTTCTCTTGAATGTGTGTATTGATGTATGAGCTCTCTTCTCTCTAGCATGATAATACTGGTCCAGCTATACTAGCAGTATGAGGTTCAGGATCAATACTGATTCCTCCCTCATTCAGCTGAACAGCATTTTATTTACCTAATTACTAATACCTATTAAGGGCCTGAACTGGCAAATCTTGACTAAGCGGTCTAAAATGAGCGAGTTCAATACACTACAGAAATGCACAGTATTATCACTAGTGTACAATACAGGATGCACCTGCGATCTTCCCATCACAGATTCACTTGGATCCATCATGGCTAATACAAGTAAGTGACAGGACCTTATGGCTAGTAGTAGATTTGCGTCAGCCACATTAGGCATTAATTTTTCCCTACTGGGAATAGAACTCAACAATTTGCTTACATACTTACTGCAGGCCTATAAATATGTTACAGATACCCATTTTTTGATAAACAAAAATCTCTTCTCCCATATATGTATGCACATAGCTTGGCTCCTGGAGAATGGCTGTATGAAAAGACATCAGGAGTCCACCTCTAATTTCCTTCTCATATCAAAATCTGATTTACCCAGCTTACATCTCAGTTGAGTTTGGATGTCCAAACACCCAGGTGAGCAATCTCCATGCTTAAATTTGTAAATATAAATTTTCCTTTCTTGGTTCCTCAACTGTAATAAATATTCTATAAACTAATGGCCACTAACTACTTTGTTGGTCTCCATAGGACGCATGAACTCATTTTTCCATATCTAGATGGATTTTCAGACCACAGAGCAGTATCATTTCTTTGGAGCTTCTTCCTATAAACTCAGCAAACATGATTCACAGATATACAGGAAGCAAGTACCTTGCATAAGAAAATGTTATTTTTTTATGTTCAGAGGGTAGATGTCATTGAGACTGTGTTACCACTGACTGATTTTATTCATAAAGCCCACAGTTGCCTCCCTGTCCTCTTAAAGTGGACATTCTGTTTGCCAAAGGCAGACTGGTTTCAGCTCTGTTTGCTAGCACGTTTGCACAACCATGCTCTGTTTCTCTCTCTGTCCTGGACTGCAACAGTGGTAAGCATCAAGGCAGCTTAGATCACAGCGAGGTAGAACTTGCTTGTACTGCTATATGATGTGCTCATATAAAAGTTACCTAACAAGAAGGCCTGACTGCAAATTTCATCAAATAAAGGCGGAATGTTTAATTTATCAGCTCGTTCAAGCAGTGACCTCAGGCAGATGCCCATGACCCCAAAAGCACTCTAACACAAAGTGGGTCTGAGTCATGGTTTCTTCAAAGCCTCTTTGCACTGCACTAGTCTATATATTTTGTGGAAGCTTAATGCAATACAAATGTACACAAGGCTCCTTTCCTACACCAAGGGAATGTAATAAGGCCATGACATGTCTGAGATTCAGATCTGAAATCATATAACAAATCCTTCCTCTGCAGTGTATCATAACACTGAACATGCCGGACTGGGGACTGGGACACCTAGTCATCCTCCCAGCTCCTCCCCTGCTTTTGCTGACCGACACTGACCAGTTGTTTCGCCTATGTCTTGTTCCTTTTTTGTCTTTCAAAATGAAAGCAGCGTTACTTTCCTTTTGTAAAGTGCTTCAAGCACGGCAGCATCAGTGAAGACTTTTAAGATGATGCTATCCAAAATTGCCAGGCATGGTTTAGGTGAAATAGAGTTGAGGCAGAGCAGAATGATGGAGTAAATCAGTGTCTCTCAAGCTTTTCAATCTATGCCTCACCTCAATCAGTTAAGAATAATTTCATGCCTGATCACAGAAATGGCTGCAGGGCCTGGCGGCAGGGTACTGCATGTCTCACTGGTCGGGGAGTGCTGGCGGGGAGGGGCATTCAAGGTCCCTGCAGCCAAACCCTCAAGGACGCTAAGATACAAATGTTGTCTTTCATAATACAGCAATTAACAAGAAATTACTGTTACAAGGGACTGGCATTTGGTTTGAAGATACTGTTTTTTTCAGATTTGACTTTCAAACATGTCTGTTCCATAGCATTTCATAAACCCTCACTAAATTCCAAACAAAACCAGGAAAAATTCAATTGTTTTGGGAAAGCCAGTGATTCAAACAGTACAGCAAACAACTGGTCAAGAGCAGGCAGCAAGCTGGGCTAGTGAGCATCACATAGAGAGCCCACCAACCCAAATGTGTGGTAGTCACTCAGGTCCATAGGACCCCACAGTATCTATACTGTTTATTTGTTGTCATGGTCCTTGGACCAAGTGTTGTGGTTTAACCCCAGCTGGCAGCTTGGCCCCACACAACCGCTCGCTCACTCCTCCCCGGTGGGATGGGGGAGAGAATCGGAAGAGTAAAAGTGAGAAAGAAAACTTGTGGGTTGAGATAAAGACAGTTTAATAAGTAAAGCAAAAGCCGCGCATGCAAGCAAAGCAAAACAAGGCATTCATTCCCCAATACCCATGGCAGGCAGGTGTTCAGCCATCTCCAGGAAAGCAGGGCTCCAGCACGCGTAACGGTGACTTGGGAAGACAAACACCATCACTCCAAACGTCCCCCCTTTCCTTTTTCTTCCCCCAGCTTTATATACTGATCATGACATCCTATGGTCTGGAATATCCCGGTGGTCAGCTGGGGTCAGCTGTCCCGGCTGTGTCCCCTCCCAACTTCTTGTGCACCCCCAGCCTGCTCGCTGGTGGGGTGGGGTGAGGAGCAGAAAAGGCCTTGACTCTGGGTAAGGACTGCTCAGCAGTAACAAAAACATCTCTGGATTATCAATACCGTTTTCAGCACAAATCCAAAATGTAGCCCATACTAGCCAATACGAAGAAAATTAACCCTACCCCAGCCTACCCCAGCCAAAACCAGCATACCAAGCTACTCTCCAAGCCAACACCTGGGTACAGTTTAAGGGGCAGGACAGGTTGAGCACCAGTCCAGAAGGCACATTGGATGAGATTGCACAGACACGATTGCTCCACACTATACAGTCCCTCAACACTGTAGCAGCGACTCATTAACCTGATACCCCACATACCTTCATGAGACATAAACTCAGCTTTAAGCTCTGAAAGCAGCTCTGTGATGGGCTGCCACATATCTTCAGGCACTTTGAACTTAAAAAACCCACTCCAAACTAAAAGGAAACCACACATAAAATAAAGTGATGACTAAAAGCCATATGTGCACCAGTAGCAGCCCAGAGGAGATGCAGTGCCAAGCAGCTGCAGTGGTATCTGCCATCTGAGATCAGGGATGGAGAACAGTCTTTGGCCCTGCTTTATTTGGCAGGGTAGATACAATCAGAGTGTCTCAAATTGGGCTTGGGCACTGACAAAATTGTTACTTCTGAAACTTCTATTCAACTTTCAGGTGTTTTGGTTTCTGCATCTAGGAAACAGAGTTAATGATCTGAATCACAGGTGAGATGAGAGATTAAATGGGATTTGAGATGCTGAGACGGGGAGCTAAAACTTGTCAGTGCCAGCTCCGAGTGCAGACCCCTTCCTGTGCGGGAAGACTTTTGCTCACTACCTAAGCCTTGCAACACCCAAGGAAACAGGGGGATGGACGCCAAGGCACAGTGAAGGAGGTTATTTCTGGACGTAGGGATAACACACAGTAAGGAATTTTAAAAGATGGAAGAAAGAAACATGCAGTAGCTGCAATAAGCCAAATCTGAAAAGCATGGAAGGCCTAATTCTTTCTTTAAGGCTGTATGTGGGGAATAGTGAATGAAGTTTCTTGAATTACAGATCAGGGCAGTCAGCAGTTCTGATGTCACTGATCTCACATGCCATGTCATGCCACAGGATGAATTTTGGAAAAGAAAGGCGTTGTAACATTTAAAAATGTAAATACTACCACTGCAATCACAAAGTGCAGGCAGCGAAGAAACTGCAAACAGTTCAGGTTTTGGGGTGTGGCTGCTGATGGCTCTCCCTTCTGCTTCTAAATATAAAGTTTTTCAAACTTCATCATGAAGTGACAGCTACCCCTTATCACTGAAGGCCAGCTGTTTCTTTAGCACTCAGCTGTTCCTGGTGCTTGCTCGTAGAAATGGAAAAAAGCTATTTAGAGACGCAAATCTGCAAAGCCTTTGAGCACATGTATATCTTAGAGCTTGTCCTTCAGTTCTTAAAGTAATTCGGTTGATCTTCTTTCACACCCATTTTACACCTCTGCACCCACGCCGGCACCACCAAAGCTAGTACTGGTTCACTGGCACAAATAAAAAAAGATCCAGAACGATTCATTCTAGGTATTTTTAAAAGTTTTTTATGGTGCCTCCTGAAAAGGACTCAGTTGGATTCACTCTAGGAGAAATAATCTTGGTAAAACCACTCGGCACTCTCTAACGCATTGTTGCCCACTGTACAGAAAGCTCCTTCGATGCAACTACAGGTAAACATGTGTCAGCGCTTGTTTGGTATGAGCCAACCCATACACTGTCCTTCCTAAATGCATGTTGGTTTACTCTGGATTTCCAGGGGGGGAGCTGGGCTTACACACATGCTTATAGTTCAAGCAGACTAATACAGTTTATGACTCCTGAGCCGAGAGACACCATGAACAGAAATCTGCTGGCCTCTGTGACTGCACTGGTCCCTGTTTTGCAGGCCTTAACAGCACTGCACAAGACTTACTCACGCACATAGTCCAGGTGGCTTCAGTAGCCCCTTTTCGCAAAGCGCCCCTTTTCGCAAAGCACCCCTTCTGTGCAGGGAAGGGTGGGAGCACAGGGCCCTGGAAAGTGCCAATACCAATGTGAAATTGCATTCGATGACCTTAAAACAACTGTCTTCAAAATACTTTTGTCCATGTTTAAAAGCAGAAAGAGCAATCACATTGAGTCTGATGGTTTGTACCCCAGGAGAGGTTAGGTTGCTGGGTTTGGGTCCAGGGGGTGCAGGGGAGGGCGAGGGCTGAAGCCATCATGGAGTGAGACCCAGCAGTCAGACCGCACAGAGGAGCGTCTGGTGAGGACAGTGCTTGGTGGGGTGCGCAGCGCGGGCTATGCACCCTCCTGAAGCCCTGCGCAGTGCTATGCTTGTTTGGACTCCTGTGTTTCTAGAGACAAACAGTGTGTGTTCATAGTATGGTGGGGAGGAGCGGGAGAAGCTTCAGGCCTTCAGAGCCTTGGTAAATCCATACCTGAATCCTGGCCTTTTGTACAAGTGTATCCCACTTTCACCCAGGTGCATTTATATACCTAGCATGTTCATCTTCCTTTCTGGACATATGATTGATTCCAAAGCATGTGTACGAAACAGTTTAAGATACATTGAGACACATATACAAAGAAACATAGGTGCTCTGAAAAGCTGAGGTACTGCTAGATCGCTGTGGCTACACTAGAGAACAACAGTGCCTTACCTGTACATCTTTGCATTTTCTTTACTACATGCCCTCTGCACACGGTCAGGCAAAGGGAACTTTCTTTCCTGTGTAGACAACACAGACCTATGCATATATGGTTTCACGCTATTTCGTAATAGAAAGCATTAGTGTCTAAACTTACTTCCAGTTAAGTCAACAGCAAAACTGCCATAAATTTCAATGGGTTTACAGTGAAAACTGTACTGTCTCACCCACATGCAGCAGAATTTCAACAGTTCAAGCAACAAGTGGAAAATGTTACAGCAATTTTTTTACCATTGCAATCTATGCACCAAATTCTTTTTTGCCTTGTAATTCATGGAGTTGGCCTTTTTCCAACCAGATATAAAATTCAGCCTTGTCTTTTGTCTTATCCCTGATGCCTGGACCAAATGGCAGTAAAATGTGATCTGTGTTTCAGCAATGTTCAAGAACCACATTACCCTTGCGTATCTGAGACAACAAGATACAGACTAATAAATTATCAGGTGTAATGTATATGTAGTTCTACCACGATCCTGTAAAAAGAGTAAAGCATAATCCTTATTTTAATGTGAATCGCTATTATCCTCTTAAAAGGAAACTGTAGCTGACATCTTTTGCCAAGGAATAAACACACAGAACAATATTCTGCAACCCTCCTATATGCTGAATAGCTCTCACTCAAATAGTTCAATTAAAATCAATGGGACCACTTGTGTGCGTAAGTGCTATTCTGCAGGAGGACTGATTACAGGCTTCAGCACTTTTGGCCTGAAGATGTACCAACGTGTGATCACAGCACAGCTTAAAATGTGCCTATTTTAAAACTACTTGCTCATGTTAAAACCAACCAGTTTTAGGCAACAGCTGTGCAGCAGCTATCTGAGATAAGGATGCAGAGTTAACAGCGCAAATAGGATGGTGTGGACAGGAAAGGTGCTGAGCTCCTTCCTGTTCCGCCTGTATACCAGGAGCCAGGCTATTCTGGTAGATGGCTTCTGTGTATCCAGATGACGAAAGGCAGCTGAATATGCTGGCAAGAGTTGGAAAGCTGGCAGTAACTGACTGCATTTCTGAGAGGTTTCCACTGCTTCTTTTTTCAGCAGGTTAAGACAATTGTGTAGACTTTAGCAATTCTTTTAAATCTCTGTGCATGTTTTTACAGTACGGCTGTCTTCCTCTTGCCTGCACACTGTAAGGGGTCACAGATGTACGTGCCAGACACACTTTTACAGCACCTCTGGCATCCCATTTGTACCATCTTTTTCATTCCGATTCATTTCTTGCCATACTTTCCACTACGAGAGCAGGCGGCTTTTCCTTTGGTTGTAGTCATACGCCAACATTCTGACTTACAGGCCTGGTGGTAAGGAGAAACAGAACGGAAATCTGCTTGAAACGTCAGCTAGCTTTAGGAAAACTCCTCACGCACTGGCGCTGGTGGAAGATCCCAGGGTGGGCACACCAAGAGCCCCTTTCTTGCAGCAAGATGTGTTAAGGGCCCAACCCAACGGCCTGGTGAAGCCCAGGGGCCCTCCATTTGCTAACGCCCGAGGAGGAGGTTGGGTTTTTTGCCCTCGACGCCTGCCAAGCTCCCTGGATGCCGTGATGAGGAGTCATCTCCTCATGGCCTGCTGCCCCGCTCCCCTCACCTTCCTTGCAGGGGTCTCCGGGGCTACCAGGGACCCCGAGCCCCGCTCCCCTCCCCAAGGCCCGGAGCGAGCAGCGCGCTCACATTTACAGGGGGAAAGAAAAAAAAGAACAATTTCTGTGTGAGAACCGCCCGACGCTGAGGGGACGAGGGGCGCTGCGCCGCAGGCTCTGCGGCTGGCACGGCTGGAGGCCGCTTCCACCGCGGCCCTCACCGGCCAAGACGCGGCTGCACCAACGGCCGGCCCCGCACGCGCTGCCCCTCCGCCCGCGCCGCTTTCCCGGTGAAGCGGGACCCGCCCCGCCCGGCCTCCCCACACACCACCCCCCCCCGCGCGCGCGCATGCGCGGCCCTCCCGGGGAGGGGCGGAGCTTCCCCTTCCCTCAGCGCCCGGCCGGGGACCGTTGGCAGAGCGCCGGCGAGGGGGCGGACAGTCCCGGGAGGGAGTCGCTGGGGAGCGGTAGTGCCCAGCGAGGGGAGGCCGCGGGGGTGGAGGGCTGACCCGGGCCCGTAATGGGGAGAGAGGAGAAGGAGGAGGAAGAGGAAGAAGAGGGGCAGTGCCCAGCGCGGGGGGGGGGGGGGGCACGCCAGGCCGGGCAGGGACTCAGCGGAGTCCCGAGCAGACGCGGTTATGGCGGCAGCGGGTTTTCTTCACAGGAGTCGGCGCTCCCCAGGCCTGGCTCCGGCCCTGCCGCGGCGTGCCGGGGCGCCCGGGCCCCTCCACCCCCCCGCCTTTTTCCTTTTTTTGTCGTGTTTTTCTCCTCTTCCTCCCCCCTCCCCCTCAGTTCAGCAAGCCCGCGCTCCCGGCGGTGGGTTTGCCGTTAACGTTAGTAACTGCTCCGGCACCGGCCGATGCCTTTCTCAGGCCGGCGAGCGTGTCGCGCGCGGCGGCGTGGGAGGGCAGGGGCGGGGCCGTGGCGTGGGAGGGCGGGGGCGGGGCCTCGGCCCGCCCCGCCCCTCCGCCTGCCTCTTCCTCACGGCAACGCCGCGCCTCCGCCCGCCCATTGGCTTCCCCCCTTCCTGCCTCCCCGCCTCCTGCCGCACGGCACGCGTCTCCTACCCCATTGGCCCCTTCCCCGCCCTCATTTGCATGGCGCCCCGCACGCCAATCGGCGGCGGCTGCCTGCTTAACATGCAAGAAGCCGGCCACTCAGCGAGCGCGGGGGCCGGGCCACCACGTGCTGTTGCTAAGCTTCGGCTTCTAAATTGTTACTATAGTGGCCAGCCAATCGGAGGGGGAGATGGGGATCTGTCAACATTCCCTGCCCCAGCCAGGGGAAAAGGGGGGGTGCGCTGGCTGCCGGTTGGCCCGGCTGCCGCCCCGCGTCCCGCCCCCGCGCCGAATCGCCGTTCCCTATTGGCGGCGCGGGCCGCCCGTCGCCTGTGTGTCAAATGTAGGTTGAGAGAGGTGCCTTATAACCGGGGGCTTGGAAGTCCCCCGCGCGTGAACTCGGCGCGGTGCGCGACGCGGGGCGACGGGGGGCTCGGGGCTCGGCTCGGCACAGGCAGCCATGGAATTGAACTCTCTGTTAATTCTCCTGGAAGCGGCCGAGTACTTGGAGAGAAGAGACCGAGGTACTGGGCGCAGGCGGGCAGTCAGTCAGTCACCCGCAGGCGCTCCCAGCCGCTCTCGGCCTTTGTTGTGTGGCGGCGGCGGCGGCGGCGGGCGGCCCGGGCCGGGGGACCAGCCCCGAGCCCTCACCTGCCCGGGCGCCGGGGGACTGACCCGGGCTTCGCCAGAGGCTCCGCGCTGGGGGAGGAACAGTGCTCTTCTCTTTGCCTTTTTTTTTTTTTTTAACCAAAAAAAAAAAAAAATCGGTTTTTTTTTGTCAAGCTCTGGATGGGGATGGTGTGTGTGTTGCAGCGCTCAGGATACCTCACACTTCTCTGTGTGTGGCAGTCGTTAATTGTATGGCAGTGCTTCCCCCCCCTTCCCCCCCCCAGCGCAGCGTGACAAGGGTTTGCATGATCCGCCTCGTTTTTAATGTGCACTCAAATAATCCTCCTAATTTCGGCACTCTTTTTTTTTTTTTTTTTTTTTTTTTGGTTTACCGAGTTGTTACATTTTTTGTCTCGCTTCTTTAAGAGATGCCAGAATAAAATCCAAACAAATCAACCGGAAAAAATTCTGTTCTTTACCCTAGCGTTCCTGCAAAGGAGGAAAAAAATGCATGGAAAAAATATATTGCCACTAATGCTGACTTTGTCCCTAGAAGCAGAACATGGCTATGCATCAGTGTTACCCTTCGATAGTGACTATTCCAGAAAGAAAACAAAGGCAGGCACCATGGCCAGAAAATCCCAGAATAACAGGTAATAGACGCACCGCTTTTTCAGAATGAATCGGCAGCTTTTCCAATGTGTCTAGCTTATGTACAGTGCATACATTTATTAAAAATAATAACTAATCCAGTGTCTTAGTTTCCCCCATCCCGGTAGTCGCCATTTTTTCCCTGGATGGGCTTGGCTCTGTTTTGATCTCTCATATAAACACTGCCACGCGTACACCATCTCCTTAGTACTCACTGCACTTCTAAACCATCCGCCCTCATTGCTCCTTCTGCTCCGCACTCACCGACGGCGGCTTTTACTGCAGATCTTAACACCATAATCGCCAGCCAGACTTCTCTTTGCATGGCACTAATTTCCACACACCCACCCCCCCCCCGGCATTTATTTATAAACCACAGGCAGCGAACCGCCCGCCTCCCCCATCGCAGCCAGAGCAGATGCAGCCTCTGGTTGCAGTGCGGCGCCGGGCTCTCGGAGGGGGAGCATGCGGGGCGGCGGGGGGAGACCCACTCGTGCACTTGAACTTCTCCTGTAGGTATTAAGTGAGAAGGTGCTGGAGTGAACTTGACCTCTCCAGGGCTTCTGCTGCACCGCTGGGTCGCCAGCCCGCCCACCCGCCCGCCGCATGCAGATCCGTCAAAGTGCATGACTCGGTCGTTATTTATCACGATTATCGTCCGCTTTTATGTCGTGGTAGCGGTGGTTTTCTTGTTTTCCCCGCAGACGCTACCTGTGCTGCGATGGCATGAGCAGAGGGCTGCTGTGCGCAGGCTCTCTGCAGCTTTGTTTGCTGCTCGGGCAGCGGCTGTGTACGTGCAGGAGGCTGTCTTACAGGGACAGTGCCGGCCCCTGCCTGGGAGCTCCTCCAGCCCTGTGCTGTGCCTGCTCTGCTTTGCTCCTCCAGGGCTGCGCCGGAGAGGACCGAGGACCGTGCCCAGCTGGGCCTGCTTCGCCCCGGAGTGGCGATGCTCTCCCCAGCGCAGGCTCCGCTCTGCACGGTCGTGCTGGATGGTGGCTCCTGTAGAATAGCCTAAAATGAACTCGGCTTGCACGTGACTTGTTTTCCAAACGAGCAGCGAGTCTCGGCGGGCCCACTCCACTCTCGCTCCTCCAGCGGGCATCCTGCATGGCAGTGGGCAGCTGGGTCTGCTGGCGCTGGGGACGTGCGGGGCAGAGGGCCAGCGGCTGCTCGTGGGGCACCGGAGGTGCAAACTGAAATCAAAAGCTGATGAGCTCCCTCCTTGAGAAAGACACGAGCTGATGAGCGCCCTGCTCGTGCCTACTGCGGCTGAGCAATGTGTCTTGAAGATAACTGAGGGGGAGCGAATTGTTGCCCTATGCCCCTGCTCCAAGCAAGGCAACCATTTTGGGGGGTATTAATTGCAGTACTCCTACATTTCTTTGGGTTTAGTTGAATTCTTTGTCTCATTTTGCAGCATAGAGAAGATGTCAGTTCGTTTTAAAAAAGAAAGTCATCAGGAGTGGGAGGTGTGTCTTGTTTCCTGAGACACTTTGCTCCTGAAGATTTTTAATTATTTTCTTATAAAGTATGCTCACTGCCTTTAAAAAAAAAATCACAGTTAACCAAAACTGGTCTCATAGGATTTCCAGCTGTAAACTGGCCCTTGAATTGCACAGATTTCTTCTTTTCTGTCTCTTGCATTCAAGAACTCTGTGTTACTTACAGAGCTATTATTCCATCGTTTCCGTTCTTAGGTCTCTTGTCATCCGCTGCAAAATAGTTATTTGTCTGAAATGTAAGCTGCTTTTAGGAGTTTTTAGGAGAGGATTTGTAATCTATCAAATACAGCAGAATTAAAAGATTTCTGGTTACAGATTTGCTAGCGTTATTAAAGCTGAGGCATACACGTCTGCTTGCCATTGCCTTCCTGCTTTTCTTCTGCTTGTAGATTTATATTTACCTGTTCAGTCTTTTGCTCTGATTGTCACTCTAGCAGTGGCAACCTTCAGAAATGCCATCCTGCGGTATGCAATGTATACATTTACTTACACTTTCTTTTCTTCTAGTGGTAGTGATTAGATTAGGGATGAGTCGTCTGTGTTACAGAACAGGATAATGCTTGTCGAGAAACGGTTTCAGGGGTGGCCGCCACCAGGATGGTGGTTTGCCTGGTTCAGCACAGGCACTGGGCTTGCTTGCTGGTGTGGGAAACAGAGGCACATTGCTTTAATGCAGCACCGTGCTATTTCAGGGACAGAGGTGTAGCAGCGGGGCCCTGTGGGCACCTCTGCATTGTACCCACCAACTCTGTACCCACATCTAGCAATCGCTGCTCAAGTCTGCCAGTGAGCTTAGACTTGAGGGGGAGGAATTATCCTTACATTTGAACATCCAAAATGAAATGCATGAAGTACACTAGCATTGCTGTTTTATTATTATTTGGAGCTTATAGGCTATAAGGTCCAAGCCCCAGACTAGAGTCTGAATTTTTGATAATACAGTTAAATCTTCCTAAGCAACTCAAAGATTAACAGAGGGAGACGACTGGCCAAAGTTCAGAGGATCTGGAGTGGTCGTGGGTGATGTGAACCACCGGGCAAAGTGTCCATATTATTCCACTTTAACCATTTTCCAGACGTGGTGGGTTTGGAGCATTGGATGCAGGCAGGCACAACTGTGTACATGTCTGAAATTTACTCCTTATTATTGCATTGTTTTTCTTACATATAAAAATACATACTTAAGGCTGGAGGAGTAGGAAGGGAGCAGATAACTGCACGTTTCAGAACTGCAGGGGTTTTGTTGTTGTTTTCATTATCTATTTTTGTATCCTGCTGCTTGCAGCATTTGATCAGATTAAAAAGTGAGATAGATATATATGGGGGGGGGTTATGCTTTATGATTTATACATATATAAAAGCATGAAAAACATCTTCCTCCTCATTCTTGGAAAATCAGAAAAGAAGGGAGGAGGAGAAAAACTGTCAGATGTGAGGAAGCCTGGTGTGCTGTACCCTTCTTCTTTGTTCTGTATTTTCTCCCCCATGTTGCCTGCCTGCGAGGGGGAAAGAGCATACTCGTGTAGTACAGGTGTGCTGACCGGCTGCTGTGGGCTGGGGGACCGGGCAGGGATGGATTACAGCTGCCCTGTTGTTCAGCGAGGGCAGTGATGGACGCCTCCGTCCTCTGCCAAGGTGGTGGTGATGTTCACGTAAGAAATCGTATCTTGAGACCTCCATCCTCTCATTGAAGGCTGGCGAGGCCCAGACCCACAGGAAAAGAAAGGGGAGGAAGGCTGCCCACCCTTTGGACGGGATGCTCAGGTCTGGGCTAAAGGCTGCTGCCCTCTTGACTGCAATTAAGTGAAAAGTAATTTTGACGGGTTTGGATTCATGCAGGGAAAAATACCAGCAGAATTGTGCTTAATTACAGAAATCTTTAAGACTCCTGTCTACTGCGGGGAATTTAACATTTTTGTTTTGTCCACTGATAGCTTTGGATCAAAATTGGGAGTGGTCATTAGCAGTTTGTTGCTAAACAATATTCTCAGGGTTATTGGTAGCAATCATCAGACGCAATTTTTAGCCAGTTGTTTTTCACTTCCACATTAAAATTACTTGATTTTATGTGTTTTCTTCTCACTCAGTTTCATGTGATGTGCCCTTTCCCATGTCACACAAACCAAACTGTCTTGTTTTCTCTCTCTTTCCGGTTTGCCGTTTGTACCGTGTCCTCAGCTGAGATTCAGACTTGTTCCCCTCCAGTAGTTTTGACCAAAATCCTCTGGCAAATGAAACTGGATTCTTGTTCTGCAAAGAGGACAGGAGATTGGAGAAAGGCACAAGACTGTATTTTGTGGGGAGGTAAACCTAGGTCACATCTTATTGTTACACTAATACTTACCAGGTACTTGACCACAGTATAATAAATGTCTCCTCTTCACAAAGCAGTGGCTGTAGTTCCTAAAGCAGTGCCATGCAGTCTAATAATTCTTTTTAATGTGTAGTTGGAATTAAAGAAAAGGCATAAACCAAGCAGCTGGATCTAGTGCAGCTGAGCCTCGGAAATGTTAAAAACAAATATTCAAAAGTCTCCCCAAGCTTGCTGTTTGATCCAAGGAAATGGATAGGTAACACATGTGCAGTGTGCTGAGGAGGAATACAATGCAAATCTGAAATTCAGTGACATTTGCTCACGTGGCAAGGCACCTTGACAGAAAACCACGCTAGCCTGCAGGTAACTGGGCTTTTTCCTGCCCCGGCTGTAATGACATTCACCAGGTGTGGGGTGGCTTAAGCCGTGCGTGGGTGTGAGGTTCATGTCCGCCCGTGCGCAGGGGAGCTCAGGCAGCTGCTTTGCCATGAGAGGGTCAGAAATAAGGTAAAATGAAGACTAAAATCTTAGTGTTAGATGCCTGTCTACTGAGGTCACAGTTAAATTTACTTGCAGAGAAAGGAATTGGACGTCGGTGGTGCAGTGTGTTTGGCCTGTTAATTTAGGAGCTGGTTTATTGAAGGAGGGGGAGCAAAATACATGCTGGTTTATAAATATATCTTCTGTATCTATTAATTAATATTTTTCTCATGTGTTATATAAATAGACTTGTACTTTGTGCTGTGTTCTGGCGAAGGGTTATATCTAGAAAAAGATGAAAGCTGCATTTGGTGTTTCAAATGAAAACAGCTTAATGTCCGAATTCCTCTGTTAATGTTGGCTCACAGTGAGGGTCAACCTGTGGCCCGCAGAGCAAGCCCCTTGGTCTCTGCAGATGTTATTCTGTGCCTACACAAAGCAGCTTAGGGATCAGAGCCTGATTTTTATTTTATTTTTCCTTTTTTTTTTTTTTTTTTGTGGGAGGCTGAGAATAAAACACTGCAAACCAGACTGTGCAGACGCGGCTCCTCTGCTTTTTTGCCTGGCTTTCTGAATTCAGTAGATTCCTCTGGGTTTGCTTTCCTAAAGCTGGCAGCAGAGGGACAGCAGTTGATACCACCGTGCTTGTTTTAAAAACTGATGCGTTTTGGTCCCAATATAATAGATCTTACCAACTGGTCTGTCACTCCTGAGGAACTGCAGTAGGTCTGTGATGCCTGGGAGTTGCAGTGCTCGTGCAGTTGAGGAAAACAAATTGCCACCATATTAGAAGCATGTTCGGACCTCACGACTGCAAACATGTGGCAGCACAAACTTGAATGAGGTACTGGAGCCAGAGCTCTGCATCAAGGCTGTGCCAGTATGCCTGGTTCCCAGATCCCAGCTGAATCTGCAGGGCCAGTTAAATTTTGCTATGAGGAGAATGCAAAAGTAATTTCTAGTGGATTAATTCCATACAGGCTGTTTCTTTGACAGGCTGTAAGCGATGTGTTCTGTTTAAAATAAATGGAAAAAAACCAACAGCTCAGGAACAGGGAATACTGGGTAGAATGCATGCTTATGCTCAAGTTTAGCCTTGCAGCACTCCTTGTATTTGGTGATTCAGGTGGTGGCTGTAATATTTTCAGGTGCGTCCCACGGCAGGTAATATATGTAGACAGGGAATTCCCTGGAATCGAATTGGGATCCTACCAGCAAAAAGCTGTGTAGCAATCGCATTCAGACAAGACTGTGGGTATATGAGCTGCGTGCTCCTATGCACCGGCATGCTTGGGAGTGGGAACTGGATGCAGACACTTAATGTGTAGCACCTTGTAAAACTTCTTGCTCTGTTTATTCTTAGTCTTTCGGCCTGGACAAAAGGTGAAGTGCAGGCAATGTAGTTCGCATGTGGCCCTCCAAGTGCCATGCGACCTTAGGTGGAGTTGTGTCCTCTGCACGTGGTTTGTACAACACCCTGCCAGCCATGCCTGCACCAGAAAGCCCTGGCACAGGCAAGGTGCTTGCCACTGCTTTAAGCACTTCATTAACTAGCCTGCTTTGCTCCCTATGGTGCTTTAAAATGCATTGGCAACTGATAACATATTGGTGACTCGAGGTCTAGACCTGGCTTCTGTTAGCATTGGGGAAGAAATTTCAGCAGTGTTGCCAGTAAGTCCCTGCTTTTGTTAGGAGCTGTGCTGGTTTCCTGCTGACAAGATGCACCGTCTGATGGGGCAAATGGATGGAGGAGTAGGGGAAGGTGTCTTAATAATGAAACAGGCAGTGCACCATGCATACAGTGAAATGTCAACCCAGTACCCATGTGGGCAGTTCCTGCTGACTCACCTGTAAACTGGTAGAAAGTGGACTTTGGGGGGGCTTGTCTTTTCTGTGTTAGTCTTATCGTCTCAATTAGCACCCATCGAAATTGCTTGCATGTGTCTGTTGAATGTTGCATCAACCAAATGCTCAAATCCAATACCTAGAATTCTTGTTTAGGGGAGGGAGGGTGGTGGAAGGGGCAGCTCTGGGGATATGCTGTTGGAAGTGGCACAGCATCTTGCAAACATCTGCATTTACTTGGCTCCTCCCCTTCTTTCAAATCTTGACAATTTATTCACAAAGAAAATGTAACTGCTACTTCATAGCTGGTGAACTGCTTGGCATTTGCTAAAGGGGTATTAGGGCTGTCTCAGGTCAACAATGTAGTCTAAGCAGCAGCATTCCTCACCTCCTCCTTCTGAATCTATGATTTTGCTGATAATTTTTTTATTGTTGGCTTTTTCCCTTTATTTTTATCTGAACCTTTTTATTGACACCTTTCCTTCATCACTGCTACCCCCAACTCCCCCAAGTTTTGCCTGAAGATACAGAACCCAATATAGTGAACTTAAGCTAAACACCAAAAGTCTTCCTTCTCTTGCAGCTGCTTTTGAAGGGCTCCACAGACCATTTGTCTGAAAACCACAGTCATACATCTGTCTCTTTTATATAAATATATATATACATATATCTTCTTAGTCTTGGCCTACATCTTGCCTTTTACTCAAGTAACAGAAGACTCCATTTTGAAACAGAGGTAGTGCTTGGGGTACTGGTTTGTGTGCAGACCAGTTCTTAGGTTTTTTTCCTTCACTTCAGGTTGCATGAAGAGCAGAAGGATATTCTTGAAATATACTGTGCTGTAGACAGTGAAGGAGAGAATAAACAATATTTAGAGAGAGGTTCATCTCTTCTGAAAACAAACACAACAAAACCCCCCCATCATTCTTGTAATAGGGTATTGAACTTGCTCTGTAGATGGAGCAACTGTCAGGTAAATGTCAAAACTCTCAGTTTTGGTTCCTGGATAAGGCCTGATAGTTGAGGCATTAGTCAGCCTCCCCACACCTCCTGAAATGTGTGGCTGGTGCCCATGTTTGCACACTGCAGGTGTCAATTAGGCTTTTGTGTCCCAAAGAGCTCTGCAAAGAGGCACACATCCGTCACCATTTGGTTTGGTAACTGGCATAACCAGGGCAGGCAGCAGTGCCCCTCCAGAGCTGGTCTGGCAGGACGTATCCCAGGTGAACACCAGGATCTCCTTTCATGAACCAGAGGTGCCTTGTTGGTGTGCTGCATGCAGAAGGACTTCCAGCTACTCATTGCATCCTCTCTTAATCCAGCAAAATACTCTTTGCGGGCTGAATTTATTGGCCAGTGGTTCTGCTGCTGGTGCAGCGGTCACCATGCATGCTCACCAGAGCTGGGTGTGAGCTCTGCTACAGCAGGCAGCTGAGACTTGACTAGTTACAGTGATTGTGTTCATCTTTGTGTATAACTGCCAAAAACATCAGGGCAGGGAGGTCATGCCATAGGGATGAATCTAGACCAGCCTGTATTTCCTGTCTCTTCCAGAGTTCCCTGCGAACAGTGTCTTTGTGCCTTTGACAGGCCCGTTGCGGGTGTTTGGGGAGAAAGGTTCCCACCTGAACTTATATTTTCTATGTGTTTTCGTAAACGTTGGCAGATTTGGCATAGTGTTTGTAACTTTTCATGAACATTGGTGTGGAGAAATGTTTGTGGAGAAAAAGTTTGATCTCTTTCTGTGTGTGTAGGAGTAGAAAATAAAAACAATATCCTCTTATTATGGTCAAATGGCAAAGACAGTAAATCACAACAAATGCAGGCCACCTTGACCTATTAATGTAGCACAGAATATGTGTAGAACACTTTCAGTGTTGCTGCATTGGTCAGGAGTGCTTACATGGCACTGTAGGAATACATACAATACCTAACTGTGGCTCACTTGATGGAACAAGTTTTAAAAAAATAGATAAATAAAGAATTCATAGGCTCTTCAGAAAAAGGTACCAGGTAATGGTTGACATAGTTGGTGTCTTGGTAACAACACTGGAATGCTTTCCAGTGACAGTGGATTAGCATTAGTGCTGAACCTTGTAAGCATTTGAGTTTTCCTTTACCTGCAGAGGGGCAGTTCGCTTAATTCCTTGCAGGATCAGGAGCTGCACCAGCCTGAAATAAATTGCTTGTGGGTTTTTTTCATTGGATATTTCTTTGCATGAGCTTTGCTTGCATTTTCCCCTCTCTGTGGCTGGAGAGATACTTTAATCATCAATAACACCTAGGTACGCAGCAGCATCCAGCTGCATGCACGTTTGTGGGGAGAGGCAGAACAAGCTTGCCACCAGGCAGGTCGTGCGTTTGTGCAGGAAGACTTTCTTGACCTGTGATGTCTCTGCTTACTCGACGGACTGTGGGCTTACACCTCCAAAAAGCTGTCTTGCTTAGCACATCATGCCCAGATGCAGGCAGGGGTTACAGCACATTATAGGAGAGCTGCTTTGATGTAATCTGCCAGCTGTAAAAGCTGCCACCACCTTTGTATCTTTTGATCCTTGTGTACTGGACATGTTTTCAGTGGGACAAAACTAAAAGTCTGGGAAGTTGCTGGTTTTGAACGGGCGACAATAACTTCATTTTAGGAATGTTTTTAATCTGAGCTGTATAAATAAAATTAGTATTTCCAGCTGAATCAATTAATCCTCCAAGAAGTTAGGGCTGCCTTCTAACGGCAAAAAAACTGAGGCATCAGTTGGGGAAAAAAAAAATAGATCTTAAATCCTAGTAGATTGGAAGAGAATAGCATACTGATGTGGTCAGTTCAGGCACCATGATTTTTTTTTTCTGTTTGTAGACTGAGAATTAAGAGGATTCCTCTTTTTTTGCCATTAAGATGGCAACAGCAACAGCAGTGGTTAGCTGCTGATATTTCTTCTTGCTTCTCCATGGGCTTGAAAGCTGGCTTTTTGGGTGCTTTTTACTCTTACCTGTTACCATTTAGATCTTCTAACACTTTCTGCCCCCTCATAATTTTTCTTCACAGATAAAAATCTTGTGGGCTGTTTTTATTACTAACCTGCTCAGTTTTTTATGTCCAATTCTGTCTCTGAATCTATTGAATGCTAATAAATGCAAATTTATTATAATTCCTCCCCAAACCCACAGTTTGCTCATGGAAATTAAGTTGATACCTTGAAGTATCTAAGGGATGTAAAAGTGAAGCACTTTAACAGCAAAGCTGTTTCATAATCCATATAAATACGTGTTTTAGAGAGCTCTTTTGCAACTTACGCAGGTGTTGGCTTTTAAATGTTCTAAATTTTGGTTTGTTTATCCTTTTCTCTAATATTTCTTTTCTCTTTTTAATAGGTCGTCACACAACGAACTAGAAAAACATAGGTAAGTCTTGAGAAAAAAGCAAATTAAAAGATGTATGGCTGACATTAGAATTACCATGCTTATTGAAGAATATTTTGCTGAATTTGTTTTGATTCTGCACTGAATAGTTTAAATTGGGGGGTTTTATCAACTAAAATCTAATAGGTATAATATTATTTGGCTTTTTTTCTGTTGTTTGGTATGCTATTTTTGAAACACCCCTGGTAATTAGCTTTGGACTGATTAATACTGTAACTGGTTAACCATACTGTTACTAATAAAGAATCTGATTGCAGCAATTGTTTGCTAGAGGTGTTAAATGCTATAAGTACAATCAAAGTATTTTGTGATTAAGGTGGATGATTTTCAGGGAACAATATGTCACACAGGGTTATTCTATGTTTTTTTTAAAGTATGCCTAAAGTGCAGTTAATTTTCATCTTGCATGTAAGTACCTACAGATACGTTTTTCCCCTCCGTCTGCTTCCTTGCTGGTACGTGTCCTGTCCAAAGAGCTGTGTGTGAGCTAGAAATCAGCAACTCCTGAGCTGCAGCCCTGGTTCTGTGTATCCAGTGCTGTGAAAAGCTGTACGTACTTACAAAGGACATTCATTAGACCCTGAAGACCCGATTTTTAAAGAACATGTCTGCACAGTTTTGGAGGCCGTGTTTACTGTCTATTGTATCTTGTCAGAGTTTGTTTGCAGATGGGCTCCTTAGCTGTAGGAGGTCTCCTGGGGTACGCTGCTCTGAAGGTGCACACAGAGAGCTGCTGAGTACAAAAGGTGCCCATCTTTGCACTGGCTTTCGGTTCCCTGGCTGAGCAGCGCTGTGGCACCCTCACTGCAGGATCGCTGCCTTTCACTTATCATTCAAGCAGCAGGACAAACTCTCTTTCGGGTAGTTTTTTGTTCTTTTTTGTGTAGCTTGTGGTCTTTCAGGTTTCATGCATCCAAAGAAAGCAAGGGGTGTATGTGTGAATATGACTTAAACCTATTTGCATGCTTCTAAATACCTGAAACATGGTTGATGGCACAACAAGATTGAACTCACTGGGGTGGGGGGGGTTGTGTGTTGTTCTGTGGCTGCAGTTATGTAGCAGCTAGACCATCACTTCCCTTGCATGCCTACATGCTTTCCTGTAGTTTAATTGTAATATGAGTAAACTATAGCCCTGCCTAATAGCCACGTGGTCGTCCTAGAGATGAGAGGAACTGGGGAAGGCTCAAGCTCACAAACACAGGCCTGGGCTGCGGAATGCAGTGCATTGGCTAAGGCAGTGAAATCAGCTGGCAGAAGTTCTGCTGACGGAGTCTTCAAGAAAATAACTTGATGCAAAATTCTGTCCTTCAATCACAATTCTTTAAAAGAAGAAAAAAATCTTTGGCCCCAACTGTGCTTCTTTCTCACTCTCATTTTTTTTCCATCCTCTTTCTAGATACCCTGTTCCATTTCTTCCTTTTCCCCTGCTCCATCATTACTGACTTGTTGTTATCCAAACTGCATATTCCTTTTTTTTTTTTTCTTCCAGTCATTTTTCTAACCCAAGCATGGAGTTGCCTCTTCTTCCCTCTGCTCTGCCTTGACATGTTTAAGCAGCACGGTAAATGAAGTACAGCAGTATTTGCAGCAGATGCAAGGGCAGAAGAAGGATCTATTAATTGTTCAATCTCTGTTCTCACTTTCAGTTCTGTGTTGTATCTTTGTAGTAGCTAGAGCATATAGCATTTGCCTTGCTACCTTTTCTTTCTCTGCCATCTCAAGGTCAAAATAGGTAAACTGCCAGGTATGTCTTGTGATTATACAACTGATATTTGTAACTGCTGCCACTTGCTGTACCTCTACAGTTAGACTATACTTGAAGCCAGGTTTTTATTATTCCTGGTGAGAACCTGCGAATTAGTACAAGATCCTTGTATGTGCAAATGGGTGTTCACAAAAGCAAGTGAGGTGTATACAATTCTAGTCACTTAATATATCGGTGTGAAGGACTTTTGTAATTTATTTTTTTTTTAACAACCCCCTCCTCCAGCACTGTGGGTGTATGAGCTGATAATACCAATTGTACTGTTTTTCACTCTGTTTTACTAAAATTGCATTAAAATCCATCAAGCATCTTGCAAAGTTTGATGGAAGATTCCCAGCCATAGTGTGTCCCTGTAGCAGCTGGTCCTTGCAGCAGAGCCCATCCTCTTCCCCCAGCGCAGCCCTGCCCTGCTGGCTATGAAGCACTGGATGTTGATTTTGGAGGTGTATTCTTTCCAGGACCATCGCCTTTGACTCACCACTGCCATGAGGCTTCTGGCTGAGGCACACTTGGTTATCTCACAGGAGCCCGTCAAGGAGGAAGAAAGGAGATGGCAGCTCATATCCTCCTCCTTGCCCAGTCCCTCATGTGGTGTCTGTGGGCTGGACTGAGCGCTGGAGGGCAGGGAAATGGCTTCCTCATTTACAGGGCCTTTGTGTCCTGGATGAGGGTGGCCAGAGCTGCCACTAACCAGAAAGCCATAGCAGCCGTGTACTGGTACACAGTGCTGTTCAGGTTCTGCATTGGTGTTGCACATAAGAGGTTTTATCTCTGGTTTTGATGTCAGTGGGAATGGCAGTGGTTGATCTCTCTGTGTGTGCAGACTCAGCCGTTTGGCACCACTACTTTAATTTGCATTTTCTACTGCTGGGTCTCTTTCACTATGCTCTTGAGGGGATGCTCAGAGAAAGACAAATGGAAGCAGAGACATAATTCCAACAAGAAGTCTCGTTATATGATAGAATTCAGACTACAATTATGGTAAAGTGTTTGTCAGCAATTCATACATAAAACTCCTTTTTCTCAGCTTTAAGTCTCCCTGGAATACACTGCTCAGAACTTCAGTGTTTGTTCATTATAGTGAAACTCTGTAAGGACTCATCCCTCTAACGGCAGTCCTGTTTTGGTCCTGTGTGATTAAGGTTTGCATCTCAGAGCCATGAAACAGGAAACCCCCTAAATAAAAAGTAGGAAGGCAGGAAATCTTCTATCCTAAGGACAAATGAGGTTCTAGAAGATATTTTAATAATTACAGACAGGTCAATCAGAATGGTACTCAGATATAACTAGTTCCTAATGACAAATATATATATATATATTCATGTATATTATTTTTTATTACTGTGTCCAGCCAGAGCATTATATCAGTAGGCTTTCGCAGAGCAATGTAAATAGCAAGTACATTGGTAATCAAGACTTTTCACAAGGCAGTCTTTAAATCAACCTAACCTGACAGCTGTAGAGAGGAATTCAGCTTTCATAGTGTAAAAAAACCAAGAATCCATGAGAGACTCAAGCTTCTTAAAAAGACACGCATAATCTCATTTATTTGCATCAATTTATACTAGTTCTACATTACAGTGTAAAAAACAAGCTATATTCGCTTGAGGATTGTACTGAGATCTTCACACTGCTCTGTGAAGGCGGTGAGTCATCTGCCCTCTGCTATTCATGTGTGGACTTGTCCCCCCAGCTTGCGCAGGACTGGGGGAGGGAGTGACACCTCCCTGCTGTGGTCCATCCTTTCTTGTCAGAAGCAAATGGAGCCCTGACGAGGGATGCTGGGACCAACCCATCAGGGCTCCTTTGGTGACAAAGTCATTTCACTCCTGCCTGGCCATGAGGAGCTCTGCTGTAGGAGGGGTTCAAGATCTTGTCCTTTCTATGGCAAAGTCTTTGAAAATAGCCTGTGAAACTGAATGATTTTAAAGAACAGCTTTTAAGCATTAGTGAGGAAATTAATAAAAGTGTGCCTCAAAATCGGCAAGCCACATGCTGCTGTCCCCAAACTGGCACTGTGTGAGCTGAAAAAGTGCCTTGGCTGGGTGACCACGGTTCAGCTTGATCTAGATGGACGGTTATCTCCTGCCTCTGTCAAACTGTTTGTATTATTCTCTGTGGGGTTTTCCTGTTGTTTTTTTTTTTAATCAAGAAGGGGGAAGGGGCAGATCAGCAGTGGTAAAAGTTGTCCTGCCTGCATTCCACAAAGTAGTAAACTGCTGGCAAGCAGTGGGAGTATAATTAGAAGAGGGAGCTGATTAATGTCTTTGGGCAGGATGGACTGGTGATCTTGAGCATGGCAGTGCTAAAGCACTGCAGCATCTGACTTGCAATTGCTCTCCTGCTTGGAGGAATCAACAGATCCCATCCCACGTCCCCAAGTGTAGGTTTGACAAAAGCCAGTGAGCTGAGCCGGGTGGACGTAAAAAGCAAGCATTGCTGTTGGGAGAGGTGGGCTCTAGGGGCATTTTCCTGCTTTGCTATGGAAGTTGCTCCAAGAAGGAGAAGTGCACAAGTGTTTAGCTCAATCACTGGGTATCAGGTGGGACAGGGAACAGTCCTCTCTTGTTCAGGGCTCACTAGTTTGTATTGCAGCAAGTTGAGACTGCTGTGGAGATGGCCTGGATCAGTTGAGTGGGACAGCCCTGAATTTTTAGAAGTGCAAGAACAGGATGGGGAATACATGAGACACAGTGACTTGCAAAACCTTTTAGAGGAACAAACCTTTCCTTCTTCCCAAATGAGTCTAATGTATACATTGTTTACAGCGCTGATCGGGAGACTGAAAGTGTTCCCATGCATGCAGAAGGTAATCCTGTCCTGAGGTTTGGGTAATGCTTTGTGTAGTCCTTAAACCTAAAATCTTGCCAGAAAAAGGTGGTTCTATTGCATCATAATGTGTATGAAGTAGATATCTGTACATAAATGTAGGTTTTGATGAAAAATATATATTTTGATGGGAGCATTATGACATACAACATTAGCTGAGAAAATAAATAGAGTAGGTGCCTCTGAAGTTAAGTTCTAATAGATAGTCAGTTTTCTTATGAAGGAAGTGCAGATGCCAGGAGCACAGTTACATTCATTAGTACATTAATTTCACCCACCAGTGTTACTTGGAGTTTAAGGTTTCTATAAGCTGAGAGAGTGCACAGATGGATGTCTTGAAATTCTCTCTGTGGTTCTTCATGTTACTAAATTGCAGGGTTAATGGAAAGCATGTAATTGCCAGTTGCTGATAAACTTGGAAGTTTTGAAACAGGACTGAAAGGTCATTGAAATAATAGCGTACCAAAACAGTGCTTAATGTTTATTTTTATTATGGGCTGCCTTTTCAAAATTGCACATTACCATTGCAGTTAGTGCTGTTATGCAGCATAAAGATAAAACTGCATTGATCCATCACATTGAATGGCTACAGTGCTGCCACTAGCTGAGGAAACCCCCTAACTGGTGCTGGAGGTAAAGTACTTCCAGGGAGAGATCCCCCAGTATGTGTCTTGCTGCTGTGCTTCCATCAGGACTTTAACCCAGCACGGTTGTGTGCTGCTCCTGCTGGGTCTTGCTTCCTGCTGGCGCAGGAGGGAGGGGAGAAGCTTGCTTCTTCAGCCAGTTCATTTTCCTGACCCAGCTCACTGTCACAGGCACACCCTAGTGCCAGCACAGGGACAGGGTGGGATGGCTTCTTTGAGTGACAGTATTAATTTACAGTACAGAGCAGTACAGTTCGCTTCTTTGTCAGTTTAATATTTCTCTTAAGCATCCAGTTTTGGCCACTATGTCTGGAGAGTGCTGTGCTGGATGGGTCTTACTGACCTGGTACAGATCTCATTGTTATAATGGGTCTATAAAAACTGCTGCCATTTCTAGGATGTGTCCAGATTGTACATAAACCATCCAGATAATATGGCTGCTACATTAGTGGTGGGAACCACGTCGTCTTACTAGCAGAATTAAACCTCCTTTCTTCTGGTTTTCTCATCAACTAAGGAACTTTTTACACCATCTGGTTGGTGTGAAGTGGTTTACTGCAATTCAAGTGAATTGCAATAAACATACCTTTGCACTGCTTAAGCAAGGTAATGTCTTAAGAGTCTGACTTGCTTTTTGTAAGCTGACAGCCACCATGATTTAGGCATCTGCTCCCCCCCAGCTATGACTGCCTCCCTGAGGATGCTCGCTGTGGTGGTCAGGTGAATGGTGTTGCCTCAGCCAGTGCAAGTCTGAGTCTCAGCTCAAACCCCCTTTTACCTGTAATTTAACCCGAGGCTTCCAACAGAGGAGGAAAGTATATGGTGGTATTTGTGTCTTAAATTGCTGTAATAAGTTTTTTTGTGGAGCTTGTTTAGCAAAGTCTATAAAGAACTGGACCCAAAGAACTGAAAATTTAATCCTATGCTTTTGTTGAAATGTCCCATGTTTCTGAGTCTGATGAATCCATGGAATTAAAGAAATTAGAAGGTTTAAAGATTAGTGCTGAAATGCTAGTCTTTCCTTACTTTTTCCCCACCTCTTGGCAGTCTGCAAATGTCTGGACCTGTGGCTTGTCCTGTAGTACATGCTGCAATAGCTACTATAAATGCCAATGCACTGAACTGCTGTCTTTTCAGTGCCCACAGCAGCTCACCTGATTATGCACTCCCAATAACAGCATATTCCCACCTAGACTGCTGGTTTGGAAAGGAGAGGTATATTAAGCAGATGAAGCTTGGAAGTTAATCTGCTCAGGAAGTTATATTCCAGGTGTCAGAGATGTACACATCCTCATGCTCTGGACAGAGCTTTTATTCAGCAATGAAAAATGGACTAAAATACAGTCTTGACTAAATTGTAATGTCCTTTTTCCTGCTGAAGTTGGCTTTGAACTGCGGAGCCTAAGTGCAGTCTTGGGTCTGTGCTCCAGAAAGCCGTGTGCTTCCTGGCCAGCCAAACAGCCAGCAGAAAGCAGATGGGCGAGAAACCAAGTGCATGCATTTTTTCCAGTTGAATTTGTTCATCCCTCTCTCCAAACATAAGTCCGTTATGTGTTGGCCTCTAATGGACTATGTGAAAGGTGGTTTATGTTCTCAGCATCTGCTAATTGACCTCGCCAATTGTTATCCCCTGTGGTGGAAAGAGTGGGCTGGTCTTGTACAAAATGGAAATAGATGGGCCAGACTTCCAGGTACTTTCAGGACTGTACAGACAACAGTTAGGTGCTGATTCCCTGCAAACTGGGAAAGAGATGCCTGGTGGTGACTGATCTCTTGATTGGAGGAGAAAAAGATTTGTTGAATTAGGTATTTAAAAAAAAAAAAAGTTTTCTTTTTAAGCTTGCTTAGCTACATCTGGGCAAGTGAGCTGGAACTTGATTATTTTTTTTTTTAAAGGTATTTAGGCAGCTAATGGGCTTTAAGAAGCTGGCCTCTGAAACGAGTCATACGTAACACCATGGGAATCCTTGGCTGAATCCAAACCAGTCAAGTCTGTGGAAGCCCACAGATGAAAACTAGGTGTACAGAAGTGGTACCTGCCATGGTTTGAAGAGGTGGCAAATGCACCTGAAAGCCAGCAATGTGGCTCCAGCTGTTCAAGGCAAGGTTGGCTCTGCACTCAGGATTCACACCAAATCTGCAGGAGGCTGGATTATTTTCTCCCAAGTATGTCATGAGCACAAAATTTCCATGACCCAGTGTCCCTGGTTGGAGTAGACACTAAGGGATCAACCTAGGCTGGAGGAGGTGGCTATATTCTGTGGGCTGATTGTCCTGTCCCTTCCTCTGCCTGCCTCCATGCTGTATTGGCATCTCTAGCTTTATCTTCAGTGCTCCTTTCCATGGGCTGCTTACCCCGTTTGAGTATTGGATATACTGTGGCCTGGTCCCAAATTCAAAATGTCTCTCTCTGGATGGAACAATGCGTACTTTCCTGTTGCAGCTCATGCTGCTTTCCCCTCGTGGTCTCTGTCAGCGGACACTTGTACTTAGATTTACTACAGAGAATTCCTTTGCAGGTCAAGTAATTTTTAATCTGTTTTTTTTCCCCTCAGTACACAGGGTGGTTTAGCATGTGGCAGGCTGTGGGCCTGATTCTGCGCCCCACTCGGGATATCAGTAGGAGCTGTGCATCCCTGCCTGCAAGCTGAACCCCACATCACAATCCGGGCAGCTAGAGAGGATGCAGTTAAGGTTCCAGAAACTGTACTGAGCATGAACATTTAGCCAGCAGATCATAAATGTGAAAAAGCATAATGCTGTTCCTTCACAGCGGTTTAATTTGGGCCTTTTTTGAAACAAACAAACAACGCCCCCTCCAAAACCCAGACCCAAACCAAAATAAACCCAAACAAAAACTCCATGTATGTGATCCAGTTAAGATGGACTTTTCTTGTCCTAAAGAACTGTGCAATTCACAAGAATGGATAAAATATTCCTTTCCCCCCTGCTCGCTGCCCACCCCCCCCCCCCGCCCCGGCATTTTTGGAAGGAGAGAGTCGTTTTGGGACTTCATAGAGTGCTGTGTTTTGAGATGGAAACTGAAACACATATACTGAGCTATGTACACATCCTGCTAGAATAGAGCAGTGACAGGACTTGTCAAAGGATGTCAAGTGGCTAATATTATTGTTTAATTCTAGTTTATGTTAGGCAATTTTTTTTCTACACAAATTATCATAGAATCATAAAATAGTTTGGGTTGGAAGGGATAGCATAACTAATTGTGTAGTCTGTGGAGGTTGGCATAGCCGACACAGAAGAGGTGTGGGCTTGGACAAGTGTTATGTACACGAGGTCATCTGTTGCAATGCTTCTAACTTGAAAACTAGTAACTCTAGTTGCAGGCTACATGCCCTACATTAAGAAAGCCTATATTAGATTCTACCTTATAGTAAGAAAGCAGAAGATTCAGGGAACAGTCAACGACTACATGTGAACATGGTAAAACATCTCTAAAGGTTGGAGAACTACTTGCGAGTCCTCTCCTCCCAACTGCCACCTTGGGATTAATGCCTAACAAATTTATCTGCTTTTCTTTCATTGATGTTTCAATTTAGGTAACTAAGTGAAGATACAAGGTGCTAAATAAGGGGCCTGCCTGGCATGTAATTGCTGCCACAACTCAGCAGTTCCTATTGAAGTTAGGAGTACCATCAGTGTTTGCAGATACCGGCTGCGCAGACACCCTGTGTGTTACATACCACATTAGCTGGTATTTACAAAACATAAAGGTAGCAAACCCTATAATTCCCCCAAGAAAGCTGACTTAATCCCGATGGGTAAGTGCTGTTGTGTTGACTGCTGAAATGAACAGCATGGGTGGAGCAAATAATTTCTGCTAGGGAAATTTGGGAGCTTGTTGTGTGTGTTTGGCTAGAAGCAGTTACTGGGTCTACATGCTAACAGGTATTTGAAATAGACTGTCAGGTGTCTTGGTTCCCAC
This sequence comes from Haliaeetus albicilla, assembly GCF_947461875.1. NCBI lineage: Eukaryota > Metazoa > Chordata > Aves > Accipitriformes > Accipitridae > Haliaeetus > Haliaeetus albicilla. Next base: position 75,734,807 of record NC_091483.1, read on the forward strand.
TGCCTGACTTTACATACTCACATGGCAAGTGGGTCCAAACTTCTGGCTCTTCCTTCCATTGCCAGATAACCTCAGGACACTGCACTTAAGAAATCTGGGCTGAGTTTTGTGGGGAAGAAAGAAGGAGGAAAGGGGGGAAGAGGTTTGAAAAGCTGTTCCATACCTTATCATCCCAAAATGGATCATTTTCAGATTCTGCTCGACTGCACCATCTGGCACAGAGACAACCAGCTTTCTACTGTTCAATGGAAAAGGAAATAGGACGGAAATTAAATTATAAACAAGGCACTATCTGTGCTGTGGCAGGCTAAATCTAAACTTTGAGGCAGGACTGTCAGATATCTGCAGCTCTCCACTGTCCCGTGATGCCAGATTTTGTCACTGTTTGGGGAGGGAAATATTACATAAGTGTTGCTTAGCTTTTAATTTATATGAAAGTAAGAGTACCCATTGTAGCCTTGGAAGAGACCATCTTTAATTACAGTCAGTGCATTTAATCCTTCCCCTAAATTTGTTTATATATACACCTCACTCTGTCTTTTCTATCCACCTTTAATTACAGGGTTTCAATGACGGGGTTGGAGACGTACAGCAAGACATTTGGGGACGTGTATTCTTAATTACTTCAGGGTGATTTTTTTTTCTTCTTTTCCTTTGGTGTTCTCACTTGGGGTCTGAACCAGCCTTCGTTTGGCTGGAACAGGCACCCTGGTGTCATCCCAGGGCACCCCAGCTGTCTCGTTGGAGGACATCTCAAGTATCTACAGCAGTAAAAGACAGCAACACTCACCACCTCCTTTCCCCCAAAAGCCAATTAACTTCATCCGTGCATGCTCAAGCTGCCACCATTAGCTACTCCCTCTGAGATGGCCACGAAGCTTTGGTAGGTACAGGTGGTAAGGAAGTATTAGCAAAAGCAAAAACGGAAGTAAGACATAGCACTGAACATCCCATTCTGATACTTAATTTCACAGTCAGAGCTTAAAACTTCCTACCTCTGAGAATGAGAAGGTGATTGTTTAGGTGCTGGACTGGAGATACAGTTGCCTTAACTCTGATTAGGTACAGAACTGTGGCATGAATTGCTATTGTTTCTTTTGGTACCTCGTGCACATGGGTCCCTACAGCGTTTGTCAGGCTAGTTAAATTGGATGCTTGGTATTTACTTGTCATTTGGATACAGAGGTACAATAGACAATAAAACCGCAGTCACAGGTATCCAGTATTGCAGATATTAATGCCTCATACTCTTCATTTAACTTGATGCGGGAAAAGGCTGCTTAATTCTGTCTGTCTGCCACCCCAAGGCCTCGCGCTCAGTGTGTGACGGCAATGCATGTTTCTAATTTAGCTAAAATAATTCAGCTTGACTTGCCTCTCCTTTAATTTGGCATCATACAGTGGTGTAAAAAAAAACCAAAAACTTGAACACATTTCTCCCCTCATTTGACTATGTATAAAATAACTAGGTCTATAGGGAGGTTTAAAATTAGGCAGAAGAAGCTCACTAGGCCTCGTAGTGTGCTCTCTTCACTTAGTGCTGTGCTACAGCTCAACTTCTCTAGGCTTCTCTAAGCATTGTAGTCTCCCCCCACTTTTTTTTTTTTTTTTTTTTCAAGATCCTTCCTGTTGGCAGCTGTCCTGAGACACGATGTTCTTGCTTAGCATTTTGATGTGGGGAAACAGTCTGATAATTAAAGCCGGTTTCAAGCCATGAGCTGATTTGTAAGCAGTAACTTGCTTTGGGGTGTTGTCAGTTGATAAACGTGTAGCTTGTGTGCGCAGAGACACACTGCACCTTGTGCCTTAAGCGCCACGTGAAAGGGACATACACACTCCTGGGAGCCACTTGTGGGGGAGACTGACTGCATCCTCTTCAACCACCTTTTGGTGAATGGTTAATTTGTGGAAAATTATCATCCTGTTCACCTCTGTGTGTAAACCCAGTGCAAACCTGTTGTTGTTATGCAGCTTTTCCTTGTTTAAATAAATGCAGTTCTCTTTGACCTATGCTCTACAGTCCTCAACAAATTACTTGCAAGAGTACCATGAAAGGTGGCGAATGAAAACACACCTGCTGCAGAACTGCAGACCGATGCCGTGGGTTTGGATTTGCTGTGCAAATTCGCTTTGCGGTGTTCCACTGCTGGCAAGGACCAAAGCATTACCGCACTCATGTAAATGGTGGCGAGTCCTAATTGACTCTTGGGGTTTCAGTGGGGAGCATGTGTAAGTATCTGTGTACCCCAGTGTAACTTCAAGTGGGAATTAAAACTGCTTGATACTGGAATGGCATGATCTTGCAATGGCACTTCCCTTATCTAATTGGGTCTGACACTATTCAGAGGTAACAGACAAAATCTTAAGTCTCCCTGCAGTGTAATCTAAGAAACTTGAGTGCCAGTAAGACAGATGGGTTTGAGAGGTCTAATTTAGGAGGACTACTAAGTTGCAATGTGTGCATTTTAATGTGTGAAACAAATGGGTAGAAGGCTGGATGAATGAAGTATCAAATAAGTTTATTAAAAGCATGGCTGATTATTTTTTTGTGGACTCTGTTTTCAAGTGTGTACAATGGTATTTCCATCACTCATGTATTTCCCCACAAGACACTGTTGTTCATCTGCCTGTATTAGGTAGGTACTATGTGATGCTGAGCTTGTGGTACTAGGTGATACCTCTCTTGCTATTGCTTAAAATCATTTGAGAGGTATATGTTAAAAGGCAATTGGTAGATAACAGGCCTAAAAATAGAAGACACTTGAAATAGAAATTCCTTTTCTATAGGTGTAAGAATTGTATTTGTCTGACTTTGAAGGTTTAAGATATAGAAAACTGCTTCTCATAGATAAGCACAACCTGAAGGATGAAATGCTAAAACACACAATGGAATCTCCTTTTTTTTTTTGCAGAGGAAAAGAAAGCCATGCAAGGGCAAAAACATACTGCAGGGGATTTCAGCTGTTTCCATAATGTTTGATTTCTGTTGCCTTAGATTCTTGCAAAGTCAGAGATTTTATTGCCGCTGGTCAAAGGATGGAAAATCCTATACGTTTAAATTTGAGATGATCACCATCCAGGAAAGACAAGTGGTATCCAGCTTGTCATGGTTTTGGGAATCCCTGTATAGCTTGTAAATTCCTATTGACATTTCCTGTGAAGCACATCTCAAATTTCTGCATGTTGCTGTTACTTACTGCTGAGACCTGAGACAATGAAGGGCTGTTAAACCTTTGACAGCTGCTCTTCAAATAAGAGCAGCTTAAGACAGTGGGATGGCTGAAGCCTGGGGAAGGCTGTGAGATCAAGCCTGGCTGCAGGGAGGAGCCTGGAAAAAAACAGGGAGAGGAGATGACGGTGGTCAGATGTCAATCCTGTAGCTCTTAATACTGTGGAGCCTGAAGCTATGGTTCCCCAGCAGTTAAAACAAATACCAGTCAGAGCTGCTGGTGTCCCACCTGCCCAGGAGTCCTTGCTCATTGTGGTCCTCCCTGTGCCTTGCCTTGCACAAGTGCTCCTCTGAGTGCCTGCCACAAGCTCATGAAGGAAAAGGAGAGGTTGGAAACCGACCACTGTATTTGGTTTTGTCATCTTGCTGGGTTGGTCTGCAGGCAGTTTAGGCACATGGATGAGCATGCGGTGGGGTGGCACTGGTGGGGAGAGGCCTGTGTCACACCTTGCACACCTCTCTTGACAGCTCGTGCTCGTTCTCTGAGGCAGGAGGAGAACTTGAGTGGAAGAAGGTCGAGGAACAATACAGCAACAGGCACTAACTGTGCCACAGGGCTTTTATTTCTTCTGCTGGGCAAAGTCAGATGTGACTCTGGCACCCTAATCGGTCTGTCTGTCTGCTTCAGCTGTCATATGTGCCCCTGAAGGGACAGCACTTGGGCAGTCTGGCCAGCCACCAGCTGCTGAGGCTCCAGTCAGGTCTCTCACACTGCTATTGTCCAGGTTGCTTTACAGGGTCATTCCAGCCCAAAGCGAACCTCAGGAGCTGCTGTCATTTGCCCGTCTTAGCTGCTGCCCCTGGCTTATGGCAGTATGTGGGCCACCACAGCTCACCCTCTGGTGGGAACCAGAATGCAAGGAGCATTAAAGTTGGCTTGTAGGCATTTTGAGAGATGAAGAAATGTTGATGTAGCCCAGTGCTCATAATTTAGGACAGGCAGCTGTCATTGCACTCAGCAGGGAGCTACTGGAAGGATGGGGAAAGGAGAGAGGGTGGAAGAGGGCAACATGGGCAGCAAGGTCTGCCAGGCATCCCCTCTCTTGGGAGTCAGCAGCTTCGCTCTTGCAGACCAGCCAGTATTCACCTGTCCCAGCTTGTGTCCCAGCTAGCTTTCTGCACACTGCTGCCAAGAGGCTTAGCTAACCAAAAATGCATAATTTGTGGCACTGCAGATACTTCCCTTAACTTACGTTTGCTGAAGGATGTCGGAAAAAGTTCTGGTTTCATGCATATGTTCTAAAACGTGAACAAGCTGCAACTTTTGGAGGGTAAAAAGGCAAAGTTAAAGTGTGCAGTCTTGGCTCAGCAAGTGGGCTGAAGTGGCGCTGAGTGAAAGTAAGTCAAATGCATAGTCAATGCTGCAATGTACGTTTATATATAGTGAAATAGAGAACTTAGATATTTTTCAGAGTGATAAAATGCACAAAACATTGAAATGGTAAGCTGTATGACAGGCAGCAGAGGTTTTCTTCTGTCTTCCTTAGCGTTAGGAACAGCAGCATTTCTGAGCTGTATTCACATGAAAACTTGCAGATGACTAAGTTCATAGCAGCACTGACTCTTTGAAAGCTAGTGGTGGTGAAGATGCACTTGCAGCTATTGCCTGTGTAGGCAGTTGATGTCTTGTGTTTGGATACTTCAGAGGTACCCAAAGACCACCAGCTACCTGGCTGCTAAAGCTATCTGGCTGGTTTCAATTTAGCAAGACAAATGCACAAAAATATTCAGCACACTGAAAATGCATATAGAGGATGAAACTCTTAGTTAACACTAAAGTAAATAAAGCAGGCGGTTGCACTGATTGTAGGGCTGTTGCATTTAATTCACTAACAATCACTGCAATTAAGCACTCGCAGCTTTTTCTGCCTGTTAGTTGCCCCAGTGCCTTCCCGGGCTTTGCTGCTGAATTTAGTTGCAGAGGCCTCTATAAGGTATTAGACACAGGCAAAACATGCCATGTGGAACAAACCTTGGATGAATCTTCACCTGCAGCACGAACTTCAGGATTTTGTTCTTAATATGGGGAAAAAAGGCATCTATTGCAGAACACTGCTGTTTGGCTTATCTTTTCTTGGATAATAAAAAGCCAAGAGGTTTGCTGTAAGGGTGCTACTGAATTTTCTGGTTTTGACTCTGAGGCACTCAGCTGTAAGCAAGCATTTCACACATCTCATAGCAATCAGCACACTGGGTGCCTTGCTATGGTACAGTGCTTTAATACTAAGAGGTTTTCTTTCCTTTTCACTAAAGCAAATTTGTTGCGTAGTTGAAATAGATTGTGCAGCTCAAGTATGAGCTAGAGCCTCTTTTGGAAAAAAAATGTATTTGAGGTATCCTTTGTAGAGTAGAAAGTATTGAAAGTGTTTCTGACTGAGATAAATATGGAAGAGACAGGATTTTATACTTCAGTGGAGCGTTGTTATCTTCCATTGTATTTAAAGTTTTGCTGAAGATACGCTAAATTCTGTCTGGACCATTAATAAATAGGTTTCTTTAGAACCATTTTTATATGATTGAATTTCTATGATTTCTTAAGATGGAAGTTTATATATAATCTCTTTAAATGCCTTTGTAAACAAATGTGTTTTAATTAGTACAGAATCATCATCGGTAGCTTATAAAAAGTATTGTAGAGCTGTAAATATATAATTCCTGACACTTATGTTAAGAAAAGTGTTAGCTTAAGGAGGAGTGAGGCAAGTATGCTTGAGTAGCAACTGCTACTAAGCAGAGTGGGGTATGTAATTATGTGTTTATCTACATTATATGTATGGCCATGATATCCAGGAATATACAAAATAATATGGACACATTTAATTTTCAGTACCATTAAAGCCATTTGCAGCAAAATTCCGTCATTGCTCAAGAGTGTGACTGTGCACAAAATAAAAAGAGCTGAAGCCCTTAAGAGATTTTGACTTGCTGTGTCAAGCTCTAGTAAGAAAGGGATGATATTGGAGTCAGAAGGCAGGCAGAGTTTCTGTCTCTGATTTTACCTTGCTGGCGGGTGAATCCTGAAGTCACAATGGGGAAGTTTTTACTGCTGATCTGCATTTCTTAAAAACTTTGAAATAATGATAAGTTTATGAATAATGATGCTGTCTGTGTTCATCCTGACCAGTGCATGTCACAAAGGATCCTGAGCTTCTGTGTTTGCTGACTCTCTTTAAAACTTGAGTGCTCCCTGTACACAGGTATTTGCATTTCATAAATAAAACTGTGAAGAGTCTTCCTGTAAAAACATGAGCGTTTTACAATGGCAGTTAGCTCACTTCTGTATTTTATGCTGAATTTCATGCCTGATAGGGAGATAAAATCACCTTTCTTTAGGGAGAAAACAAAACTATTAGTTCACCGGAGGGGTCTCTGACCCAGAGTTGTGGGCTCAACCCAGGCTGCTTTGGTTCACTATGTACCTGGAGAACATTTGACTCCAGAAGTGAATTTTTGGTGCAGAGATTCTTCTCTGACTTTATCCGATGTGTGTTATTAAGCTAGATTACATAGTCATTATGCAACAATGAAAAATTCAGTAACTGCTCTATATTTAAACCTTTGTGTATTAACTTCATTGCACAGCACCATGGCCAGGATAGGTTTGAATGTGGAAAAAAATGTGAAACATGAGAGAAGGAATCTGAAATGCTTCGGTAACTCTGTCCAATTTGTAATAATATGTCTTCTTCTAGATTCATTTCAAATAGGTTTATATTCTTGGAAGTGGGGGTCTTGTTTGTATTAAATTTGTACTGGATTTGCCTTGTGATAGGGTCTGAGGCTGTCTGGTTTTTGGACTGAAATGGTTAATGTACAGAAATGATGAATTTTTAATTTTTGCATCTATTTCAGTTATATCTGTTATTCTCACTAGTGCAACTTGTAATGATTGCATTTTCAATGTCATTTGAGTGTTTGATCTATAGTGTCCTTTTCTTTTCAGAACATCACCAAGCAAGTATATTTAGCAGTTGATTCGAGAGTATGTCAACCTCCTGTACACAGAGCTAGTTTACTAGACTAAATTTGGGACATCTGAAATATAGACACATGTTCAGCCACGCAAGCATTTTTAGCATTGAAGGAACTTGCAGAAAGCACAGTTAAGGCCTTCTTGTGAGGCAAGCATTGTTTTGGGCCCATACGTGCTTTGGTGATGCACTATGGTGTGAGAGGTACGGAGGCTGTGGGTGTTGAAACCAAGTTCTGCTGGAGCCAGCATGAAGGGAAATTCAGAGCATGCGGTATGGGAACATGGACATTTAGTGGCTTTTTGCCCATTTCCTAGCCTTCCAGATCCTTGCCACCCATCAGCTGGAGATGCTGCAGCTCTAAGGTGCCTCCCAGTGTGGCCAAGATAGCTCCATGTCTTTGACTGGGCAATCTGCTGGTAGGAGGGAGTGGGTGTGGACCAGACAGAGCTGTTCGGGGACTTCCCACAGGGTGACAAACTTTTCTGATAGAGTTGCTCCTTCCCTTCTACGGCCAGCTTTGGGTCAACAGAGAATGGGTACATGTGAGCGAGAGTCATTCTTCTAATTTGGGGAGGCTGTGGACTGAGACCTTGAGGATGTGCAAGGTGAACACTGTCATGAATTTGACTTCTCCCTAGTGAGTTTTATGCTCTTGCCCACAATTGTTTAGAAACAGATGAGCGTGGCCCCTTTGACACTTCCTACAAGTGGTCTCTGGCAGCGGGAGCTGTTGTTATGTCTTCAGGTGCAGCTTCAAGGAAATGCCTACCCCATGCTACCTACCATAAATGCATGGAAGGCTGTTGGCAGCTTTGTCTGCATGGGTTGCCCAACCAGCGTGGCAGGATTGACAAGCACACATTTCACACAAACAGGACGCTGTCACCCTGTATCATGAGCGTCCATGGCCATTTAATTTTGCCAAGGCCTGGCTAAGGCATGCCCTGCTGAGGAGTAAGCAGCTTGTTTTGGATGTGCACTTTGCCTTTCTAGCTGGCTTTGTGCAGATCAGTGGCCTCCAAATAAAGTCTCTAGATGTATACTTGAATGGTTTAGGAAACACACCTTTGCTGCTGTCAAAAAACTGCAACTACTTCCTGAACAACTGTCTGCTGTCTGACTAGCTGCAGGCCATTTCTGTCTGCTGTGCTGGACCTAAAAAAGCCCTGGAGAGCCCCTGTGGAAAAACCACAGGTGGGTCAGGTCACTCCACAAACCTACCAGTACCGTATCAATCAGACTGGCACAGGTTTAAGTCGCACAGTTGGGGGTGTTTTGCTGTTAAATGAATGGGCACAATCCTGTGAGTTGAATGCTACAGCTTTACAAGCAATCTTTGATTTATACATTCATAGAAATGTTGATTGGAGGGACCTCCGAATGTCGGTGGCTTTGTCTGGGTAAATATTGAAAAACCTCTAGGGACTGGACTTCTACAGCCTTTCTGGGCAACCTCTTCTGTACCACTGCCCTAGTAAAAAATTTGTTTTGTAATGTCCATCCTGAACCTCCCAATTCACAGCCATTGCCTCTTGTTATATTATTTGGCCTTACTGAGAAGTATTTTGTTCCCATTGCAACTATCCATCAAGTAGTTGTAGGAATATCTTGGAATTGTTGCAGTTTCCTTGGAATGAAGATTATCCGTGTGAACAATAAGCTTTTTTGTTTCTTTTTTTTTTCTCTGCATCTTAGTATTCCATTTCTTGATGTTATAAAATGGATTTGCATCTGGGATTTCATAGATATGGGGAAGGTTACTGGCCATTATTTAATAGACTCATTTAACACAATTTCAAAATTGGTTAGGGTGAAAGATCTTAATTTACTTTTGCATGGCAGCCTTTTCTGGAGAAGTGGTGAACCATAGCTCCTCTGGGCAGCATTGCTCCTGCCTTTTCATAGCTGAGCACTGGAGCAAACTGGAGTCTCTGAGGACTAGAGTCAGTGAGTGGTCTTCAAATGACTTCTGGTGGATGTCCTTGTACTACAGGGAAATTGTAAACAACACTGATTTGCTGCTTTGTCCCTCCAAGTTGTGGGGCTCCAGGGTTCATTTTGTTACCGGTTCTGAAATACCTGCCAATATTGCAAATCATGGCTTACATGGATTCAAAACCAGTTCAAGGCAATTCCAGCTGGTAGCTGTTGCATCAGTTGTCAGCAAGTTGCTTTTTCCTTTATGTGAACGTGATGAACCACCCAACTGCTCATGGACATGGCCACTGCTGTGGAACACTGACCAAGACTGTGGGCTTGGTAATTCATGTTTATTAAGCATTAGAAGAGCTATAATGCAGATTATAGGACCATGTTGTGAGCTCGCTTACAGAGAAACACTGAAGTCTTGAACATCTGAAACCCCTTTATTATCTGGCACAAAGGAAAATGTGGTAAATCAGAGACCGGTCACCCATGTACCTCTCTCCATGCATGGGGCTGTACCCAAAACGGAGAGCTGCAGGCTTTAAGATTCAGATTTTGGATAGTTGTTTTTTAGATCCTTACCTTCCCTGATAAATTCAGTACCAGTGATGAGGGCGATATTTCTGTGCATCCGCATGAGGTGAGAAAAGTGCTCGCTTCTGTAGGCACTGGTGTCCTGGCCTGACATCATGCTTTGAGTGGGCGAAGGTGTAACAGTTGGGTTTCGAAGCTGGCGCAGAGCATAACGACCCAACTTCAACCACATTTCGTACACAGACATCGTTACTCTGTTGCTCTGAGACCAGGCTGCTTTTTTTTTTTTTTTTTTTTTCTTCTTTTCTAGGTGGAATTTAAGGCATGAGCTGCAAAACACAAGGCAGCTCTGGCTGCGATTACCTCTGTAAGTGCCTTTCCCTCCTCCGGCGGTCACAGTCAGCCGAGGAACAGTGAAAGCTGTCAGATCCCTGCAGAAAAAGGGAGAAATTAGTGCTGGCAGAGTCTGTATGCGACAACTTATCTGCTGTGAAGTTTGAGTCCCTTGTTCCTGCTGGTGTGATCTGTTAACATAACATGCCTGAAATGTTTTCTTACGTTCTTACAGTTTTTTCTAAGATGCGCAAAATGAAAAACATGGGGATATTTACTCCAGTACCACAGGAATTGTGGTGGGATGGTTTTCTTTTTTTTACGTTCACAATCTATGCCATCGATTATGCTGTTGTGTTATAATATATGAATTAGCCATATAAACATGCCTGCATTTATGTAAAGATCTATGTAAAGCTTATGCTTTAAAACCTTTAATGGATTCATAGGTGCTGAGTAATTAAATGAAAGAAAAAGTCCCTTTTTTTAAAAAAAAGGTGAAGTTAGAGCAGGTCTTTTAACAAGTCTGTTTATTACATTTAGTGATATCAATTGATAGTGCTGAGAATGCCTTAAAGCATTTTTTTTAATATTTAGCTCTTTAATTCTTCTCATTGGTCAGTTAAAATACTCTTCTTAGCTTCAGTCCCGTGTCCTTCGTGACTCTTCTGTAATGTCCTGCTTTACCTGGTTGGCAGGTAACATAAAAAAATTAGTGCTTTAAAAAGACACACAGCTGTGCCCTCTGGATCTTGGTAATCGTCCCTTTAACTCACCAGTTAATGGTAAGGAAGTGCACTAAATTCTTACTTTCTCCCTGTTGTAAGCAGACTTTCTTCAAATAGTAATAAAGGCAGATAAGTTGAGTATGTAGTCTGGTTTCATTAACATTTTCCAGGATTAATATTAAGCAGATCTCAGATCAACAGTGCTGTATATGCCTTATCAGACTTTTAATTACTCTTAAGTATATTGATTGTTCCATTTCAATGTATTTAACTCTTTATTTACTACTTGGATACTATTCTTTGTCCTCTTTCTTGCTATATCCTCCTTTATCTTCAGTCCCAACTTTCTCGTCAGCTGTCTAAATGCAGTTGCATCCAAGTTGTGCTGAGTGACGCAGATGATTGCATGTGTGTTTAGAGGCCATTTAAAAACCCAAAAGATTATTTTAGTTTAGTCCCTGAAGAAAGTTTTTTTATTTAAAACACAAAACCAGCCAGGTAGTTGTTAGAGGTTACAGACACAGAAATAAAAATTTACTTGATTAGGATTTTCTGTATAAATACCAGTAGTCCCTAATTCTGGTATTTCACTGTTTTAAAGATCAATGTCCCAGTTGAAGTTAGCAGCCACAGGGGCACTCTGCGATCTGATGGGGCTACTTTTGTGAATACTTACCCTAGTCTTTGTTGCTGTTGTTTAAATAAAAGCATTTAGATGGTTAAGTTTAGAGCCTTGTGTTTAAAAACAAACCCCAGGCCAAAACAAAAAATCTGTCATCAGTTTTCTCTTGAGAATCGCATTTTCACCAATATTCCTTTTTCCCTAAGTGCCTTGAAGAAAGGATTAACAATTTTATAGAAATGCTCTTTGATTTCCTACCTTATACATTGCTGATTTAGAGGCAGCCAGAACTAAATGTGTGAGTGTGTAGTCATTACTGTACTGTATTTTAATTAGATTTTATTTTGCTTTGGGTTTTTTCCCCATTAATTCTCAGGTTGTTTTCACATTACACTAATCATTCCAATTACACTTGTGTAATTTGTCATTTGGTGGATATTAAATCCTCTTCAGCTGCTTTTCAAACACTGATGCTAAATTCTGGTTCTGAACTGATCGTTCAAAAGAAAGTTCATTCTTGACCAGAAGCATTACATTTCCTGCAAAGTTTGTTTCCTTCATGCAGCATCGAATAGATTTGAAAAAGATGATTATTCATCTCACACTTCTGATCCGCTTCACTTATTATTACTGCTTTGTGCGGGATGTTGGCATGCTCCAGGTCATCGCTTTGTTCTATCTGTAACAGGCTGGCAGAAAGGAAAATATTAGAGATGTTGCTCATGTCAGTGCTTCTGCATCCATTTGTGTCTCGTTGCAAAACTGTATGGATTTCTGTTGAAGAATTGTGCATTAAAACCAGGAGAGATTTTCTTTTGGATTTAACTGTAGAAACACACTCACACACTGTTCTTTGGTTTGCCACTGCCTTGTTTTGGATAGTTGAAGTAACTGTTTCATGGACTATTGTATTGCCAGCTTCTTTCTCAAAAACAGACAAAGTTTGGAAACCAAGTATCTGTAGAAATACCACTTTGTTTATCCTCTTTTTACTGATAGATTTAATGTCATTAGTACAGGAGAGATTGTTGAGAGCAGCAGTAGTGATACTTGCAAAGGACTAGCAGAGAAGGCAGGACCCAGTGTGGCTGGAAGTATTTTCTCTTGTGTGTTTATAGTAAAGGTTGTCCTGGCTGTACAGTGAGAGGAGGAATGTCTCCTTCTCGGAGGGACTGTGGGTCAGTAGGTGGCAGGAGAAGCGGCATCAGGACCTCCTGGTTACAATATATTGATAAACCACGGCTGGAAGCAGCTCTGAGCTGTGCAGAGCTGCATGGGTGCTCTTGCCTTGTGTAGCAGGAGCATGTCCTATCATATCAGGCAGGGCTAATGGGGGAGAGGGGAATCTGCTCCCTCCCACAGTTCCACCTCTGCCTGCAAAAATCACTGGGTTGGAGTGAAGTCCCAGTTTTTTCTTCCTTACCCAGCCATAGTTTCAGTGTGCAGCCATGCCTGGATTTGTCAGATCTCTGAGCGTACCCCCCCTTCATTAAGATGGGACTACCCAGACTGAGCAAACTGCTTTGAAATATAGGTATGAAACGAATATCTGAATGTGCCAAGCAGTGTTACTGCATTTCAAGTGACCTTTCAGTCTGAAACTTTGCCAAAGGGAGGGGAAAGGAAGCCACCGTTGAATCGAGTTCTGCACAGAGATCCTGCAAACAGATGGTGTTTGCATATAGGATATGCTGTTCGTGTGCAACTTTACTACAAAGCTCTTCACTTTTAATAATTTCAGGCGGGCTAAACTCCGGCTATATTTGGAACAGCTAAAACAGCTTGTGCCTCTCGGGCCGGACAGCACCAGACACACCACTCTAAGTCTGTTGAAAAGAGCTAAGATGCATATCAAGGTAAAAAAATTCATCCATATTTTTATTTTTTTTAAAGCAGAATCTTCCAGAATGTGTATCCATAGAGAGGAAACTAATTTTCACACAAAATCCATATCCGTATGTCCGATCTTCTGGATATATTGGCCTTTATTAGTTGCAATGATTTCAGTCACAGTATCAAGGTTTTGTGTTTTGCAATTTACCCTGCAGTCTCAGATATATGAAACGGTGATTTTGTGATTTCTGCTTAGTTACTAATGGTTTACATTGTATTTAAAAAAAACCCAAACATAAATGTATGTATCAAAGCTGTTCTTTGATTAATATATATATTTTTTAAGGACCGAGCAAAGCAGCATTGTACTGCATTGATTTCGATGTAAAAAGCCAGATGCATTCGTGATCAAAAAAACTAATGGAGTCAAAGGGCTTCCAGCTACTAGTAAGCCTTATCCCCATCCCACATCTTGATGACCAGATCCTGGAGCATTTGACAATCATTTAAAAGAAACCAAAAATGAAATGCAATCTCCTGTGAGTTGCCGCTCTTCTTGCATGTTTCATGGGTGTAACAAATTTAGAACAAAAAACAACTCAAAATCTCACCTGTGATCCAGCAGCAGTGCAGGTTATACTTTTGCACAGGTAATTCAAAGGGAATTATTCTTCAGGCCTCCTCTCTCCAAAGACACTTTCACTCCCATTTTCATTGTTGTAAGTTTCAGGGAAATGGGGTTATATGCCGAAATATGACAAACGGGTATTCAATTGTAAAAGTTAAAGAACAGGCTTCTGCTGCTGTGTCCAGGACTGTAATTACTCATCTGGCATTTTTTCAGTGTTATAGGGAAACAGGTCAAGAAAAGTGTCAGGAGAGGTTGAACACTGCCAGCAATCTTGGAATATTTTGGAGAACAGCCTGCTGTTTTACACCATTAAGATTCACTGCAGTTGCAGAAATCAGTGTAATTCATATGAAGAATTAAAGATTAATTTAAGCAAAACCTTTCTTGTGAACAAGTTTACTGAGCTACTTCCTCAGCTCTTACAAGCACATTTACTCCAGCTGGGCAACCCCTGTTTTTACCATTTGAGATTTTGGCCTCTTGTTTATAATTCAGGCTAACATGCGTGAAAGGCACTGCATGTGGCTTTTGTCTTTGGTTGCCCCCTTATCATGGGCTTATGCATACAAATTGAAAAACTGTTTCTACAAGTGGCAAGTGGGAGAGATTAGCCATGTAGTTACCATTTCAGCTGCTGATAAAAAAAATGAGGAACAGATTCTTTCCCAAGTCCATCGTGCATGGTACCAAGTACTCATTTTCTGAAAACTGAAACTGAAGTTTAACTGTCTTTTTAAGATTTTAACTGAACCTACCCTAACTGGGTTGCCACTTAATTGCTCCCCTTCGTCAGGGTAGCTACCTCCCTGCTGCACTGCCAGAGCATGCCAATGCCTGTCTGCCATTTCTAATACAGTCATTAGTTTTGAACTTTTCACACACACACACCCCCACCCCCAATATATTGAAACTTGCCTTGAAAGATTGGGTGGTTTTGAGTCTCCTGGATATGAATCACTGAGTTCATGCCTAAAATAGTTGTTAAGAGTTTGGGATTGCAGCCAGGAAAATACAGGAAAAGGAAATCTGATCAATTGGGCACATTTGGTTTCTTGTGTACATGGATGTACCAATCCCTTTTCTTATTATAACATTGTGTATCCACGTATGATGCATAGCTACGTAGAGTATTGCCTGGGAGGGAGCTTAACACGAGGCTGCAGAAGTTAGATTTCATTCAGCCAGGAAACTGCCCAATTCAATAGTGTGAATTATTTTTTCAGAGATAAATACTTTTGCTTTCAGGCTTGCATTGGAACAGCAAAAGCTCTGAAATCATTTTGCTTGTGGTTTGCTGTGCACTGTCCCACCCTGCTCTCCTCAGCAAACAAAACATAGGTTCATTCAGATGGTAGGGAGGAGTTGTCAGCAGCTGTATTCACTCCCTGCACATCTCCTAAATCTCAGTGGTTGTGTAAACACAGCTCACAGAGAAATTTGGCATTTCTTATCAGTGCTTTTATTGCTACAACCTGTAATTTACTTCATCAGTTAGATCATTTTTTAAAATAATATAAGATGTTTTGATTTGTGTGTCCTTCCTGCTTTTGATCCCACCATACTTGTTACGCTTTCTTCCCTAATTATACAGTCAATTCTTTCAAATGGCTATCAGTGATTTGGAAAAGGGTTCAGTTGAAATCTTAAAACATATTATTTCTGTTACTGCATTTGGACCAACAGTGCTGCACATTTTACCAGGTGTGAAGTATTATTTTTATTCCCCAAACCAATACCTTCTTTTATTCAAGCAGAGGGGAGATTTTAGGTAGATGTGTGGAAGGATCCTTTCACAGGCTGTTTGCTGAGAAGTTTTGGATTAATACCACTGATTTTGTAGGAGGTTATCACAGAATTATCCTATTTGCTCTGCAGAAGTTCAAGGGAAAAAAAAAAAGCAAGAATAAAGAAAATTGTTAGTAAATTCCTCCTACTATATATAATTAATACTGCTTATTGTTAATGAAGCTTTTTAAACGCTGAAAATTTCCATGGCCTGCGGTAGCATTTAGGAGGCTCGCAGTGGTTCCTTTATGGTGATAAGTCTCTTATTTCACCTAAAAAGGCATTACATTCTGACTGAAACCTGAGCTGCGCTCTAGTTATCAAAGATGATGCCAGTTTTGCCTCACAAAATGATTTAAATATTCCCCACAACCAAGGCAACAATAATTCGGTCTTAGCTGAGGAACGTCTGCTAGTGGCAAGAGAGTCTCTGAGGGATTTCCAACTCCATATCCATGTATCTTATTGTGAAACAAATTCAGCTCTGGCCTAGCCTGCTTAAATTGTACTGACCTCTGTAGAATGGTAACAAATATTAAAATTTTAAATTTAACTTTAATTTTAAATTAATTATAATATTTAAATTGCTTTAAAATTACTGTTTAGGAGAAGATCTAAAGTTACTTATATTTTAACATGAGTAAAAACTGTCAGTTTACTATCTTTCTCTCTGTTTAAGAAATTGGAAGAACAGGACCGAAAAGCTCTAAATATTAAAGAACAATTACAGCGGGAACACCGCTACCTCAAACGCAGATTGGAGCAGCTATCCGTGCAGGGCATGGAGCGTATCCGCACTGACAGTATGGGATCAACAATATCCACTGACTCTGAACAAGGTAATTGAACGAGGGCTTCCCAAAGGGAGCTGGAGGAGCAGGAAGGAAAAGGGAAGTAGGGAGGCAAGAAAACATTATTTAGAACTAAAATCAAGCTTTCAACAAAACCCAGACAAAACTGTTCCATTATGCAATTTGCAGAAGAAAAAACTACTGCATCTTTTTTACATTATTTGAAAAACATTCTTTTTTTTCTAATCAGTTTTGAAGCTATTAATACTGCGTGTATTTTTAAAGCTATTTATACTGCATGTGTTTTTGCCAGTTTTTTAAACAATTGGCATCTAATGTTCTGAATTTTTAGTGTAATTATTGGGAAGGCTGGCATAATATTTTCTTCTTGGAAAAAAAGATCTTATTGGTCTTAATTCATTTGTGTGAATAAATTAATTCCACATCATTTATTGTGAAATTTTAAAATATTTTCTGTGTAACGATCACCAAGTGTTCTCTACATTTGGTTCTCATTTAAGACAGAGCTCTTCAAGCTGCCTGTCACCATTTCTTATTTTCTCATTTGAAGTTTTTCTGTGCCCGAACACTTGCACAGGCTGACTTTTTCAGTGCGTATGGGAGATGAGTTGTCGGTCACAGTGCAGTTACCGGTGGACAGATGGCTACACCACGGTCACTGCTAGCCGACACCTGTATAGGTTGGAATTACCATGAACGGTGCTGCAGTATTATGGCCTTTGAGGGTTGGGTTTTTTTTAAAATCAGTGTCTATGCACAGGTTGGAACAGTTCTGGGACAGCATTTGGTATTGATGTCATGCAGTATATTTATGTGGATGAGGACAGAAGGGATTTTAATTCTCAGGTGGACAAGATGATCCTTTCCTCAGGAATTACTGTTCCAGTTCTTTGTTTTTAATTACAGAAAATGAAGTCTGATTCAGGTTTCACCTGAACGTTGGTTGACACTGGCCCATGATTACTTGCTACAACCGCTGCCTTTCTGAAAATGTGCCTTCTTATGTTTTCTTTAGAAGTAGACATTGAAGGAATGGAGTTTACTCCAGGTGAAATGGACAGTATTGGAAGTGCCAGTGATGCTGAAGACCACTACAGTTTGCAAAGCGGTTCGAGTGACGGAGGTTACACACATTCCCGCAGACTGAATGCCAGGCTCTCATAGTGCCTGAGTTACCTGTTCAACTCAGGACCATCTGACTGAAGCACTTATATATGAATATTCCAGAGGTGTCAACTGCCACTCTTCCGGGAAACCCCAACCACAGTACTCTGACATGGAGGTTTCTTACCCACGGTTCCCTGCACTGTAACCACAATATTAGATATTGTAAATCATGGGTTTGCTGCAGAGAACTGTGGTTAGGTACAGTTGTGACTTAAAGCTAGCTTGATGTAGCCATACTGCAAATTAAAGAAAATAAATAATGTCATTCCATTCAAGAAGTATTAAATTCAAACTGTTGGAAGCATGGCGTAAGGGAGTTTGACAGTTATTTTGATTTTGCAGAAACCATTTTCAAACATGGAGGAATAAATGGAATCTACAATGTGTTAGTGATTCAGAGATACAAAAGCCTAAAACTACTTTTTGTGGTATTTTTTCATGAAAAAAAAACCCCAAACATTTTGAACGCTGTGTAGCGGGCTCTGTAGAGTAAATTCTTTCAGCAGTCTTTGTTTGGGTGAAGCAGGCAGATAAATCTTCAAATCTCAGATGATCTTTAGAAAAGGTCGTATTTAAAAGTCACTACTGTACTTCAAAATGGGGGAAAAGCCAGCTCTAATAATGACTTCATGTGGGATGATCTCAACTTTCTTTTGCTTTTTTGTATTCAATATCCAACCAGCAGCAAATCATTCTATCCATGTTAATGGGAGTAGTAGAAAGCAACACTGCAATTTTAACCTGTTATCGTGGAATGGATGACATTTGAAGCATTTCAGTGGTTTTTTGGGTTGTTTTTTTTCATTTCTTTGTCTGAAGAATACAGAACACAAGTGATCCAGTTTGTGATAGTTAATCTTTCCTTGCAAGGAAATGAAATCTCTGTTTGCTTGTATTTTTTTTCTTTTCTTCTATTTACACATGTCAATACATTTTTTTATGGAAGGCATGGCTTAAAATTACAGTATTCAGCTAGAAGATAATTAATTTTTTTTTCTTTTGCACACTATAATTGCATTTTCTATTCTTAAAAAAGTGCAAAAAAATTAAAATGTATGCTGTAAAACAGCAAAGTTTATTTAGTATTCATCAAGCTGTTCAGAACATATTTACCCAAATTGTAGCAATACTATGAAGGTGTATTTTAATACAACTTCTGCTTAGTGAAGTCATTAGAGCTTGGCTTGCCGGGTAAGAAAAAAATGGACCAGTCTTTGCATTATCTGTTTAAAGAAGGTCTTTTAAAAAAAAAGAAGAAAAAAAAAAAGAAAAAAAGAAAAAAAAAGCTATAAACACTTTTAGGGAAGTGATTTTAGCAAGTGTAGTCTATATTTCCTGTAAGAGATTTTGTATTATATTTTCCTAAATGTTCTCATTTACTTGTATAGGGAGGGGAATGGTACAGACCCAGACCAGAGTCTCAGGGACTCTTCACCTTTGTCATATTGTGCCTTGGTGACCATTTATGTATGCCTCTCCTTTTCACTGTTTAAAGGACAACTAAGCTTTGTTTCAAGACCCTCTGTTTGAATGGTCAGTTGTCCACCTTCTTATGGATGAAGCAGAGAGGTGTATTTATATCTTCACCCTCTCACAACTGATTCAGTGTGGCTTTAAGTAAAATCATAAAATTAGGTTTTGGTGCGAGGGTTAATTGTCTTTGTATAAGCCCTCCCTTGGATTCTTCAGCACCCGAATCTATATTTTGTTAGCTTATAAAGTCAGGGTCTCTGTGAGACCAGTGCTCAGTGGCTAGGGAAACACAAACGTACTGTGTAAGGCTATGGGATGTCCAAGTGTGGTGCCATTTTTAGCATTCAGATACAAGACCTCATGACAGACTGACCATAATGATCAAAAACAAAGATTCAGTTGTTCTTTCAACATCTGACATATGTGTCCTCCCTTTGGCTTTTACAACACGGAGTAGAAATACGAATACATTTTGTGGCAGCTTACAGATCCTTGTTTGCACTCTCGCTTACTGCTTGGAACTTGCCAACAAGGAAAACATATATGTTTAATTTACATAACCTAATGGACGGCCACCCCTACTTTGGCTCTGGGGGGGGGCCTAAGGTTATAAACTCTGGCAGCTGAATAAGAAAACAATTAACCTTTTCTGTGATGCAGGTTTTGGTATTACGTTCTATACACCTTGCATATTACTAAAATCCTCATTGTTGGGGAAAGCACACAGCAATATACTCATTGTGTGTAGCTGACAAGCAGCAGAAATTACTAGCTCCTTTGGTGCATATGTAACTAATTTCCAAATCATGGAAAAAAAAAAAAAGAGTTTACTTTAACACACGACTGTTAACAGGAAAAAAAAAAAGGCTAGTATATTGTTGCTGTTCATTTATTATATAATGAACACATTCATGAATTGTAAAGTGTTTCCTTTCATGACAAGCAGCTCTTGCACAGAACCTCCTAATGAAAAGAGATTTGAAACTTAAAGAAGGAAAAACGAGATTTTAAATTGAACCTTATTGTACCTTAGGTCGACCTGAAATTTTCCTTTTAAAGATGAATGTGCTAACTTAATGAGTTCTTCCACGCTGGGTATCCATGGCTTTGTAGATCTTATATTTTCAATAAAAATTACTCGAATAATCTTGAGTGGAAATTAAAAGGGTTTATTTGTTTTTACTTTTTCAGTTATTACAGCTGGGGGCTATTATGCCGGTAAAGAAAAATGACACCACGCTGCCTGTTGTCATTCTCCCTCAAGTGCAGCCCAATTTTAAGGTGCTGTTTTCAGGCGCAGCCCCCTTTCCCGCAGCTCGGACAGGATCAGCCTGGTTGAAGGCAATGGCACGACGGCATCAAGTGTCGGGTTTGGCGGCCGGTTTGGGTGGCCGCCTGCCCCCCGAGCAGTGCTGCGGTCCAGCCCTGCCCCGCCGACCCACGGTGACAGTGGGGGCTCTGGCATTCCTGTAGGGACGTGATTCACCTGCTACCGAGCAGCCAGCGCGGCGCTACCTGTGCCCATAGCACATTGGGATGCAAACAGCGTTCTACTTTTATTAATTTTTTTAAGCTGGGTATTTCTGCGTGTGCTTCGTGAGCGTGCATGCATGCATGCGTCCGTGCGCGCGCGCACAACTGTATCTGTAAGCACAACGTGACTGCAAAAAGCATACTGCTTGCTGTGAGATTAAATACTGCCGCCGCCTTGGCAGCTCTGCCGTTTTGTGTCGTGACCGTGCTTCTGTCAGGTGAGGAGATACTAGTGCTCAGTTTATCTGCTTTCTCTGCAGTTACCACATAGGAAAAGAAGGAGTAGAGGCAAGATTACAGGGCTGCTAGGTCTCTTCCTCTGTGGAAACGGCTCTGGAGAGATGAAGTCATCGAGAAGTTCTTTTTATGGAGACGTAGAGGTTTGGCCTGTTTCCTGGTGGGAGAAGAAAGGAAGGGCTTTCCCTTGCAGCACACAAGTGTCGGGAGGATACACGCCCCTTCGTTGCTCCTGGGTTAGCTCTTCCTCTGGCTCCGTCAGTGTACTCTGTCATCACAGGAGTGAGGCATAAAAAAACAGCCTAAAATTGTTAGCTTTTCCTGCAGTTTCTCCACTGCAACTGGGAGGATGAATTCTCCTTCATGCCTGTCCTCTCTCTGCCCAACTTGTACCCCCCCCCAGGCCCATTGCAAGCCGACTTATTTATCTTCTGAAAAGAGCAGGGTTTGGCCAGTAGAAACTCTACAACACATTGCTACCCAGAGACCGGATCTTGTATTGTCTTGTGCAAAGACCAAACTTCGTTCAGAGTGAGTTTTATCAGATTAAAGCAGAAATAAAAAGGCTCCCCCCAAATCCATGAGAAAGTCAGTTTTTCATCTGGTGTTTATAGATCAGTTTCTATCCTAATTTCTTAGTGTAAGATTTGGGGTGGAAAAAAAAGAATTAAAATCTAATACAAGTTGCACCTAACTTAAAGATATTAAGACTTTTTCTGACCTGAAATGGTGTTATTTTTCATGACATGGATGAGTATGGGTTCAGCTGTAGCACACACAGCCTAACATCATTTTGTATTAAAGACAAAAGTTACTTCTATTGACCTACAAACAAATTACTGTGACAAATACCAGTATTCTGAGCATCTGGCTGTACGGTCTGTATAACCCATTTCAGTGGGTGAACTTAAATGCCCAGAGAGCTGGGAAACAGAAAGAGGTGAAGTTGCGTGTGTGTAAGCTCTGCCTGCAGACCTGCTCCTGTTCCGAGCCCCGGAGCTTGTTTAGCCGCAGGATGTACTTCTGCTTTTCTTGGAGGTATTTACAGCAGTCTCTGCTACACTGACAAGTGATTATTTCACCATTTTACCAACTTTATAGCAGGCTGGTAATTAGCGGTGAAATTTTTCATCCTTGCAGATCAGCCTGGTGGAAAAGAAACACATTTTTTAAAAGAACCACATCATCACAGCTTTTAATCAAGTAATATTAATTTTATCCACCTCATTTTATGATGGTGTTGATAAAGGAATGTCTGCAAAACAGATTACTCTTTCAGAAAGCCATTAATTTTTTTTTAACTATTAGAGGCCATTGGTCATGTGTGGTAAGAGCCAGTAACAGTGTTGATATTTAATCCACTAACTTGCACTTGCCAAAATTAGTGGAAGGAGAATTGAATCCCTCTAGATGCTCTTTAAGGAAGAGCTGTACTCCATGCAAATACTAATGGGGCAAACACATCAGAAATTAATTTCACCAGCGATGAAAATGAGCCAATTTGCTTAAGTGACTGACTAAACGCACTGTTGTTAATCTGTAGCTGCAAAAGAAACATCCAAGTGTGTTGCATAACTACCTAGAATGAAAATGAAGGCTATATATGAAACGGAAAAGACCAGAAACCATTCGGTCACCTTGGCAGTTCTTTCTACCTGAAGGATTGTAAATTAATCCCCGCAAAGGATTCCTGGGGAGGCATGTCCAGCCAGAGACTTGCCTGCTGGCAAAGCAGAGTGAAGGCGCTCCAATTTCAGAATTTCTTCCTTCCATTTTGCACGAGAGGCGTAAAATGTGGTTACACACAAATTATGTCATTGAAAGGGTCTGTGCAATATGGATTTTTAAGTGATGGCATTTCTGTGCATGTGAAGCACTGACAGAGAGCCTTCTGCTGCTTACCGGTCAAATTGTTACCTAAAGGTGTCAGTGAGTGGGTTCCATGCCAGAGCCACTGGGTCCCAGAGCCAAAGGTTTGTAGTCGGTGAGATGTATTCTACTGAACCAATTCATTTGTACGTGCATACATGGTGCTCGCTACATTCTGTAGCACACGATATTGTGTTGTATCATTATCTCATCATAATATAAATACAAATTTTTATGCCTTCTTGTTGTGGTTTTCAGGTTTTTTTAACTTTTCACCATTTGTTTTGTGTGTATAGCGTTTCTTCTCTTTGCAAATCTTTACATATAGGCTTAATGACTATTTCTTAAGGCACTCACTGAATTTTAGCAATTCAAATTAATAGTATGGTAGGAAGGCTGGAGTGCTATTTAAACTAAAGTTCTTTTATATATGTTGGCCCAATGCAACCCCAATAGTCATTAACGTTATTTGTCTCTAACCATGGGTGCTGTATAAATTTCCACTATTACATTTCTCAAATCAAACCAACCTGTAAAACAAAGTGCAAATTGAAATGCATTAGTGTCTGTTCTAAGTAATTATACTTGAAATCATTCCAGCTCTGTACAAGACAGAAAAAAAAAGCATTAAAAGGCAGCCTACAAGTTCTGCATGTGTATTTTGTTGAATATGAAAGTCACATCACAAGTGATGTACAGCCAGACAAAAATGAGCATTTTAGTTTGTTACTAGGAGAGATGAGAGGAAGGACAGAACTGAAATGCTTTTGCAAATTGCATCGTTATACTCTCAACTGTAATGTGTGACATCCACTGGTTTTTGTTTCAGTTTGTCATGCGTGTTGCACTTAAATACAGCGATGCCTTAAAAATATAGAAATAGTAGTTTTAAGCTGAAATCATGGCAAGTAGCTTGTTGATTTGTTTATGTTTGATTCAGATAAGCTGAGCTGCTTAATCAGTAAAAATATTCATGCACAAAGCAAACTATTTTTTTTATCATGGCTTTCTTTGAAATTACTACTATCACAGAATAAGCATAAAATACAATCCAGCACATTACTAACTTATTAGAAATTAATCTCCAACAGGAAAAAAGCTGTAATAAACTTTTAGCAGTGCTATATTTTGGGACAGCACCACTTTTCTGAGCACAAGAAAGAATTGCGTGGGGTAACAGAATTATGACAAATGCAGTGGCACTATTTTTGTAAAACCTGTACAGTTTATGACCTGTACAGCTTCTTTTATGACATTTTTAATGTTGTGATTTGTTTATAAGAAAAGTAAGTTTCCTCATTTTGCTGATGATAGATGTTTCAAATTTAATATTAGAACTCCAGAAGCTTGCCTTGCCTATCAGGATGAAAACGTTTTGTCAAAGCCTATTTAAATGGAAAAGAGCCTTGGATTATAACGAAATTCAAGCTGATATAACCATCAGCTTCCTCTGGAAGAGTTAGTTTAAAGTGGTTTCAATGGCAAAATTCTCAGTTATTATTATTCTAGAAACCATGAATTACCCAGTGTTTTTAAGGACCATGGCATGGCAAGAAAGGTATGATTATGGTGTGGCAGACAGCGGAGCAATGGAGGGCTGGCATTACTGCTGTCAGAAGAGCTGGGTTTGGAAGAGCGGAGATTGCTGCTGGTAGGAGGCCGATTTCCTTTTGCCCGCTATGATTTTACGCTCCCCAGGCTGAGGAGGCAGCTCTGTAAAAGCCCCCCAAATGGTTGGTCTCCTGTGTCACTGTGGTGCAAAGGAACCACTGCCCCGCTAGGGAGGAGCTGGTGGGAGATTGATGGGAGAGGGGGAGCAGAGCAAGAAAGTGGGAGGGATCAGGCTGGTCCTTCACAGTCCCTGCCGAGGCCCCTGCTGAGTCCTAGTGTACATTCCCACACTAAGGTTCAATTTCTTACGAACAAAACCCATTTGCCAACAGCCAGACTGATCAGCCCCACTTGGGGTTTTAATCCAGAATAGGGTCATAGGAGTAGACATACAATTTTCTAGGAAAAAAATAACCTTGTGCATCATTGTGTCTTAATACATTAGTAGTTAGCCCAAACACGTAGGCGGTTCTTTTATATTTATGGCATTGAATCCAACAAAGCTGAAGAAAACTAATCACTTTGACCTGCTTTTCTGGGAATACAAGGTCTCAGAATGAAATCTACTGTTCCTCTAGAGAGAAGATACATGTGCTTGTGAGAGAAAGCAAGCTGGTGCCAAATTCCTGTCTTCTAACTTAGTTATAATAAAAGTTCACATGGCACTTTAAAAGCTGTGCTTAATTCAGAATATAAATTTGCTTAAAGCAATGAATTACCTTTTAGGACAAGGTGTTTCCAAAGAGTGGTTGCTACTCCAGCAATCTGCAGCAGGGACCACTAACATCCTGCTGCTGCTAGCAGAAGTGCAGTATGATGCAAAATGAAAAACCTTCTATAGTTACAGTTCACCAGCTAAAAACTTATTTCTGTGTCTTCTCGTGTATTTTTTTTTCCACACGACAAAACAAAACCAAACCAAACTCTAAAGCAGTAATAAGCAAACCATTTTTATAAGAGTTTTTTACCTGCAGATGTATCCCAGTGGGAGGGTTTATACTGGCCAGCTGCAATGCCTATATGGTGGCAACTGCACGCCTTGGCTGTTTTTTACAGCCTTGGCCAATGGGTAACCGACAGCTTCTCTCTGAGGTATCAGTCACAACAACATCATATTTTGCAGTGGAACAAATGCAACATGGCATTGATGGAATAGTGCAGAGCTTGCAGACATCTTTCCAGAAACATCCATGTCTTGCTGGAATCCACCATAAAACGGCTTGTAAAGGCAACGTGCTATCTAAGAAACCTCTCCGGTTTTCAGACACAGATGCAAAACAACTGCTCCTAGAATGGAAAAAAAGGGTAAGGTAAGCCTTTAACTATGTTTTGACTAAACACAACCAAGAAAAAATGAATCGGAGAAAAACAATCTTGATCCATAAGGAGCTGCAAAAGCAAACACTGAAGCACATGGGGCTGCAGTTGGGTGGGGAAAGGGGCTGTAAGAAATTTCAAAGATATGTTTGCAGCTCGTTTGTAGGGGAAGGCTGTTGTTTAATCTCTGCCCTAAAAGCTGATCGATGGTCTAACAAATGAAAATTTGTTTCACATTAGAGGCTTGTTCTTTCAAAATGAGAGTTTTAAGTGCACAATGTTCTGCCCTAAAATATTTCAATTCTAGCCTGAATTCCTATGCCAGTGGGGATTATGAGATCATACTGTCTGTCAACTCCTCTTTCGTCCATCTGTTCCCCTCCTCCTTCCCTTGATAACTTTTGAACCTTCAGGCTAATTTTCACCAAATTTGACAAAGCAGAGATAGGATGGAGGCTGCAACGATAATCCGTGGTGAAAACTTCCAGGAAAATTCCATGTCTGAGCAGAAAGAGAAATAAATTATTTCCTGCACTGCCCATTGCCCAAAGGCTGGTCCAGTTGAGCTCTTCACTGTTTTTGAGCAGTGGCTACTGGCCAGCACGCATGTAGCTCCAAACCAGCTACAGGATGAGCATATAGTCCTGCTTGCCCAGCTAAACAGATGGGAATGTAGATTTTGTGAAAGGCCACGAGGGAGGTGGGACATCATATGAGTGTGAGTCTGCAAAGAGGGAGAGGAACTGGTCACACAGGGAACTGAAGGCGTTAGTTGCAGCAATCCAGATAGACAATTTGATAGCCAAAAGACAGACAATCTTTTATCAGATGTGTCTTCTTTCGCCTAAGATGAATTGCTCTCAGGACAGGAGAATTTTAGAAAGTTTTCTAGGTGTTTAAAATTTGCTTTTACTCAGGTATTTTTTACATGAGTAACACTGATATTTATGAAATTTGAAAAAAACCCAATACTGTGAAGCACAAGCCTCCAAAATACTACTGTAGGACAAGTTGATTTTAGTAACTGACTGAACTGAAACAGCATAGTCTTATGAAATAAGCTAGTGAATGCTTTTGTTCCTTCCTCATCGGAAAGACGCAATGAACTTTATCTGCAAGACGATTTGAAAACTTCAGCTAGCCAAAATTGCAGCTGCATATCAGGCTGTAATCTGATGGGGAGGAATTCAACACTACAGCTCTTTTTACCCATGAGAACCCACTGCCAGTTCAGGGTTTAATTTAAAGGTGTCTTGCACAGACCACATTATACCAGAAATCAACATAATGCACTTTGCAGGCCATACAGGTGCTGATTTTGATCTAGAAAACCTCCTGTGAGTTAGTCTTAGCTGTGCTGAGCTGCAAGGTTGCTCGTTTCCCCGTGTTGATTCATTTCAACAATTGCATTAAGTGAGATTAGAGAAGCTGCACATTTAGGACATGTAGTAGGAGGGCTCAGCCACCCACATACAGACTGGGTCAATGTCTCATCAGGGTGAAATATGCAGATAACATTTCTGGATGCAATAAATGATTTCTTTCTAGAATAACTGGCCTTAGAAACCACAAGAAAAAAATGCCATTCTGAATTTAGTCTTCAGCAGTGCAGAGGATCTAATTCAAGAGCTATTAGTGGGTGAGCTGCTCCATAGTGGCAACCGCAATATAATTAAGCTTAACACTGTAAGAAGAGAGCAAGACAAATAAAGCAAACAGATACTCAGTTTAAAGAAAATGACCTATGCAAAAATGGGGAAGAATGCCCAAAAACTTAAAATGAGCAGTACAAAAGCAAGAAGCCTACATATACCCAGAAGGCTTAAAAAACAGCGTACTAGAAGCCCAGGTAAAATGTCTGACACAAATAGAAAATGGCGGCCCAAACGTCCCCCCTGCACAACTCAATGAGAAAGTTAAGGAGGCTATCACGAGGCAAATAAGGAAGCCCAGAAAAACGTGGCACGCAAAGCGTAAACAGGAAATGAAGACGGCTAAACTCGAGGAGCGGCTGATAAAGGATGCTCAAAGCCTTAATTTACATGATGCTCGACCCAGAACCAGTCCTCACAATGCAGAAGAGGTCCCGCAACCATTGCTGAGAGCTTTCTGGTGGCTCCGTGGGCACCAGCAGCCGAAGAGCCAAGAAAACAGGGAGCATCGTAAGGAAAGGTATTAGAAAGAAGGGTTTTGTAGAAAACCTTGAGGTCCGTGTGCAGTCTCATCTCGGCACCTCAAGCAAGGTGCGGCGATGGTACAGAAGAGGGCAACTGAAATCGTTGAGGGAATGGAGCGCTTGCTTTAGAGGCCAAATTTTGGAGCTCTCCAAACTGGGGAAGACAAAGCTGGAGGGCGATGTACTGGGGGTTTCTAAATTGCTATGAAGGCCACAGGTAAATGCACAGGTGGTATTCACCAAATCCTGCAATGCTAGAGCTGGGGGTCATTTGATGGGATTAGGGGAGGGTTAAAAAACAACTAAGAAAGTGCTTTTTTAAGCAGCAGCTAGTGACATTTTGGAATTTGTTGCCTTGAGAAGTTTTGGGGAGTTATGAGCAGGTTCAAAAAGGCATTAGGCAAATTCATGGACATAAAGTCCATGAAAAAATACTAAAAGGACTAAGCAGGGATGAATCACGAACACAGCAACTGTGGACAGAGGACTGGTAGAAGCGGCCACCATTAGCCCCGTCTCTCAGCTTCGGGGAGGCTGGTGGCCACACGCGTCTGAGTCCCGGTTTTGGTCCAAGCTGAGCAACGTCAAATCGTAGTCAGGTCTCCCCCATCCTCTCCCTCCCGGGAGCAACGGACCCCAGAAAAATGACAGGCTACGACGGAGGGGAGCGGAGGGAACCGAACGGCGCCTCAGCCGACCGGCCCTGAGGTGAGGGACGGCCCCTGAGGTGAGGGACGGCCCCGCCGCCCAGACCCCGCCCCCGCTCCCTGTGGAGCCGCGTGACGTCACTGGTCAGCGGGCCGGCGCCGGCCAACCCCCTCCTTCCCCCCCTCGCCGCGCAGGCCCCCCTCGTCCCCCGTTAGCGCGAGGCGGGGGCCTCTGCGGGAGGAGGGAGGGGCGAGGAGCACGCGCGCAGGCGCAGTCGGCGGCTGGGCGGCCCTGGGCGGCGGGGAGGCCGCGCGAGAGTAGCGCGTGGCGGGCGTTTCGAGCCGTTGGCGCCCTAACGGCCGGCGGCCCCGCCCCCCTTCGCGCGGGGCTCGGGCCCGGCTCCCTCTCCCTGGGGCGGGGACGCTGCCGACGCGCTTCCTCTGTCTTCCCGCCATTTTCTGCGTCTCTCTCCCCCTCCCCTCCCCTCCGAGCGGTGGCTGAGGCAGAGCGCTGTGGTGAGTATCGGGCGGTGTGGGGTAGGGGCTCGCCCGCGCCGGGGGGTGGAGGGGACAGCCTCTCCCCTCCGTCTCCTCGTCCTGCCCTGTCCTGCTCCCGGGCGGCTCTTGGCCGAGACCCCTTTGGGGGGCTGCAGGCAGCAGCCGCCCCGGAGTTGGGACTTGGCCGGCGGGCGTTTGGGCTCCTCGGCGCTGGGAGGAAGCCCCCGAGGGCCCCGCTCGGGCGGGCGGGGCGGGATGTGGTGGTCGGGCGTCCCCGCGCTGCGGACGGGGATGGCGGGTGGCTCCCTCAGGGGTCCCAGGATGCTGTCGGTGGTGTCTGATGGCGGCTTGAGCGGCAGCGTCAGCGTGCCTTAATGGCCTGCGCACACGTACATAAAGCTATGTGCGCTCCCTTTTATTTATTTATTTTGGCGACAGCCCTTTTTTAGCATGGAAGGCAGAGGGCAGTTGGAAGGCTGCCTTGTGACATGAAATTTGCATAACAAAGTCTATTCCTTATATAATCTGTAACTCTAAGCTAAATCAAATACACACAGAATTTTAAAAGGATATGCTTACTTGTTCAGCATACATGCCCTCCAGGCCGGCTGGCAAAGCCAGGTGTTCTGGTGGAATGTATGTTTTAGAAACAAAGTATTAAGTAATGCTAAACTAAAGCCAAAACAAACAAACCCTGGGTATTACCAGAGTATTGCAGACAAGGCCTCCTGACTTTATTGATAATTTGTCCTATTTGCTGTCTGTTGCACACACTTTAGGATCCCAAAGCTGATTGTTTGCTGGGAAACAGCGAAACAGCAAACTCCTTTTTCTTGTAACTTTGAAGTTGTGACTATTTTCACAGGAGTATTTACACTGATCTTAATTTTATTTTTTTATAATCCGTCAAAAATACATCATTATGTTGAGATATTTTTATGTTAAAGGATTTCTTGTTCCATTTTCAGAGGAAACTTTAAGGTTTAGAGGACAAGATTCTGCTTGCTGCTGAAGTAAAAAAATATAAGCAAGATCTTGAAGTGCAGTGTAACATCACTGTAGTTTTGTTTTTAGGACAAGCTGAAAGCTTCTCTCATTTTGGAAGAGTTAAAATGATTGTGGGTGGGTTTTTTGTTTAATGTGAGGAAAACTGTACAAGTAAATCATTTTTGCAGGCCAATGAAGTACTCAATATTTATACCTGTTGCTTTTAAATTAATAGTAGTATTCTATTTTATTAGTAAATTTACGTGAATTAAGGAAAAACGTGGTTGCAAAGATAAGGGATTTAATTGGTGTAAAAATACGTGTCCTGATTTGGTGAACAAAATATATTAATATATCCCTGAAATAAAAATTGTTTTCTAGTCTTTGAATAGCCACTCTAATCCAGAACAGCATTCAGTTTTCTGGTGTGATCTGACATTTCCTTTTTCCTGTGCAGACTCTTTTTGTTAAAATACAGAATATTCATTTAAAATGACAAAAAAATTACAACTGGAATAATACCCCAGATTTTTTTCATGTATTTGGATCTTTTCTGCTTACAAAAAATATTTTAACCATGAGCTGTGGAAATGATTTTGTGGAAACTCTTAAGAAAATTGGATATCCAAAAGCTGATGAGCTTAATGGAGAAGATTTTGATTGGTTGTTTGAGTCTTTGGAAGACAATTCATTTCTGGAGTGGTTTTGTGGAAATGTAAATGAACAGCATGTGGTATCTGAAAAAGAACTGCAAGATTTTGATAATCTTCTTCAGTCTGGTAAGCCCATTTTGGAAGGAAATGCACTGGATGAAGTCCTTAAAACCTTGAAGCCCATGGATTCAAAGAACAGTAGCCAAGAGGAGGAGGAGGAACTGAAGAAATTAGAGGATGAGCTTCAAACTCTTCAGAAGTTAAAGAAACTTCAAATTCATCGGCATAATAAGCTTCAAATGATGGTTTCTGCAAACAGCCATATGTTACAAACATTAAAAAGCAGAGAGGAAGCAGCACATAAAGATTTGAAAGAAGGACTGGAAGTGTTTACTGCAGCAAATACTAAGCTTAATAATGAACTGCTGTCTCTTACGGATGCAGCTAAGAAATTGGCCTCTTTCTTCACTGCTTCAGATTCAGAACAAGGGCCAGGCCTACATCCAGTGTTTTTTTCCCAACTTTCTTTGGACAAGTATTTGTCTCAGGAAGAACAAAGCACTGCAGCACTTACCTCATACATAAAAAAACATTTTTATCAAGGTATGTCTGAATGGGTTGAAAATTCACATGAAGGCAGCTTTCAGCTTGCGGATATAAGCAGGGAAGTTGCTTGTGACAAGACTAATGAAGTTTGCGAAGATAGTCAAGAGATGGCCAGGCTCCAGACAGCATATATTTGTGCTCAACATCAGCTAATTCAGATGCAAGCTAAAGAGCAGAGCATGAATTTGGCTATAAAATGTGCAGAAAGCATGCTGCAGTCCTTAGACAACAAGGTAAGCCACAAAAGGTAGAAGGTAGTGGAGTTTTAAACAGGCAGGTGTGTTCAACTGGATCTAGTAAAAGGAATTGCTGAGTTATTGTTATTTCAACTATTTTTACATAGAGAAATTGTACTTTTATGAAGTTTTAGTCTTGCTCAGAAAACTCCTTTTGTGAAGTAGCTCCAGTTTTTATAGTTAGAAACTCTTCAGTATGGCAGAGTATCTTTAATTCTACTTTCCAGAGTTACTACCTTAAAAAACCTGGAACTTAGTAGTACCTTTCTAGTTTAGTTTAACTTTGAAATTTCGAATTATAACTGGCTCTTAGATCTTTGTATAACAAAAAAAGCTTAACTTCAGTTGAAATTTTGTGGTATTGAGGAGCTAATATGATAAATGTATTCCTGTTTATATTCTGTAGCATAACCTTAAAGTTTTAGTTCACTGACTCTTTTGAAACTCAAGTATTTGTAAATGAATCTGATAGTTGAAGCCCCAGAAATCTCTTAACAAGTGAGTGACAGGCAGATATGGCTACTAGAATTTAAGAATGTGAAGAAATCATAACAGAAGGAAAAATAATAGCTTATGCCAGTCATGGAATAACTTGCGGCATCATGTCAGTTTGTATATTTTCGTTTATGGATGACTAGCATATACGACTTGATTGATTAGAGTCATTTGAAAAAGATTGATTCTGATAGAAGTGTTGATAGTCATCTGATTGAATATATAAAATTATGTTTGCATGTGAGATTTCAGTTAGACATGCTTGAAAGCTGGTTGCTGAGGAAAATACAGCTCTTCTATTTTTAACATGATAAACTGTTTCCTGGCCCTGCAATAGAATGAAATTACTATTTATTCAGACATGTTTATTTGATATCTAGTTGTAAATCTGTGTTTGCCTTATGTTGTAAACTTCTGTAAAACTGCTTGTGGAGTTTTCATTTAATTTTGTAGATACAAAAGATGCAGTGATTTTAATATACCATATATATGTGAATCTTGTGTGAACTGAAGAAATGTGTTAGGGAAGTGGCTTGGAGGAGACCATGAAGAAATTGACAAATACTTTGTTTTATGCAGGATATTGGAAAACAAGAAAACCTTGATGCTAAAATATCTAGTTTAAATTATGAAATTTCAACAATTAAACAAGATATAACTCAGATAAACAATGAAGAACTCCTTCCCCTTCTGAAAGAGAATGCACGACTTTTGAGCGCGCCAGTGGTGAAAGCTTACCTGGATCATCAGATTGCTCAGCAGGACCATTATGCTTCAGGTCAAGATGAAATATGCAGGCATTTGGTAAGACAGAAAGCATCATTTGAACTTATTGAGCTAGCCCATGAAATGGAGTTGAAGAAACATAAGGAGATCTGCTGTCGACTTGAGAATTTGGTAGAATCTCTGAAACAGACCAATGATGAGTTGCAACAGAGACTACAGGTGATAACTGAGCGAACTCAACATGCGAAGCCAAGAAACATTATTAGTTCAAAAGATGGTTTCTCTTGCAGGTAAGTGTTATAGTCACTATTGAACTTTGACTTACTTTGAGATAATACTGGGGAGATAAAGGCTTAGTTTGCCTAAGCCTTTTCTATTGCTAAGTTCTTAGTTACTCACTATAGCTAGTTAGTATTTTGAATTCTCCAGAACTGAAGCCTTCACGATAGGAGACTTGCCTCTTGCTTATCCTTTGAAATTCTTTTCAGGTTTGCCTGAGGAAAAACTGTTCAGTTATCCATCTTGTTAATATTGCTGAAGCATTCCTAAGCAATATCCAGAATATAATGAAAGTTTAAAGCCAAACCTGTCTTACGGTGCCCTGATCTAGGACCTCTTGAAAGTTATTCTAGAACTATAGATGTAAAGAGCTGTTGGTAACAGTGGTTTGCCGGGTCATGTGCATGGCCTCATCAGCTTAGCCTGCAAAATCCCCCGTGTGGTAGAGAAGAGGAATGACTCCTTCAATATATGAAACATGTTTAGCTCATTTTTACTGCTTGATTTGCCATTTGCTTCAGTGTTTTGTCACTCATGTAGAGGTGTGGTTTTGTAGCTCAGATGATACAGTAGGAATGTGTGCTGTGTTGGCTGTCACTTCAAGACTCTACACCTTTTGATGAGGTGTATTGTATACTTATAGATGTGTTAATGTCAGACTTTTTCTCCTTCCTCAAAATGGTGCTTTAAGTGTTTTTTAATAATTGTTAAGTGGTAGCTGAGTATGGTGTTGCACAATGAATAACTGCAAGAATTAGGCAGCGTTAATTTCACTCCTGTTGTGTATTTACATTGGCAACTTGTAACATTTTTAAACTCAGTTACTTTTGACATATAGCTCTTCCTCTTATTAAAGCCAATCTGATTCTATATTGGGGCTCAATGAAAGTTTTTAATATGCAGAGGTGGTAGTAGCAACTGAGCAAAGTTATCTGTAATTGTATGAGATTCTTCCTGATGGGGTGTAAGGGTACAGTTTGGTACAGTAGGTATTGCTGCCTTTTGCATGACTCGTAACTAATTGGAGAATTCTTAGCAGTCTCTTCATAGATAGAAAATGGGAAATACTCCAGTAAGCTTGAAAAGGTTATAAAGATTGCTCTTACTTCTCATTGGTCATTGAAGTCTGCTGTTTTTCAGCACTTAAAAAAAAAAAAATTGTATCTTACTTTGCAGCCCTTGAAATGTTGGGAAATAGTTGGCAAAAGCACATTGTCCAATTCTATTTGCATTCATTGTGTACTTGCTAACTGTTACTTTAGTATTTCATTGCTGTTAATTTAATATTGAAATATTTTGGAGTCCTGTTAATCACATACCAGCTATATATGGATAGAATCACAAGATCAGTGGGAGATACAGTAGTGTAGTAAGAGTACCCTGAGCAGTACTGTCCTTTACTAGTCCTCGGACTTCTCAACATGAACATCTTCTCTTGATTAATAATAACAGGAGTGCTTAGGAAACTTAAAAATGCTTGTGTGTCTAACTTCATTTGTTACAGGCTATATCAGCTTCTGGAAGGAGAAAATAAAAAACAACAATTGTTTAAAACATACGAAAGCCTGGAGCAGATGGCTCAGAAGTTAAAGCAGGACTGTGCTACAGTACAAGATCAGATAGCAGCATCTTCTCAAGAACAGTCTCTCCTTTTGTCCAAGCTAAAAAGTGATGTAGATAGCCTTCATGATGTTCTGTATTGTGGAGGAAATCAAATACAGCTCAGTAGTCGGGTAAGCCCTTATCTGGTTATTAAAATTATTGCATTAACCTGTGTCATTTTTTTACTGAGAGAAATGTCGTATGAAGGCTGTAGACACACAAACTAGCTCCCACATCAGCAACAGATTTATTAGCATAATGATGATGGGCTCAGTATTTACATTGTTCTTAGCAAATGTTAGATTTTATAAATGTTGGCAGGTGATAATTTTTTGTTTCTGAGCAAGTCATTGCATCTAACCTTTCATTTCTTTCAAAGGCATATATAGTCGTGTATTACTAGTAAGTTTATGGTGTGGGAAATATGTCATTTGGATATGGTGTCACTGGAAAATTTGCTTAAATTTCCCTTTATTTCAGACGGGTTTTTTTCCCCGTTACCTGTAATACCTGAATAGTACAGTTTGGCCCCTTAAAAAGCCTGGCCATGGGTGGCTCACTTGGACAAAATAAGAATATCAGAATTTTGAAGGACAGTCGTAGTAAGACAGTCCTGCTACAGAGCTCCCAGGTGTTGGGTTTAGAGCCTCTTTTAAATGGGAATAGATATCGTAAAATGCCATTTGTTATACTTATAAAATAATTGTAGGTATCTCAAAAGTGGATTGAGGGATGTCTTCTGTTACATAATACTTCCTTGGTTAACTACATGAAAATATATTTACACTTCCATCCGTGAAGTGAATTTGCAACATACAGAACAGTTTTTAATAAAAATGAAACTTTGTAATTGGAACAATATGTATTTAGGGATTACACGTTATTAAATCAATCAAATACCTTGCTGTTGATTCCAGTTACCTCTTAAACCATAGTGACATCTCTTTCTATTGCTACTGTTTATGAAGAAAAGTAATTCCTTTAATAAGGAAATAATGTGCAAGTAGATGACTGGCCTGCTTACACTGAACTATGATAGGAATGATAGTTGGGAAGATTGTAGCTGGTAATTAATGATTTAATTTTAAAATTAAATTGGCTTTGTTGTGGTGTTTTTTTCCCTTTTAAGATTTGACTAGATACAAAAACTTGTAATTGAGTGAAAATGTCATTCAACCGTCTATCTCATTGAGGGCTAGATTTTTATGTTCTTAACTCATCTGGTTTAGTAAACAAGTAAATGAAATTACATTTTCATAACCTGATGCAAGTACCATTACAGGGAGCTCAAAAGTTACATAGATGGAATGGAGTCACTTATCACCTGTGTTTCTATTCAAAAGAAACTGGCTTCCAAAAGCAAAAAACTTTTATGTTTCTAGTTCAGCTAGTGTATTAACAATATAAAGGTAATAATTTTTTGTCTTGTATTTTTTGTTAGGAACTTACTGAGCAGTTTCATCAACTGGAAGTTGATTTAAATAAACTAAATCAACTCCTTATGGATTTGATTGCTGACGTGAAGTCAAAGAGAAACTTTTTAGAGTCCAATAAGCTGCATCAGATGGAAAGAAATTTGTATGTGTATTTTTTCAAAGACGAAGACCGCTTGAAAGAGATGGTGGAAGAGCTTGAGCAGCAGTCTGAAGCTAAAGCTAGCGGTCTGGAAGATTCGAATTTCACCACCAGTGGAGTTCTTAATGTTTAAACTTCAGTGTACTTTTAAGAAAGGAAAGCATGTTAATGTAAACTGTCTACAGGTTTATGGAATGATAAGTATTAGCTGATCAAGGCTAACATTTATCTATCATTGCAATGTTATGTTTAGCTGCCACGATTACCAAGTTTGGACTGTATGCTGTTTTATGGCTTTTGGCATCTGCCCGGCAAGTTCAAATCTCAGTTTTTGTCAAAGTTCTTTGATATGAAGTAATATGTTGGTTATTTGAATGAATTACATTCAGGCTGCTCTTCTGCTAGCCTGTATGTTGAGTTCCACTGCACACAGCATAGCACAAAGAGGAACATTTCCTACCCTTGAGATAAGTTTTCTTGCATGCTAAGAACCTTTGATATGTGAACTGAAAAATAAATGTGGAGAAGGCATTCCAGATTTTGGAACATGAATGTAATGTGTTCCTTCTGAAGAGGAGAGTTCTCCAAGGCAGATATTCCGTGATTGTTTCCCTTAGAGTTCTCCAAAGAAGATTTGATTTTGTTAAAAATGCATTGGAATATGTACCAGAATCTGTCTCACGTATGAAGAACATCTGTTTTAAGACCATTCTGGTATCTCTTAATTTAACTTGCAGCCTATCTTCTCCGTTGAAACCAGTCTATACTTACACTGCGCTCTTCAAAGAAAAAGAATTTTAAATTTACTCTTTGGACTTCTGAGTTTGCTCTATTATTTATAATGATAGGCGTTTCAATTCAGAGTCCTGATGCTTTCATACTTCTGCTTTCATATCTATTGTTAGACAGTTTATCAAATTTTTATATAGCTTCCTAATACACCAGTGGAACTAAATAGGCTTTTATAGTATGATAACGTCCAGTCTTTTATGTTTTGATGGGATCGTCTGTGCTTCCTTTCAAGCATTGTACATATTGATGAAGGTTAATAAATTAGCTTTAACTTCAGTAACAGTAGTGTTAAAACTATTTTAATGGCAGACTTTTAACTTACGTGAGTATAACTTATTTTTAGATGTTTAAATTTTTTTTAACTTACTGATTGGATGTCATTATATCTGGATTTCATGCTGCTTAACTCTATACTTTGTGTTTATTATTAAATGCCAAACACTGTAAATTCAGTTCAGTGTTGTCAGTATTTATGGTGAATCTGTGTGTTGGTTTTGGGTGTATTCTCATGCATAGTGTCTTGTTTATATCTAGTCTTCTAGGTTCTCATTTTGATATGCCCCTGAGGCTTTAAGGCTGCTGCTTCCCACATTGAGAAGTCAGGGAGTGTTTTTGCCCTGTGTACGAAAGAAGCGTTACTCTTAATTATAAAAGTTAGGAGGAGTTGTGCATGGAGAAAGCTTATACTTCTGACTCCTGGAATATCAGGGAAAAGAAAGCCATTCTGCCTCTCTCTCCCTTTTGCATGCTTACTATAGAATTTGAGCTAGATAGGTGTAGCCAATACTAATGCAGCCTGATGGATGTTCCTCTTTGAATCTGGACACAAATTTTTGTACTTGTAAGTATTCAAACTTGCAATCTGCCTATGGTGTTGAGCTAAGAAAAATATTTCCATCTAAGCGGAGGAAATGAGTTTAACCATCAAGTAAACAATGACTTGAAAGTCTACTCATGCATTGGATTTAGTGGAAGAAGACCAGAGTAACAGGACTCCAGTTACTACCTTGCGTAGGAATAATTTATTTAACACCAGTTTTTGGTAGAGCAATTGACTTGTACAGCTTGAATCCTTTTAAGTGTTTTGAAAATGTTGGTTATTTATCTTGTGTTTGTGTAAGTTTTATGCATTGTTCTGGTCTCACTACATAAAGTCAACAAAGGCATCAGTATGGACACCATTGTTTATAATTCTCCCATATGCATTGTATCTAGGGGTTCCCCAAGTATTTTGTACGTATTATAGAATATGGCTACAGGTCAACTTGAAAAGCATCTGCTTTTCAAAAAGGGATAAAATTTAGAACAGCAATATTGTGCAGTCAAAGCTTGTTGAGACTTTAGATGTTGTTGACCTGTTTCTTAAATTGACAAACTATACTATTTTAATGTTATTAGTATTTAATAGTACTTGAGTACATCAATTATACAAAGTTTAAGGAGTAAAGGTCTTATGTATTTTCTGAAACAACACGTCACTAATGTTTGTATATCATGATAGTAATACTTGTTTCTTTCATCTTGTGTTGGCACTATTTTGGTAGTTACTTGAAAGGGTTTTTTCTTGATAAAATCTGAGCACCAGTAACAGTAAATGTATGCATATGCTAGATACAGCCTAGTTTAAAGATGTTGAGGGAGGAAGTATTTCAGACATAAAGGATAATTCTTGTTTTATTTGTCAGATTTTTTATTAGAAGTCAGCTTTACTTAGTAGGACTGCTTAATTTTTTATTATTGTATTAAAACACTATTTCAAAGAAGTTTCACTTAGTGGGTTTTGTAAATTACTACAATTCGCTAATTTTTATTTACAATACTTTGATAGGCATGTCAGGAAGGAAATTTAATTTTCTGTCCAGAATGAATGGCTCAACATGTTCACTATATTTTGTTTTTAATTTCAATAGAATCGTAAGTGCCGATTGTTCTGTGGCTCTGATATGCACAATTTGTGTGTGTTCTTTGTTTAGGTTTAATCTTAAAAATGGAACGGTACACATCATACATAGGATGTGAGGCTTCTAAAGTACCTTTATCTGATATCGCTCAGAGGATTATGACAGCTTTGCAGTCTATTCCTGTAGAAGTTCAGACTAGCAGAAAGAATTACCAGAGTGAGTAAATCTTAGCATATTTAAGTGTTTCTATTTTCAGTTGAAAAACTGAAACCCAAACAAACAAAACAATATCAAACCTCTAGTCCCTCTTTAAAAAGGAAAAAAAGATGAGAGATTAGGTTTCCAGGTTTAGAAAAGGAATTAAGCTGTAACTCTGACATTTGCTGGGACTTTTCAGATTAAATAACGCTATGTGAGTGCAAGGAACTAGGATATTACCAGTACCCTCAATTTCATTGTGGTTTTTTTTTTTTTTATTTCCTGTTCCTGCTATGTAATATACAAGTAGATGAGAATTTCAAACTAATTAACCAGTACTGTAAATTAAATGTATATGTTAACTTGACTCTGGACTGGTTATTTATTTAAAGATCACTAGAGGTACTGGGAATTTGCCAGAAGGCCTGTGAACTCTCCAGACTCAAGTCTGTCCTTTAAACACATGTTCATTAGCAACTCACTTCTTGTGAAATTCTAGGGGGAAAAGTGAAAAGTCCCAGTGGTAGAGCAAATTAGGTAATGTTAAAAGTGCCTCAGCAGATCTTTGTCTGTTGAGCAAATCTTAACTCAATGTTGTGGATACCAGGGAGGTTTTGCAAGATGGAGTTTTTATTATTAATTCTGTGCATTTCATAGTTTGCCAGTCTTGTAGCTCTGTAAAGAAGCAGATAACGGAGTTTTGCTCAATTTCAGTTGTCTGTTTTTTCCCTGAGAACTAGATCCTGGAACATTATCTGGTTGATGGGATTGAAATCTAGCATTTGTTGAGTGCGTGGTGTTTGTTGCAGCCTCGGTTTTATGTAAATAACAGTTTAGGCTCTTCTTTCAGTAGTAACGTATTGGATCAGTGGAGCCTTATGGTGTAGCCATAAAAAGGGTAGTAGTTCATTGCTGTGTAAATCATTGATTCACATTTGAAGAAATATGGAATGGGTTCATTCTAAAATGGTACATTTGGACCAAACCCCAGATTATTTTAAAGAAAATCAGATCTCTTTTCTGCCTCAGTTTAATTGCCATTCTACTTCTCTTGCTACCTTGTCATTTTCCCTTCCTTAATTTTCCTGTGTAATGTCTTTTGTCTTAGACTGGGGAACTCTGTACTGTGCAATATATGTATCATGTTGTCCACTCTTGATCCATTCACTCTCTGTCAAGCTGTAAAATTACAGATTCTCTTTTTTTTAAAAACACCATGAAGGTACCTGGTATCTTTAGCCAAATGACCTTGCTGTCGTCTTCGTAGTGCTGCTAAATCCTTACTCACTGGGGAGTGAAAGAGCAGTATAAGCATTAGTGGTGGCAGGTCACGTGACTTGCTTTTCTTGCTCTTGTTTTCCATGTAGTAATTACTCACAATTGTTTCTAGTGTACAGGCTTAAGAACAAATTTATTTGAATTGCTTTTAGGAAATTGCCGGTATATATAGCCTTAGCTGGTTAGGGTGGATCTGCAGAGAGGAAAAAGTTTGCCTCCCTTAAAAAAACCAAACCCCAAACCTGTCATGTTTGTTGGTCTGTTTCAAACTGTATTGAACTGTACTTTAGTAATAGAACTCTAAAGATTAAATTGTACTTAATGGAAAAACTGGTTGTCTTTAGAAGGTAAATACTGGGTTCAAATAGGACAGATATCTGCGATGTTGAATTAGTAGGTGAAATTCTGTGGTTATCCTGGCAGCAGAACTTGTAATGGTTCTATCTAGCCTTAAGGAGTTTGAAGGCAAGGATGGGTTTCTACTGCCATCTGGTGATACTTTTTCATAAACCAGCAATTTGAGGTTGCATAGCTCTTTACATAGCTGTCACTGTGTGCTGAAGGAGAGAAATGTAATCCTCATCATCATCTCTGAAGGGTGAATTTGACAAGAAAAAGTATCTAGCTGTGAACAATTAAAAGCACTAAATGTAAACTCAGTTACTGTCATTCTTAAATTATAATTCTATTGTTGTAGGAAGTGTCAAGCAAATAATACCTAAAATGTTTGAAGCTACGAATAGAGCTATGTCATATTTGCTATTGTAACAGCTTAGGTTAGAAGTCTGAGCTGGAGATAAGTAACCGATGATAGACATACACCAACATGAATCTGCATGTAATACTGTGAAGTAATAAGCTTAGTTTCTTCTGGAGACTAAGCTAGTTAGTCTTTGAAAATGCATTTTTAGTATTTTAAGTACAGGGTCCTGGTTTGCCTAGACAAAATTTTTTTAAAACAGTTTCAGTAAATAGAAATAGATCACCTTATGCTTTGTTTGACATTGGTCATCAGCACATTAGATTCAAAAAGTGTCCTGCTGCTGGTAATGCAAATTTCATAGTTAAATAACAGCAACGGAGCATTGTACTCGGTATAGACCAGGAGTTAGAAGGGGACAAAATACATATTTGGCCCATGAGGTGTCTTTTGGCTGGGCAGTAAAAGAATCTAGAGATAAAGGAATGCTAACTAATTGCAAACTCTGGAGAGACCTGTGCTTCAGTGGAGTTCTCTTTTTCCCTGTTCCTCTTCCTGTTTCCCTACAAACCTACTGATTTTGTAATTATTGCTAGCCTGTTGCCCCTTGTTCTTTTATTCCAGTCTTCTCTTACTTCTCCTGTTGGGGCTACTGGGCAGTATAGAGGGCAGAAAAGAGAAGGTATGTCCTAACTGTTTCATTTAGCTTGGTGCAGAGTCCTGAGGTGCATTTACAAAACCTTCCTTAAACTGCAGTATCTGTCTGCTTTCAGAGCTGTAGGCAAATACCACTGGTAGTTCAGTGGTGGGCCCCGGCTAATGGCTCTGGGCCTGGTTAGTGGTACAGAGCTCTGTCTTAGACCCAGCACTGACAGCCATCCTGCTTCTTGTGGTGCTTCTCATTATCTTACCTTTCTGTCAATTTGATAGGTCTGACTTCTCCTTGCTATCTCTTCTTGTCTGGTCTTCCAATACCTGTTCTATCATGAGGATGAACAATGTGAAAAAACCTCTGCAGATGAAGCATGGTCAGTTGTCTGTAGGGCATGATATGCTAAAGCTGTATATGCAAATAGTGTTTTACTGAAGAAAATTATTGTGGAATAATACTGCCTAATTCCAAGAAAACAGTTAAACTGTGTGAAGTGTGTGGAGTTTGGGGTTTTTTTGTTTTGTTTGTGTTTGTTTTTTTTTAATTCTCACCCATGCCCCCAGCTTTATTTTGACCAAGATGGGATGTGTTTTCATGAAAGAAGGAAATATGCATATTTATGGTATTATAGTAATGCCTCTTCTGAATACCATGCAAAATGTTTGTCTGCTTTTTAGCAAATTTGAATTAATTTTTTCTTAATGCGGACAGACCATGCTTTTGCATATGTGTATTTAGGAATCTGCAGGGCCCTTTTATTAATCTGAGGAAAATGGTTGTCATGGAAAATTTTATTGCAGTTGTTTTAGGTTTGGTAAAAGCGTCAGTATTGTAATGCTGTATGTAACCTAAGTTATGTGTACTGTTCTCAGATTCATTTGTATTGTAAAATGTTTTCCATTCTTTTTTTAAAGGTATAGAGAAGACAAAGGAAAATAAACTAGGTGATAAGGATGCACATCTGAAAAATGAAAAGGCAAGCGTATTGTAAGATTGAAGATCACTAAAAGCAGTCTTTTTATAGCAGGTTTGAAGTTGTTATAGACTGGCTCTTTCATAACAATCTTTATCACAATATATTGCATACACTTACACTTCAGATAACTTTCATCTTATTTTGCACTTGGCATCTATTCATCTATGAGAGTCTTGGCCCCACTTTTATAGAAAGTTAGACTTTTGTGACAGATTGATCAGAAATAAATGAGGTTGCCACGTTTAGATAGTTACCAGGTTTAAAAATGTTCTCAAACTTCTGTCACTGAACAATCACTAGCACATAATCACAAAGTGAGCTGATTCATATGAAAAATTACTTTGTATTAGGAATTTTAATTTTTGGTTTAATCATCTCTCTGAATTTGGTGTAATGTGCATGTGAGTGAGTGCCAGCGCAAGACTGGGAATGGATAGCTGCGGCAGCCCCAACTCAGGCTGTGGATATAAGATCCGTTGAGTTGATCAATGAGTTGTGGATACTGCAAGTATACTCCTGTCCTAGCTGCATATTTCACAGCCTTCCTTACTCTGACTCTGGTGCATGTTGCACACTTCAGCAAGTCCATTCAGGTTGCTCAGGATTCAGTAAACTGGTTTCTTTTGTGGGGTGGGATACTTTCCTACAAATTAAATTGGCTCATAGGCATGCAGCTGTGGGTGCACATGGGTAGTAATGGAACCCCTTTTTGTGATGATGAAGTGCTAATTTTGACTCTCTGCATCTAGTGAAATTTTCCTACATCCACATAAATTATGAAACTACATCCTGGGAGTTTTCTCTACTTCCAGCCATGTCATTACTTCTAGCAGAAGATCAGTTCTTCCTGGAAGCTGCTGCTTCTCTCTGTGGTTAGTTGTAGTTCCAGCTGTATGATTCTGACTTGATAATTAAATTGCTTTGTTCTTATTTTTGAACCTCTAAAAGAGAATTGCTTATTCCTGAT
The DNA here is from genome assembly GCF_947461875.1 of Haliaeetus albicilla. Lineage (NCBI taxonomy): Eukaryota > Metazoa > Chordata > Aves > Accipitriformes > Accipitridae > Haliaeetus > Haliaeetus albicilla. The sequence continues at coordinate 75,778,365 of NC_091483.1, forward strand.
TCTATAATTACTTGACTATTCAAATTCTGCTGTGTTAAACAATAAAATTATTTGCAGTTTGACTGGAGAATACACTTGAGTGAATTAGTTGTCTTCCTATGGCTCTTAAACATTTGGGCCTTCTGTGATACTATTTTTCCACTTATGGTAACTTTTTATAGTGTTCATTTTTTGATTAGCATTGCCTAAGTCCAATTATTTTGTCTTCGTTCAGAACAACCACCATTCATTTTGGTAGTAGTAAAAGCTTAATTAGCTCCCTTTTTCTATTTACTTAGAAACCTGTTAATTGTACTTTTGCTGTAGAGTTGATTCTGTGAAGTATGTTCTCAAGCAGTCTAAGCCTTTTTCATCTTTTGACTCCATAGATCTGAGGTTTGGGAACACAGGAACTGCATTGAGGAATATTGCAAAACCAGGGAGAAAAAAAAATCATTAGCTTTGTTGTTCTGGCTTGCTCAATCAGTACAGATTGAGTAGAGATGAATGATATCCTTTGATCAATGAAAATTGTTGTTTTGGGGAATGGATGGGAGCCCTGCACAGCAGCAACTTGTGGTTCTTTTGAAGTTTGAAGGCCTTAGTTTTTGGAATGGTAGTGACTGCAGAGGTACTGAAGGAGACTGGCTGTGCTACAAGAGCAGAAAATGTAGTAATTATGAGAGGCTTCAGTTACTTTTCAATGGGAGTGGGTGAATAGTATGCTTATGCATGATGCTGAGACTAAAAATTAGGAGACAGCTGCGTTGTGGAATGGTTAGAGAACTCGCAAGAGAAATTGATTTTTATTTGATTCTGTGTGAGATCAGGTTCAAAATCTTTCTGCTGGAAGATCCTCTGACAGGGACTGTAATCTTTCGAAGGCGTTAAAAGATAGATTAGTCACTACAGGAATGCTTCATTTCAAAAATGGAAATTACATAAAAAGGAAGGAGCTTTTAAAAGAAAATATATGGAATTTCCTCTCCAAAACGGAAACTTTTGTAGGTAGTGTAGGGATTTATTCAAATCAGAATATTGGAGACTTAAAATGAATAGTAAAATCTGTCTGGGAAAAAGAAGTATGGCTAAGCAACAGTATGAAGGAGACTACTAAAAACTGTCATCATGCAAAAAGCTGAACTTACGAGAGTGTATTCTTTTATAGTTACCTCATTTGAGTAAGTTAAATGGAAATATACAATAGTATAGTCCAAATAAACTTTGAGAAGCAGCTTGCAAATGCATCGCTAATAATACATAATTTTTTTAAGTGCCTCAGGATTCAAAAGCTTGCCAGCTCCTGTAAGACCTGTTGCTGATCAAGGCGTAAGAGGAATATTGAGGGAAGATACAACTCTGTATATCTGTAAATAGTTAAACACCCATTTGCCTTGGGGAATCTTGGAAAGGTTGCTGGTTGCCGTTCCAGAGTCCTTGTTTATGAAATCAAGACAGAGGATCTATCTTGGCTGAAGAGGTTGTAGAAGAAACTAGCAAAATAAACAGTAAGGAAATACTAGGGCCAGTAGCATACCAAGGAAATTTCTAAAGGAAATCAACGATGAAGGAGTAGAATCATAACATTACCATACAACTTCTTGTTTGATCCTGGGACTATCTGAAGTAGGAAAGCTGTTCTGGGATTAGTGGATTAAACAGAATAGAATATAATACATATTAATACACCTGATAATACTACTTCAGTGCAACTTTCATATATATTTTTGTTACGTCTTACAATCTTGTAGGTCGTTTGAAGAAAATGGAGAGATCCAGTTAACTTGGTGTACTTTTTTTTCCAAAGCCGTCATTATGGTCCCTTGCCAGAAGTTCTTTAATAAACTAAGCTGTCATAAAAAAGCTCTGAATATTGAAGCGAAAGAGGGAAATGAATGGTCTCTTCTCTCTTCAGACAAAGGTTGCTAATAACCTAGTCACTATGGAAGACAGGCTATTGGACTAGATGCATCTTACAGTTGTTAACGTGCCATTTTTAGTGTTGGACTAAGACTAAAAAAAACCCCAGTGGTTTTGTATGTAAGCAATATAAATCAACAAAATAATGTTTACTGATAAATACTTGAATTTTGTTTTATGTAGTGTCGTTCCCCTAAACTGACTTTGTTTTGTTTGCATCGACATTTTTTTCATAGAATATCACTTCCTTCAAAGCTTATCTAAATTAACTCATGTCAATTTATTTTTATTTGTCCTAATAAGTTGAACAATTGGTTCACTAAAAAATTTCGAATTTTTCCAGGAGATCCATGATTCCACAATTGCCTTATTAAAAACATCTGCCAGCCCTGAAAAAAGTACTGCTGGTGAGATAGTCAGGACAGTACATACCGATGAAATACTTTGCTGTCAAGATGCCAAAATAGCGAGCAATTACCAGGATTTAGACTTGCCAACATGGGGATATAGAGAAAGAAATCTTTCAGTAGAAGCAAAAAACCTGAAGGATGGTGAAAAGAATATAGCTACTCCTCTTAAAAGAAAACAAGATGTGCCTACATGTTGTTCAGAGAAAACAAGAAGGTTACCTGTAAAGACCTATGCTTCTTCACATGAAAGAAGATACAACTGCACTTCTGGACAAATGGAGTCTTCTAAAAATTATCCTTGTGATATCAGGAGTCTGGGATGTGAAGAAAAAAGAGAATTGCTTGCAACTATAGAACAGGCAAAGGCTTTTGTAACTACTATGATATTTCAAGATGGTTCTTCACAGCTCAACTCGGAGCAGGTTAGTGAATGACGTGTTTTGCTTAGAGTCAGTTTTGTAGAACCATTTGAACTGTGCATATGACTGATAAACACAAAACCATGTTCATTGGGAGCCTAGAACCTGGACCAGTTTTGTGGTAAACCTTAATGCTTCTGACTACGTTTTATTTTTAGTTACCAAGTAAAACTTAAAAAAAATGAAACCACTTGGGCTAAACAGGCATTTGTATACTTAAAGTGAGACTGTTTGAATTAGAATATTTTTCCTGCTTTTTACTGTGTCTGTCACTGGATTTTTGTTTCAAGGCTGAAACACTTGCATGCTCCTCTAGTGTGTTAATGGTGTATGCAATAACTCTAGCGTACATAATATGTTTCATATTGTAAAATATTTGGGACGTTTTCTTTATGGGATTGCATAAAATCTGTCAGAAGAAACACTGTTGTAATTAATACTTAACAGGTCTTAACCTCATCAGTAAAAGGCGTTGTTGTGTTAGTGAAGAATGGGGCTGATCAACCTTGCCCTCCCAGTTACTCTTCAACTGACTATACTTGGAATGCTGCTAATGAAAATGATAAATTAATTTATGTAAAAACTGAATGGTCGTCTCTTTGGGAACAAGAACAACAGGACCACAAGAAATTTGCTTGGTGAGAGCATGTAGGAAAAAATACAGTTTTGCTTTACGTATGCTTTTAGCAACAGTGATGTTGGTTACATGCCATAGCCTTAATCTCCTTACACGTCAAGCTCATTGAATTTCGTATTAGCTGTATTAGTTCTGTGTCAAGCCTGGGCTAGTGTAAACCAAATAAGTATAGTCTATTCCTTTGGGCTCAGCAGATCACTAACTGCAGCCCTGCAGAACTAGGTTGGGATTCTGGTGTGAGGTGTTTACATTCACCTAGAAATCCTTTATGAATAGCTTACAGCTATGTGGCACCAAAAAATATGATTCATCCAGGTTTCTCTTTTTTGTATCTTAACTTCCATTTCCTGAACTGCATTTCTTATCTAGTACGTTTTTGATGGATGTTATTACGGTGAACATCCTTTTTGAGCTCTGCTAATATGTTTAATTTTTTGAGCACAACAGGCTTTTTTAGTGGCTTTTGAGATCCTGAATGAAGTTTTCCTAATATTCAGTAATAATGTTACATCAAAATTACAAGATAGTTTTTTAAAGTAAATGCTTTATGTATCTGTCTAATAGTTGGACTAAATTTAAGAAAAAGTTGGATTATGTTTTAAACTTCCAGTTAATATAACCAAGATCCTTTTTTATTCCTTACTATTAACTTTGAAATAGTATCCCATTAAGGGAGAAATGAGAACTGAATCTGATTCTTAGATATTAATAGTCGAATTTTAAAACTTCATTAGAATGTTTTACAACTTCCAGTAATAACTGCTTTATTGCAAACTGCTGAGTTTGGGTTATTAAATCACAAAGCATTCATTTTAAAGTTGTTGGACTTGGTTGTTAGTTGCATCTCTGCCACTGCTCCACTGTGACTTGAAACAAATCACTTCACTTACCTGTACTTCTCCAGCTGTAATATCAGAGTTATATGACAACTAGTTTAATAACTAGCTGTTGGTTTGAATACAGGTTGTTCTGAATTGAGAATAACACATCAATAATAAACAAGTTGAATAAGTGTATTAGCATTTAGATGAAACCTATAAGTAATTATTTGTTGTAAGAGCGGTGCACTTGTTTAGTAGTGGATCTACGCTGTATACAATGATACCTTATGATCTACACAACTTCTAATATGTCCAAAAACTTGGTACTGTGGTTTCACACTACCAGAGATAACTGTGAAAGCTCTATAAAAAATTACTATTTTTCTATATTGCCCAAAATGGAGCTTATATAAAAATGTCACAAATAATTAGTAAAATCTATATACTAATATCTATAATTGGTAAAATCTATTTAAAATAGTATGGATGTGGGAACTATAGACATTTTCAAAAAGCATGGAAAAATGTGTCAAAGATGAAGCATTCTAGATTTAAATAGCATATTAACACTAGGCAATTATGGCGATTTAGATTGTCTAGTAACTTTTAAATCATGATTTTACAATACTATATTAACTCAGAAGCCTCTCTGATCTTACTTGGGTATATTAAGGTATTACAAGGATGCAAGTTGCTGTTTTGGATTAAGATTGCATTTAATTTTGAGTGTCACCTAAGGATTTGTTTTCTTTATGAATGCATGATAAGGTATATCTGCTAGGATGTTCAATTTATTACAGAATGAAGCTTCAGGTATTATTGAATTGAGAATTTAATATTCAAATACAGTATTCTGTTCTTACAGGAATAAAGAAATGTTAAGTGTTTAGTATTAGGTGCTAATTAAATGTATAAAGTAAATAGATTCACTAAATCTAGTAGCAATATATTGTGTGTTAATGAACTACTTTTGTGCAGGCGAGTGTTGTTTCAAATGCTACATTGCAAAGTTCCGATTATTTGCTTCAACGCAAAAGATTTCCTGAGGACTTTACTTCAAGTTTATGGTAATGAAATTAGCTGGAAACAAGGTAATTAATCTAATCTGTGATCTAATCCTAAAATATCTGTGCTTGTGATGTTTCTGTTAAAATCACTAGGTGTAGAAGTAACTAGATTGGTGGTTAAGTAATATATTGGAAAACAGAGTTTTAGTACCATGCAAAAGAACACCCTTCATGGGGAAGGTTGTGACCAGAGGCTTGGCATGTCAAGATGATGTATTTCTTCTCAGAGTAGGAATTAAATCATTGAATAATTTAAGGATAGCTTCCAATGGGAACAGAAGCTTTCAACACAGTCCTGACTATAGCTGGAAAGGTCAAACTACTTCATGTTTCATGTTCCCTAGAAAAACTTTCTCTGCTCAAGAGAAAAGGCTAAAATAAATTCCAGTGGTGCTCATAGTTGTCAGAATTAGGAATCACTTGAATGGGTCCTTGGTTTTTTGACAGGAACAAATAAGACTCTTTCGTATGGATTTAAAAGCAACTACAAATGGAAGATATAAGATGTAAATATAATGTGTTTTTTTTTTCTTGGTTCTACGTATTGGATTATTGCTGAGTGAATTACAAAAATAAGTGTTGACCTTTCAGAAAGGACCTTGTATATGGAGAGTCTTCAGCTTGTGTTCAGCATCTGAGAAGTTTCATGAGTAAATCACAGTAAACTGATGATGATTTAGAACCTGGTGGGAAGATCTACACAAAAGACACTTAGCCCTGGGAATGGGAAGGGGGGGGCGGGGAGAAACATCGTGATGGTACTGGCACTAGTGACAGTTTTATAACCTGTACACACAGGAAATACTAGATCTAGGTTAGATCCTATCTGATGCATAGGACTTGAATCTGAAGTTGCTAGTATCCAAAAGCATTCTTGTGTAGGTTTTTTTAAACTTTGGAAGTTGATGCTTCCTCACCCATTATTTCTGCTATGGTAAAAAACAAAACAAAACCCCTGCCTTTTTTAATGTAAAAAAAATTACATCATGGTAAATCAAGCAAACACTGAAATTTCTGTCTGTCATATTGACTGCAATCACTTGAATGATAGCACTCGTTCTCAAAATAGTGTACTAACCAATGGAATACATACAGATAGAATAGCCCTGACTAGTAAAATATGGCATGCTTTGCCATTGGGATCCAGTAATGTTTCAGAGTAGAAGGACAGGACTTGAGTACAATTTCACAATCTTGAGGAAAGTATGCTTTTATCAGCACAGATTCTTCACTTCATCCCAGCTTGACCCTGGTTTTGCTTCACTCCTTTCAGCTTTGTTCTGTCTTGGTTCTGTATGTGCCGCCTCCTCAGCTTGAAGGTGTCATCCTTGTTCCAAGACTGAATTGGTGGCTATAACTCATTGCTGCTACCCTCACCTTTGGTGAAAATTTTAGTTGGGAAGGAAGGGAGGGATGGATGGATGGGGGTTTGATTCTTTATCCTTTTTCAGCTAGAGACTGTCTTGTGCTCATTGTAAATAGAGATATGAGAAAAGGATCTTTGAGGTATCTCAGAGACTATTTGGTAACAGGATTCTCTTCCATGTATCCTTGGTAAGATGTAGTTGTTATTACTAGAAAAATCAGTGCTCATTTCATGGAGTCTTCACATGAGCTTGTGAATGTCCAGCATCTCACTAGGCAGAGCCTTCCTGCGGCCTCTGGGCATTTTCCAACAGCCATCAGCTGCAAGTGTTACTGCCCATCAGTGAGGCTGAGTTGCTTAGTCTGCCTCTTCACAGTGCATCATTTTTGTTCATGGCAAATATGTCCGTTACAGTTGTCAAAGTTTCATTTAATTCCTGTAGGGATTACTTCCTGCTGCAAGAGCAGTGGAAATCCCGGTGACACATCCAAAGTGTAGTTTTGGAGTGGATGCGGTTTGACATACTTTCTTAAGCTGCACGATTCCAAAGCTAAGACTGTCCTTCCAGTCACAGAAAGACTCTCTTAGTAGTACTGTTAGGATGGTATACTTGAGACAATTTCCGAGGCTGTTCCTTAGCATCTGTTAGTTTTTGAGGTGAATAGCTGTTTGCATTCAGAGAAAAGGATGGCAAGCTACGTAAAATCCTGGTATGAGACCATGCAGAGGAAGTATCCTTCAGTTATCTGGCCACTCCAGCAGAGCTCAAGCTGATTCAGGGACAAGATGCGTCCTTCCCTAACATCTGTTGAGCAGACACATGAAGCTCTTTTCAGCAACAGTTATATCAGTGGAAGTTAACAAGCCTGGTTCTCTTTAGAATAGTCCTGCAGCTGTAATTTGCGTTAGGGACATTAAAGTTTGCTTCCAGGTAACTGAGCCTGTAAGGTTGCATAGCATGGAGTTCTCTATAAATATACCTGTGGGTTGTCATTTGGACTTACTTGGGGGTTACTGAAGAGGATACTTAGATCTATCTTTGAATACATCACAAAGCATTCTAGTACTAGTTTCTTTCTCCTCTTCTTTGTAGTACTACAGTACATATGTTGAGACTGTAGTTCAAAGGGAAAAAAACCAGCACTAGGCTTGCTCCATCCTATGTATCTATGTGAACATGAGAGAAAGCGCAGTGTAAGCACATATGATCCTATAGGACAAAAGGTTCTGATTTTGGGGAATAGTGCATTGTGTACCCATATGTGAATTCATATATACATTAAAGATCTCAGAAGTCTGATTGTGAGGAAGTAAATCTTCTCTCCCCTGACCCCCAATAGCAATCTTGTGGATATCAATCAAGTTAACAGCAACAACAAAACTACCAGAGGGAGACACTCACAAGAAAAACTTCAGTTTGAAATTTTCCAGTGATAAGAAAGAGAGGCCTTTACAGTCAATCTTAAAAATCAAAGGTTTACTTATATTTTGAAACTTGGGGAAAAAAACCCACAAACAAACCCCCAAAACAAACCCACAAAAAACCCCTGTTCAAAAATATTCAGTATTGAACTTACTCCTATGTAGTCATGATACTGACCATTTGTTATAGCTGTGAATTCAATGTTTAACATTTTCATAGGGTAAATGCTTGTCTGTTTATGATGTGCATCTACAGGAAAGATGGGCAAAACTTTAGAGGTATTTCTCAGCATGGGAGCTAATTTAAATATTTTGATTGTCAGAAATAACTTATTTTTGTAGTTGCTGATAGTGTTGTGTTAGATCCAAGGATTGCAGCGTGGCTGATAAACCCCAGCGACACAGTTCCCTCTTTTGAATGTTTAATACAGAAGTATTTTGAAAAGCCTTTTTCTGTGGGAACAATAAATACAGATACAGACACTTTGAGAAATGCATCAGTAAGTAGTTTGTTTTAAATTGTTTCTGGTTGGGTTAAAAGGGGAAGGAAATGATAAAAGAATTGCTTTTGCTTACAAAATATTGCAAAAAAAAGACAGATAATGCTTTTCTGATGGAAGAAAATTATTAATACTACTTGTTGGAAATTGAATTTTAAAGAAAGGGGAGAAGGGAAGGGTTCACTGCATTCTACCAAGATGGGATCATATTCTCCAGGAACAGTTGAAAAATTGTGCTTCAAAACTGTGAAGTTCAGTAACAATATTAATTAATGTATAATCTTTGTGTAGAATCTAATGTATGATGTGATCTTTTTTCTTTCCACCTCCCTGCAAACTGATTTCCAGCTTTCCTTTCCAAAATGTCTAGTGCCTTGTTCTCTAATTCCTGTGAACTTGTAGCCTGTATTTAGTTAATTATTATAAACAATTTTCCCGAATTTCACAGCTGGTAAGGATACCACATCATAGGCTGAGGAACATTAGGGAGTCAAATGTGAATCTTCAAGCATGTGTATAAAAAAATCTGTGAATTTTTACTCTAAGTAAGAGAGAATGTCTGATGAACTTCTTGAGATGTTATTCCCAGCACTATAGAAATGTCTTACTGTCTGTTGAAACTTAATTTACTGAATGTTACAAAATTTTGATATTTGTATTTTGGGGCATGGTGATCTACTCTGGACACAGCCTTCAGAAGTTGTTTGAATGGTAAAAAATAGGTGTGCAGCAACCTAAATGATGGCTTTTTTGGAAACCTTTAACTTTTCAGAGATCTTGCTTGTTCAGACACAAGTATTGTAGCATGATTGTAATAGGGCTTCTAGGATACAAATCCACAGATGTCAAGTGGGCTTAGAGCATGGGCAGAGGTCAGTAGTATCAGCACATACCCATCAGCATAGACATTTCTGAGAAAACCAGAGTCAGTTTCCTTTAAAACACTAGCTGTAAACTGCAGTTGTTCAGAAGCTACTTGATGATTTAAGCTGTTAGTGTAGGGAATGGACAGGCAAACAGGCAGAAGCTATAAACTTGTTGGTTATTTCTATATGTGATATCCCCTCCTGTGAGTCAGCATCCTTAATCTTCTCTCTTTCCTTAGCTTGACTCCGTCTTTTGTTCTTCATATATCATATTTATTCTTAGTTACCATTTCTCAATTTTGTCATCCTGATTCCCACCTCTGAGTTAAATATTGAAGTCCTCCTTCCTGCCCTACTTCAGGTCTAGTTTGCTTCCTTCCCCAAACCATCTCCAGTGCCTTTATGCTGACTTGTTCACCCAAGTCCTGGTTAATGGCTCCCTCTAACATCCTGTGACTATTCCCCTCCATTCCTTATGCAATTATTTGTTCCCTGGACTCTCCCACTTTCTTTTTGGCTTCTCTGTTTGCTCAGTGAGTCCCAGTTCTTCCTAAGAGTCCTAGCTCTTTGCCAGATTTCTCTCTTCAGCCTTCTTTCTCTGACTTTACTGGTAGGTTCCTAACAGTTGTCTGTACTCCCAGAGGGATCCATGCCAGGTGATCTATCATGTCTTGTGCCCCACTACTTCAGTTAAGCTCCCTCTATATCGTACTAGTCTTTTCCACCTGGCCTAGTACTTAGAAGAATGATTACTATTTTATTCTGTAGCCCACCTCTCACCCACACACCTCTCTAGCACAGAATATACACTACTTGCTGCTTGTCTGTATATTTGATGCTGTGTCAGAAGGCTTAGTAAAAGGGGTCATAGTCCATATACCTTGAAACCTTTGCTGAAAGAAACAGGTGCTAAACATCGTACTGCCTTGTCGTTGCTGCATTTGCTGATGAGAAATCTTGGTGTCAATTGAAGGCTGTCGTTGGGCTTACTTCCACCTCCAGAATGGGATCAAGTAAGCTGTCTGTTGCTGAAAGTGTAGTATTTCACAGACAGCTCATTTGTTCCAGTACCAGTGGGTATGGACGAGGTTTCTTGGAGACAGGTTGATGGCTTTTCACTGAAGTATGGGCCTGCTTAAATTAATCTGTCTGGGGTAGAGGGAAGTCCTCACTGATAGGACTAGACTGTTATAAAAGAAGGATGACTACCAGTGGATCTAGGTACTTCAGCGTTGAAGAGAGCCCTCTGCATCCTACCTTCAAGGGCCTACTGTTTCTCAGTCTTGCAGTCTTCAGGTCTGCTGTAGGCCAAGGGGAAGCCTGTACAGTAGGTGTCCGTATTGTCTACTCACAAATGACCAACACAAACAACGCTGAAGTTGTATAGGCTAATAGCCCTTGAGCAGATGGGGAATCTGCATGGGCTGTCAGTGGAATTGATTACCCCTGTTACCTCTTCTCTGCTGCTGGGGCTTTGCCAGGACATGCTTCCCACTAACAGACATCTGATTGCCTAGAATCTGTTCAGTTTTATCTGCTGTTATCTTGAGTCATATGGTCATTTCAAGATGAGAAGAACTATGATCCAGGCTTAAGCGTGTTCCGAATGACTGCAATGCTAGTGCCCCTTTGTTTTATGGTATGTGGTAGGAAAATACGTCTGCAGCAAAGATTATTGCAAAACTCGGGTAATTCTGTTTTTAGCATGAAACATAACTTCTTGTAACTAATAGGTGTCTCCCACGCTTCTGTTATGCTCAGCAATTCTCTTATCTTAAAATTAGTTGGACCAATATGATAAAGTTCCCATGATGGTTCTTTCCCAGCTGTGTACCAGAATGCATGCCTCTATAGCAATAATGTGTTACAATTTGTCCTAATATAAACTAATTTTCAGTCAGTTCTGGTTCTATTGTGTTTGTACAGCAACAAGTAATTTGGATTCCTTTTGCATTCTGTTTGGATCAAATAATGGATGAAGCATTGCTTTTGTCAGTCTGCATCTGCTGTAATGCTTTCGTTCCAGACTTCTGTATTTCTTCAAATAATGGGGCTGTTTTGCAAACAGTAGGCCAAAATTGTGAGTTTTGTGTACAAGGCAGATTTTTATACACTGTTTGGAGGATGGGTTATGTTTACCTCTTGATTTACAGCTGACTTTCACTGTCAGGACACAGGATCAAGTGTTTGGATGTATTGGTGTCTCAGTCCGTGCCTACCCTCAATCCCTAGAAACACAGGCAGGCAGTTCTGAGAGTCATCATGAAGACAAGGAGGAGATAATGGCATCTAGCTCAGGGAGCAATTCCTGGAAAAGACCCTGTTCAGATGGAAAAAGGTGTCCAGAGATACCTTTTCACAAACTCAGAAGGGTCCTTACCTCCCTGAAGAGAGAAGGAAGATCCTCCTCTGTCTGTTAATTTTAATATGAATTTAATTTTTATTTCTTTTAGAAAAATCCTTAATTTGGAGATCTATTTAGACTATATAGACCCTTCTTTAGGAAGGATTTTGAAGATTTCCCAACCACTTTAATTATTCTTACCTGCTTTTGCTTCAAAAGAACTACCGTTCTGGCTGGACATATTAAAAGCCCCGGAGGAATATATTTCTTCTGGAGCAGATTTTTTCTCCCAACTGTAGGTATTTTGTGAGAGCAGTAAGGTAAGAAACCTGTAGAATAGCGGCAGGTCTGTAGCAGAGAGACTTCTGCAGCTCATAGCATGAGGGTCCCTCTTGGTGTTCCATCAGCTCCAAGATAGGAATGCAAATAATAAAGTGAGTGTAGAATAATTAGGATTCCTTTAAAATACACATAGGGTGTATGATAAACCTGAAGATAGATTGCCTACAAGATGCCTAAGAAACCTTCTCAGTGCTTTTTCAATTGAGAAGCTTTCCATGTGATTTCACGGCCATTTGGTTTCCTGTCAATATATTCTTTTTTAAAAAAACTTTTCTACTGTTCTTGACAGAAAGATGTAATTCACTTGGGAAGCAGATTTTAAATTTCTTTTCAGCACTGTCTATGCGTATTAATTTAGTAGAAATTATCTCGGAATACCCTGTTCACCAAGAATTTAGCCAAATGTAGGTCAGTCTTCAGCAATGTGGCTATTGAGAAAGAAAGAGCGAGTGTTAACAGATTATCTTCTAAAGTGGTTAGGGTTCTGTTGGCCTCAAAACTGATCTCTGCTCTGATGAGTCCTCCATGTGATGTACATTACAGTCACGTTGTCAAACATAAAATAGTAAGCTTAGGCATCCTGCAGTTCTTGCTATTGTTGTTTTTTGGTTGTTTTTTTTTTTTTCCCAAACTATCGTGGACAGAAATCTGCAATCAGTACTGCACTCTGTCTGGGATATTTATCTTCCATTCTGGGTTTCTCTGCTTGCTCAAAATTCCATAGTCTTATGGAGTTTAATGAAGGTTTTCCCTGTCAGACTTCTCTCATCAGTCTTTCCTGTCAGGGTTTTTTTTTCTTCTTTTTTCCTTCCCATTTATTATATAAAACCAGAACTATACTAGAATCTTTCTTAGAAATCTTAATTACACTTTAAAATAATGCCTTATGTCAAATGAATCTCATTTACCTTTTTGGATAGTCAGATGCTGAGCTCAGGGTATGGAACTCTAGAGGATCTCACTAAATTGAGCGAGCATAAATTGAAAGTAATGCATGCAGAGTAGTTTCAATTTAAGAAGAGATCTTGGAATCACTGTTGCCAGTTTTATGTTGGTTCAATGTGTAGCAGCTGCCAAAGAGCCAACAAAGTATAGGCACCATAAGGAAAGGTATTGATAACAAGAAAAGGAACATGATTTTTTTGCCATAAAAAAACCTTGGTGCACCCACATCTTGAAGACTGTTCAGTTTTGGACTCTGCGTTTCAAGAAAGGCACAGTGGGCTTCTAAAAGGTCAGAGGATGGAACAGCTGCTTTATAAAAAGGATGTGGAAATATTTGTTGTTATTTAAGATGGAGATGGAAAGACTGAATGGCACTGTACTAGCAGTTATCTAAATTATTATGAAGACAGTGGATAAAGTGAATGCAGTGGTACTGTTTGGCAAATCCTGCAGTACTAGAACTGTGAGTCATTTGATGAAACTAGGAGGAGATGGGGAGATGGTGTTAAAAACTGATAAAATTTTTTTTGTATGTGGTTAGCTATGAAATCTGCAATCTAGAGATAAACAAGAAAATCTTAAACATATTTTTAAAGCAATCAAAACCTGGACTGTCCCTTAGAGATGCTAGTCTTAACTTCATGAAAAAATTTTGTAGTCTGCAGATTAAGCAGGTTCCATTAAGCTAATTGTTCTATACCTAGCGCACATGAAAATAATTGATATAAGATTTTCTTTGTAAAAACTTTTATGTTCTCCTCCTGCACCTTATTCTTCTAAACTAAATAAACATGATTAATCTCTTTCTCTGTAGGTCATGTTTTCTAAACTTACTATTATTTTTGGTTCTCCTCTTTAGCCTATCTGACATTTCTTAATGTCTGTCTTGAAGTATTGTGGCCAAGTTCAGAAGTATTTATCAACACAGACTAAATGCCTCTTTTTACACAAATAACCCTTAGTTTAATTTCACTGGTTTATGTAAAAAACTAAGAACAATCATAACATGTCATACTTAATTCCATGTAACCTGATTTCCTGCCTTCAACACAGACCAGTATGTGATTATCGGGGAAGAGTACATGGACAGGCAAGCGCGTAACTTTAGTCCTCTGGAATGCTGTCCAAGGTTCTAAAGTTTGTGGTCCAGGAATTTTATGGGACAGTGCTAGTGTTTTTGCACTTAATGGCTTGGATGTAAATTTCTTCCATAATTTTGATTGTTCAGCCATCATTGAAGATACAGGGTGCAAGAAAGAAAATGTACGTCTGCAGCATTTTTCACATTCCCATCTTTCCTCACAGGAATTTAATAATGAAAAACAGCATTTTATTGTTTACATTTTATGTATTAGCCTGATAAACAAATTTAATAGGTTGACATTAAGTTTATTTTTAGTGACCATGTTCTTGGAGCTAAGGATTGTATTCTCAGTGTCTGTGTGCATTTCAAAATGGTCTTCTAGCCAACTGAATGAGGTGGCATGGCTCTGTGCAGAACACTGCTGGAACAGAAGGGAAGGAACTGAATAGTTCAGGCACAGAAGAGTGGCAGTACTGATAGGAGAGAGAAAATTGGAAGGAATTTTTCTTCATTTTACAAGTAGTAGTAGAATTCTGACTTCAAGTCGAAGGGAGTCTAGTGATACTATTTCTCCATACTCGGTCTGTGGAAAATGTAAATAAAGGAACAGGTAAAATCTTGAATATTCATGATCTGTACTGCTCTGTTCATGAATTCTGCTTGTCAGAGGTCTAAGAACATTACTCAAATGTTAAATATAATAGGAGACATACAGAAAAATATCTTGATATAGCTTAATCCCTTTTAAAATATATAGTATTCTGACTATTTTTATGTTAGCATTAAAACTTGTTTGTTTTTTTTTTTAATTTATTTATATCAGTATCAAAATGTAGGTGTGAACTTGGAGAAGCTTTATAATGTAATGATGGACCTTGCTCATGACTTACAGGTAAGATATAAAAAATAGTTACTCAGATGTAACTTCGGAAGTATTGTCATGAATTTAAGAGAGTGAATGATGTGCTTCTCATTCAAATCAGAATCTCTACTTGAGTTAAATAGAAGGCTTCAATCCTTACTGGTTTACAGTGCTGGTCAACATTTAAAATAAAGTTGCCAATCAAATTTGCCATTTTTTCCAGAAGGAGGAAATGGTTAGTCTCAAGGTTAATCTTTAGAAGAAGCTTTTCCTCTGCAACGGTTAACCAAATATTTAAATGAAGATTCTAAGAACAGGAAATGTTCAGAATATTATGACTTTTCTTTTGGCATTTTAAAGCTATATGAAACAGTCTAAAAAGTGTTAACAGAGTTAAAACAGAGTGTCACTGGGTTTTTTCAATGTATTCCTTGGGTACAAAAACTCTCAGCATATCTTTTGCTCTAGGTTGTATTAGCCAAACACCAGTCAAACCCTGGAACAGGCTTCCTAGAGAGGTGGTTGATGCCCCAAGCCTGTCAGTGTTTAAGAGGCATTTGGACAATGCCCTTCACAACATGCTTTAACTTTTGGTCAGCCTTGAAGTGGTCAGGCAGTTGGACTAGATGATTGTTGTAGGTCCCTTCCAAGTGATCTAATTTATTCTATTTTAGCCCTTATTGCAGTTCGGAATGCATCTTAAGAAGTCTTTTAGTGTTTTTTTTTTGTGTGTGTTTGTTTTCTCCCTGTAATCATATACCTGGAAAAGTGTCAGAATTTAGGGGTATGCTCAGGTTCTGATGGAAGGTACATCATAGAATCCTAGGGGTTTTCCTTGAAATTGATGGTAGGAAGTGTAGGGCTTAGACCATTAGTTGATGGAGCTGTATTGATCTGGATATCTAAGTGGCCCAGCAGTATGATGAAACAATCTGTGAAGGAAGGCAAGAGCAAAACACCAAAGGCACAGAAATACCAAATGCACAGAAACACTGAGAGACAGCCTACTGAGGAGTTTTTAGACAAGTGTTGCTGACCGATTGCTTCAGTGGTTAGAGAAAAAACAGACTTCCTGTTCATTGTAACTAAATTGGGTACATACCTGTATCATCTTTTATTTTCTTCCTAATGAAGACAAAGTTATGAATTCTGAATGGTTGCTTAATTGTTCAAGTGAATAAAGAAAAAGGGATAACTGTATGTTCTGTTATAATGGATCTTGCTCTAAAAAGAAACCATTTAGAAAAGTGAGGTATGTATATTTATTACTATTCCTGTACAAAATGATTACTATTACAAAATGTGTTACTATTCCCCACAAAATGGAGTGATAATGGGCTACAGTATTTAGATACTGTAATTCACACTAAGTAGTATTTCATTCCACAAACAGTGTTGCCATATGAGAAAGGATTATACAGAAAGTGAAATACTGCTTACTGGAAAATAGATCCACATAATGACACTACTATATGTTTTAAGATTAAAATTGGCTGAAGAATTTATTTGTATCTTGCTTTACAGGTTCAAGGTTTGTGGAAATTATTTTGCACATTAGAGCTTCCACTTATCAAAATTCTGGCAGGTATGAAAGTTCAGTTCAAAATAAGAATCTTCACTATTTTCACACAGCTGCTGACTATGCTCAAGTAGAATGTTATACCTCAGAATAATAAATGTTATCTTAGCCTTGTAACAGCTGTGTGAGTCTAAGTTTCCATTTTACAGTCTATGAAGCATGTAAGATCGAAATTGTCAACTGTAAGTGTTCTCAGTACATAATTGTATTTACAGTGATGGAAACACACAAAATACATGTGAACAAAGAAGAACTGAAAAAAACATCAGAGATTCTGGGGGTAAATTTTGTCTTTATTTTTTCTTTTGGAAATTTTATAGCATCATCTTTCTGCTTTTACTGAGGATAAGTGATTAAAAAGAGGAGGAATCTTTTTGTTTTGTCATGTTTGCATAACAGTTTGGCGTTTCTAGTATTTTTATTATTATAAATATAACTAGTGATATTTACATTTTAGGATACTTCCATGTTTATTTAGGCAAGCAAAAAAGAGACATTTGCTTCATTAGCCTTGCCACAGAAATGAGATTGCTTTGCAAAATGCACAGGTCCTTTTGGGTTATGTGTTGTAGAGTAAAAATTGTAATGACTCTTTCTGAATGTACAGTTGTCAGTAACCATCCTCCTGAGAAATGATAGATATTTCTCTCTCTCTTTAAAAATAAAACAGTCTTTAAGACTTACGTGTTCTGAGAGTTCTAAGTTTGCCATTTCCCCATTGATAAAAATAGCTACAAGAGAATCCTATTTTGTGGCATAAAATGTGACTAGATAATAATAGTGGTCTGACAGATTATTAATTTACCAGAATAATTTGCACAGCTGTCTTTCTCACAGATCTCTATAGTCTTCAGTAACCTAAATTATTTTCCCACAAATGTTGGTACTTTTTAGTATAGTAAATCCCCTTCCCCCGTCATGAAGAAATATAGATTAAAGAGTATATAAGCAGTCTGCTAAACCAGATGTTGATAGCCAGCAATGATTGCACATTATCAAGTACCATATTTTTAAATAGAAGTCCAATATACTCATTAACCTAGGAAGTAGCAGATATTTAAGAAAATAATGATGTAAACAGAATAATTCTGATGTACTAATTTATAGTTGCGACTCAAAGAGCTTGAACAGGAAGCTCATCAAGTTGCTGGAGAACAATTCCTTTTGACCAGCAGTAGTCAGCTCAGAGAGGTAGTATTTATACTAGTATTATTATGTAAGTTCTGTAAATTGTTATTGATACAGAAGTATTATGAAGCATATAAAATTGTCCTTAAAACTTAAGAATTCTTTTTCTTTGATATTAATTATCTTATTTTCTGATTTTAATGGAGGACATCTGGCAATGTTGGATAATCTGTATTTGAATGTATTTATATAAATTATGCATTTGATTTTAGTAAAAATACTACTTAATAGCTCAAAAATAAAGATTTGATCTTTTCAATTTTGTGTTAGTTCTCTTTACTACGGTATGCTCTATTTTCCTTGAAATCCATTTTCTTGACTTAAGTTCAGGCACCAAATAATTTTCCTTTCTGTTTTCAGCACTTGAAACACTGAAACATTTCTCTTGTGTGTTTTTTCTTACTGTAGGTACTATTTGAAAAGTTAAAACTGCATGCTCTGTGTGAGAAAGTTCACAGAACTGAAATACAACAACTTGTGTCCACCTCAGAAGTTGTGGTGAGATGGGGAGGGGTTTAAAAAATATCTGCATGATTTAGCAAAACTTCTAAGATATATTCCAGTGAAATTGTCATTTATCTAAAGTTTTCCTAACAATCTTTATTTATTTTTGTATTGTACTAATCACACTTCATTTTCTTATGCCAGAAATGAAAGTTGCACTCTGTGATGGGGAGAAACTAACTAGCTACTGAAGCTAAACTTTAGCTATAAACCAGGGTTAAAAACTTTAGTACAAACACGCATGTATGGCCATCTTCCTCAAAGGAGGGAGACTTTCTTACTGGTCAGATTTTGATAGCTCAGTGTGACTGACTGGTTGGGTGAAAGAGACCACTGGTGAAAGAAAAGAACATTAATGTAAAATCTGCTGGTGAAGGAAATAGCAACCCAGACTTTCTCTTTGCCATCAGGAGATTTGGGGTAAAACCATGTTGCCATCCTCTTATGGACCTAACTCATTCATTCATGCTAGTTAAACGGGTCTGTAGAAAATTATTTGATACCTGTGGTTTGAATTGGGAGTTGTCACTTTCTTTGTATGGTCCAGTGTTTTACTTGTTGTGTGCATGAATTTTCCTCAGGCTTTTTATTTTTCCCTCTGTGGAGATGCTTTTTTCAGTAAGAGCAGTTGCATTTGGAGTCAGATCTGCAAGATCTTGGTAGAATCTTGTTCCCTTAGAGCAATAATGACCAAAGAGTTTCGATACTTTGATACATCTGTACAAGAGATGAAATGTATCTTCAGATTCAGTGCAATAAATACTGCACATATGAAGCTTCTCCAGTTCTTCTGTTAGTGTTGGAGCAGATAATTTTCAGCAATGCAGACGTTCATGTGTGATCCCACGCAAGTGCAGAAACCTGCCAAAAACATTTGTCTAAAAACGATGAAGTCAAGACCAAACTGCAGGCTTCTTGGTAACTTGAGGCAAATATGGATGCCCCTTCCTTTTCATAGAATCATAGAATCATTTAGGTTAGAAAAGACATTTAAGATCAAGTCCAACTGTTAACTTAACACTGCCAAGCCCACCGCTAAACCATATCCCCAAGCACCACATCTACATGTCTTTTAAATACCTCCAGGGATGGTGACTCAACCACTTCCCTGGGAAGCCTGTTCCAATGCTTGACAACCCTTTTGGTGAAGAAATTTTTTCCTAATATCCAATCTAAACCTCCCCTGGCACAACTTGAGGCTGTTTGCTCTCCTCCTGTCACTTGTTACTTGGGAAAAGAGACCAACACCCACCTCCCTACAACCTCCTTTCAGGTAGTCGATAAGGTCTCCTCTCAGCCTCCTTTTCTCCAGAATAAACAGCCCCAGTTCCCTCAGCCGCTCCTCATAGGACTTGTGCTCCAGACCCTTCACCAGCTCTGTTACTCTTCTTTGGACATGCTCCAGCACCTCCATGTCTTTCTTGTCGTGAGGGGCCCAAAACTGAACGTGGTATTCAACATGCGGCCTCACCAGTGCCGAGTACAAAGGGACAATTACTCCTCTAGTCCTGCTGGCCACACGATTTCTGATGCAGGCCAGGATGCTGTTGGCCTTCTTGGCCACCTGGGCAACGCTGCTGGCTGATATTCAGCTGGCTGTTGACCAACACTCCCAGGTCATTTTCTGCTGGGCAGCTTTCCAGCCACTCTTCCCCAAGCCTGTGGTGTGGCATGGGGTTGCTGTGACCCAAGTGCAGGACCTGGTGCTTGGCCGTGTTGAATCTCGTACGACTGGCCTTGGCCCATTGATCCAGCCGTCCAGATCCCTCTGTAGACCCTTTCTGCCTTCAAGCAGATCAACACTCCCACCCAACTTGGTGTCGTCTACAAGCTTACTGAGGGTACACTCGATCCCCTTGTCCAGATCATCAATAGATCATTTTGTTAACATAATAATAGTAATGGAATTCCCTCTTAGAAGAGAAGAAGGCTCTGTGTAGCTGCACCAGTTTCTGATTTGGTGCCACAATGGTACTGCTCTAGTTTACATGGGAGTCAAAGTACACAACTCATTGCTGATGCATGATCACCTCTTGGGAAGATAGAAAGGTAGTATTTGTTTCTCATGTGTGGAAGAGGAAATTCAACTTTTGGGCCAAGTGCCTGAACTACCAGATACAGTCTCTGAGGTAATGTCAACAGTATAACCATAAAAATCACACACTACTCAAGGAGAAGGGGGTTTCATAGATCAAATATGTAATCTTGGAGAGTGACAGAGAGCCTTGGGAGATGGGAGGGTTCAGTGAAATAAGAGTGCATGTCATCTTTTTGTGGGAACATAAGATTTATTGCAAGTAATCAAAGCAATGCTTTTATCTAGTCCAGTACTCTCTTTCCAACAACTGCTGAGACTCGGTTATTTAGAGAAAGGTAGGCTGAAACCTTCCAACTGATAAATACTAGATAATTAATCTTAATATGTTGTCTCTCCCTGGTAGCAAGAAAAAAACTTATGCTTTTAAATCTCCATTCTGGTACAGTTGTACCTATTTTTTACCCTGAACTGTTGTAGTTCCAGATATTTTTGTTGTACTTATAAATATCCAATCTCTATTTTAATAATGTCATTCTTTTTCTTAACAAAATGTTATGGCAATTTACAATCAAAGTAATCGGAAACGTGCTTTATTTTATTGCTTTTGGATTTGACAATTTCAATTTTTCTTAAAGGTGTCCTGGAACTTGTATTAGGGGATGAACAGGATAAATTTACCTGTTGGATTTTGTGTGTGTCTGTGTATAAATATGTATATATGTATTATTTTGTATGCTTTTATCATGTTCTCTCTTGCATTGATGCTGTCTAGCACAAAAAGTAAACAAAGGACCATAAGTAAGCACACCCCTCCCCCCCACCCCCATGCCCATGTTTTCAAAGTTGTTGTGGAAAAGTTTTTATGTCTGCATGTCTTTTTGTCCCTGTCTGGGACAGGAAGGGAAATGAAACAGGAAGGGGTAATCTCCAGCCTTCCTGCTGAAAGCAGGAAAGAATGAAGGCTTCATTGGGCCTAGGGTGAGATTGCTTGAAAGACTTTAGTCAGTATTTTGTCCATTTAGCTTGGCAAGAAAATTTCTTCCTCCAAAACTTATTCTGGTAAGATTGTTAAATAATATTACTTAACAGAAAAGGATACCAATAATTCACATTCTTTATTTTGCAGCTAAATAAGTTGCAAGATCTTCATCCTTTGCCTAAGATAATTTTAGAATACCGTCAGGTGAGCTGATATTTTTCACATAATGTAGTTGCACTGAAGCAAAGTTAGCAAGAAAGATAACTTATTCACAGCTAAATAAATTTTTAAAAGTTGGCTCTAATGTAAGTTCATTCAAATATTCATTTAAATTTTGAAGTTGTAGGTATTCTTAAGGGTTTTTAGATTTAATGTTTTTCTGTTTTGCAGTATGTTAGGTTATAGCTAGCAAACAACTCTTGCAAAAACAATTGAAAAACTTCACTGTTAAATTTGTCTAGTGCTATAAAGCATACTCTTAGGGCAAAACATTGTTTTTTTGAGTTCTGAAGAAATACTCTGCAGAAAGTGAAGGAGATAACTAGTTATGGGGTTTTTGAGGTGACAAGGCTCCTGAAAATCCAAAATGACCTAGTTAGTCTGCTTTCACACTTAATGTTTGGGTTTTCAGTGGATGAGTTTCCAAGATTTAAAAAAAAAAAAAAAAAGTGTTGGCGGTTTTGTGTGTGTGGCTTTTTTGTGTAGTTTATTGACCTGGGGATAAGATGTAAAAGAATAAATTCCAGTAGTTCATTTACTAGTATCTGCAAAGACCTGGCTTTAGGGTATAACTGAACTCTTACCTAATTTATGCTAATAGGTCAAGCTATTAGTGAGTATACATCCATTACTTACTAAGATAAAAGTGTCTTTTAAAAAAAGTCTACAAAAGAATTTAATATGCATTTGGAAATTAAGGTCTTTAATTTGAAAAGTCTCTTATTTTTATAAATAAGCATTTATTTAAACTTTTATGTAATTTAGGTTCGTAAGATGAAATCAACTTACGTGGATGGACTACAAATGTGCATGAGAAAGGTAGAAGTATAAAAAGTAGCCTGTAAAATGTGGTATTTCAAATAAATCATAAAAGGATTTTTACTTTACTTGACTACAGGGATTTATTTCCTCTACATGGAATCAGACAGGAACTGTGACTGGCAGACTTTCAGCCAAACATCCAGTAAGTGAGCCTATTAGAAGAATTATGGTTTAATTACCATTAAAAATTAATATTGTTTATATAAAATATGTAATATTTTTAACACAAAAAATGTTGTTTTCATCTAAGTCTAGCAGTTGCCATATTGTATGTAAATGGTGGACAGAAAAAGCTTATTAAATGGGTGGTTTACTCTAGAACATTTAGTCTTATTAATATTTTCTGTTATCTGTGGATCAGAATTTAATATTATTACCTGAAGTTTACCTGAAGTAGAGGGGTAGAATTGTGAGCCATGCATGAACACTCTAGACTTCCTGGAGTTCATGAATCACTCCTTGTAAAAGATTGGTGAGCCCTGGAAGGTACCCTGGGGATTGTGGAAAAAAAGGAAGCTCTTTTCTTCTAGAATTTGGCTTCATGTCTCATAGCAGCGAAGGGCTAAGCTGGCTATGCTGTTGCTCGGAAGTCTTGCCAGATGCTTATATGGCTGTGACACTTGGGCTCTTTGTGCTGCTTCTCTTTTCTTTGGCTATAATGATCTCTGTGTACATGCTTGTGGCTGGAATGTGTTTTATTTTACTTTCTGGATTGCTAAAGACTTGGGGGTTTTTTTTGCCAAAGTGGCCTTTTAAAGGGCATATTTGAATGTATTTTATTATAACATTTTACTTGGGGTTTAGGAAATATACTGACCTGTGACTGTAGGGACTGGTGAGACCTTTTGCGTTCCACTTCTGTCACAGCCTGTAGCTGCGTGGATAAGTGTGCAGGACCTGGTATGGGAGGAGACAGGGTCACAGACTGCTTCAGGGGTCAAGTCAAGGCATAGGTGGGGGAATAGCAGTAGAAAAGTAGTGACTGCCTACCTGTGGAAATGTTCTGTTTGGTTTAATCATGGCCTTTCTTAGCAAAGACCTGACCTCTGGCCCTGTGGGAGAGGGGGAATAGATGCAGAAGTGAGACTTGGCTTATGAAGGCTAGAAGGAATCCATGAGGCTGTTGTCCTTTTAACTTGTGCCCAAAAGTATTGTCAGTTCTTATCCATGCAAATTTGAGTGCTGTTTATCTCTCCATGCCTCATACTAGCCTTAAGCTTCATGGGTACCAATGTCATTAGAAGCTTTCTGAAGTTTTGGGAGAAAGGCCGTGGTCTTCTACAGCTCTATGCAGGAGTAGAGAGGTTAGACAACAGTTATGTTGTGACCACTTTGCATGGGTGGGCTCATGTGGCACCTTGCGAGTCCTGACCGGTATGGTGACTTTTAGAGTTCTAGCAGAAACCTGTCCTGGGAGGTTTTCATCCTCACAATACTGATGACTTCCTTAGCTCTTCTTTTACCAGTCTTCACAGTTCAGATTTCATTTATATCTTCCTACCCTCATGGTATATATTTCCATACAATTTGTCATCAAACAATTTATAGGAAGTGTTTGTGCTTTTTGCTGAGTGAAAAACAAGCGTCTAGGATTCTGAATTAACAATAGGATGGAGGAGTGTTACTGCTGCTCCTGCTTCTCATGCACCCAGATCGGGGAAAATGATGGGAGAGAATGGAAAAGATGATCATGAAGGTCACAGTTTGCTAAATATTCTGATGGGATGCACAGGCCTTTACAAGTCAGAGCTGAACAGACAGCTGTCTTGAACAACTGCATACAACACAAGATGACCTTTGGCCCATCATGCTAACAATGACACATGAAATCTACTTTTCTTAAAGCTTGTTTTTCTCCAAAATAATGCCGCTAAATTTAGCATCCAGGGTTGCCTACAGCTGGCTTTTCCTCATAAGGAAAAACATTGACATTGCTTTTTTTGTGCAAAATGTTTATGGAACTTATACCACCTGTTTCTGAATCATTTATTGATATGGAATATATACTGCCATGCCCAATCACTTTACTAAATGTTAAAGGATTAGGAAGGTTCTTGCCAGAAATCATAAATATTGTAGATATTTTTGCACTTATGTCCTGGTTTTGGCAGGGATAGAGTTAATTGTCTTCCTAGTAGCTGGTATAGTGCTATGTTTTGGGTTCAGTGTGAGAAGAATGTTGATAACACACTGATGTTTTCAGTTGTTGCTAAGTAATGTGTAGTCTAAAGTCAGGGATTTTTCAGCTTCTCATGCCCAGCCACCAAGAAGGCTGGAGGGGCACAAGAAGTTGGGAGGGGACACAGCCAGGGCACCTGACCCCAACTGGCCAAAGGGGTATTCCATACCGTGTGATGTCATGCCCAGTATATTAACTGGGGGGAGTGGGGACGGAGGGGATTGCCACTCAGGAACCAACTGGGCGTCAGTTGGTGGGTGGTGAGCAATTGCACTGTGCATCACCTGCATATTCCAATCCTTTTATTATTATTGTCATTTTATTAGTGTTATTATTAGCATTGTTAGTTTCTTCCTTTCTGTTCTATTAAACTGTTCTTATCTCAACCTGCAAGTTTTACTTTATTTTTTTTCTCTGATTCTCTCCCCCATCCCACTGGGTTGGGGGGAAGTGAGTGAGAGGCTGCATGGTGCTTCGTTGCTGGCTGACGTTTAAACCATGACAAGTTACTATGATGTTATATCAAATTTTAGCTGAATATTTGTTGAGGTAGTTTATTTTTAACTTTGTTTTAAAACGCTTCAAGGAGTGATTAAAGCAAAAGATAAGTGTAAATCAGATAAAGTAAGAATTCAAATAGGAGGGATTTACTCAGTTTTAAGGGGAAATGACAAGACATTAGGTAGAGAGCAGGATTTCTTTTTCAGATAAACTCTTCTGTGATCTTTCAGACAAATCCACATCTGGTGTAAGGATGATGTATATTTTTGGCTTTATGTGGGTTTCTCTCAATAGATAAGCTTATTCACATGAATTTTTATGACTTCTGTGTTGCAGCAACTTAAAGGGGGTTTCTTGGTAGAACTTTACTTCAGTGTCTCTCCATGTATACATCTGTTTTAGTTTAACTGTGCACTCCCTTTCTTCTCATTTGGTTTCTTCTACAATATGTGTGCTGCATAATTAATGCATTTTTCCCAAATAACAAAGTGTTATATAATAACATAGTACATTGTTAAATAGGGACACATTTGATATTGTAGTCTCCTGCTATAGCATTGTAACTGTCTATTTGCTACTCCATGAAAATCTGCATGTCTGAAACCTAAAAGTAAATGTATAAACCCTGAAATTCTTCAGTCAAACTATTTTGTCATATATCCATAGGCTAGTTATTTTTTCCACTCTATGATGGATTGCTTCTGACTATTAGGGGAAGTTAATTAGGTTTATTATTTGAATATGTTATTTTTAATTAATTTTTGTATAAATATATTAGTCTTGTCTACATTAGGATACTTTATTATACTGCATATAGATAACTTTCTTATTAAATATATTTATTACATTCATAAAGACTTGTTTATGTTCTCCAAACCTACCTTGAAATACCACTTTCAGCCTCTCACCTCGTAAAGCAAAAATAAGTCATGACAGAGGTAGAAAGGCATAAAGCCAATTAAGATCAAGCCTCTTTCAGAATGAGCAGAGAGAAATCCTAACTCGACATATAAAGATTGCATATAATTGGATGTTATAATTTGGTTTAAGGTGCAAACTTCAGTGCTAGAATCGGATATTCTGTATTAAGGTCTCTTTCCTCCAGCCTTCTGCAGCAGAGGCAACTGAAATGCTACTAATGAGTATATGCTTCTATACTTCTAAACTAGAAGGTGTTTGTATCATTAAACTAAAAAGCATTAAGTGGTGGGTTTCAGGGGGCATTTCCTTCCTTTTAGTAACAAAAAGTTATGCTGAAGTTAAGTGAAATTTTTTACCTTCTTAGACCAAGTGAAAAAAAAAAAGAAAGCATTCCTATTTCTCCCCAGGAAAAATGCTTTTACCAACTTGTCCAAAAAGGCAAAGAAATAAAATAATTCAACCTGTCAAAGAAGCATGTTAGCCTTTAATTTAGAAAGCAAGAGTGTAATTTGAAAGAGAAGCTAATTAGGGTGTGTGGAATGTTAATGTGCTCAAAGAAGGACTATAAAAAACCTGAAATATTGAATATACCTCAGTCTCTCCAACAGATGTAAGTAGTATTTTCTGATAGTGAATGCATGATAGAGAATTGTATGCTTGTTTATTAGAAAATGTGTGTTACTAATAGTGTTTGGAGTATGAATAATAAATAACCCATCTGGTTTTCATTCTAATGGGAGAGACAATCTCTTGAAGCAGACACCTCTCTGAACAATTGCCATCAAAAACGAGTCTTTTCTGTCAATTAACTTAGCAAACCACTTTTTCTGATTATCCACAGTGTATTACTTCCCTTCTGGGCTGTCTTCTGGAGTGAATGAACTAATTCTCTCTGAGATAAAACTCAAATGTACTTTTGGAATAGTTTTGGGATCACTTATGAACAGCGTGGATGAGATGCTGCCTGTTTGTCTCCCTTTTGTAACACTATCCCAATAGGTTTTACATCCTCAACATACCCACATGCGCACACCAAGCAGGGTGGACTGTCAGAATCATGCTGTCAAAACTCTTGTGACAGTTCTCCAATTTCAGGCATTTTTGTCCCTGGCCTCATTAAGGCTATGGGCTCATCTGTGATACTACCAATACTTTTTCTGAAAGTTTATAGTCACAATTGGATTCCAGCAAAAACAGGATCCACAAGGTATTTCAGCAGTGGTGAGCTGCTGTACAAATTTGAAGTGTACTATTTTTCCCCTGTCCCTTTCCTTCACAGCTTTTAGAAGGCTTTGGCAGAGCTGATGCAATGTAAGGAACCAGACACCAAGTCTGGGAGCAGGGACGTGATCACATCTTCCCTTTTTTTCTTTTTTTTTTTCTTTTTTTTTTCTTTTTTTTTTCCCCCAGAAATAAACCAATGCCTTGGCTGCTTTTGAAACTGCACTATTAGGAATATAACTTTTGTAAACTAGTTTTCATACGCTGTCCTACTGAAATGAATGTTGACTTAAAGTGGACAGACAGTATGGATCTTACATTTGCATTGATCTTACTTGAGTGTGTTTTCGTTTGTTTTTTTTTTTTTTTTAAAAGTACGTTCATTGGAAAGCACTGGGGATAGAGACAAGTCAGACATATTACAGGTTCATATAAAACATCTTGTCAAAAGTCTTCTATAACATCATCTAGGGTAACAAAATCATTTATAGGTAAGTATGCTCTGATGTGGGCTTTGCTAAAATAATGGTAGGTTGTCTTAACAGGGGTGAGAATGCCTATGCATTTTCTTGGACCTTTGCATCAAAGCAATTTAGTGTCATATTTTCTAGTCAGTGCAAACAACTATCACTCAGATGAGCTGATATGCTATTAGAGAAAGTCAGAGCGTGCATTCCATTTGTTATGGTTGTTCTGTGTTCTGAGAGTACCTCTTGTATTCAGAATGTATTTTTGTGCCATGCTTCTTTTCAGTATATTTATTCCAATACTCGAGTCATATGCTGATTATGACTGCACTAATAGCACTAAAATAGTATCTCATTTTATGAGTATTTAGAGTTTTGATGTTTTTACAATCTCTTTTGTTGTTGCTTTATTTTTTTAGAAGTATATTTCAGTGAAGGCTTTGGCATTTAAAGAAACTGTATTTACAACATTGGAGACAGAAATTCTCTATGTCCTCTCTTCCTCACTCATCACAGTTTTTGTTTTATGATTTTTTTACTTAAAAATGAGTGAATGAGCATGTTGACAAGACTTTAGTTCAGTTGCATCCATGATGAAAATTTATACTACGTTAACATTACAATAGAATTTTCTTAGTTATTGGTGTGACAACTACAGTATGAAGAGTCACTGTTAGTCAGTTGTATGAGTGTTAACTCATGCCTGATGCCTCAGAACATCATGATGTTGATTTAATATCCAAATGCAGAAATAAGGTTTCTGCATCACAGAACTTTGTTCTCCTAGCATCTTGAGTACACAGTGTCCTTTTCTGTGACGTATGCATGTCTTTAGCATTCTCTGTAGTAATGCTCCTTATTTGTATAAATTCGTTAATCTCTTGGTGAGTGTGGTGTATCCAATACATGGACTCTGTTTTATAGCATAGTGTTTTCCATTTCGCTCAGTAAAGCTTGAAGCATCATCTGGGCTGTAATTCTGTAGTAGTAAGAGCAGTTCAATCACGTATATGACTTCTATTTGGGATTATCTTTGTATGTATAATTGTTCCTGTGTGTTATTTAAAGAAAGATAATGTGTAGCCAGTATAAATCTGCTCCTATGCGGTAATCAACATACAAAATGCTTGCATTTTATTTATGTGAGATAAGATAGGGAGTCTGTCATTATTTCTTCTACAAACTAAACATAAGCACAGAAATATAGAGAGCAATTAAAATTACAGCTCAAAAATGAAAGATTCTGTACAACTCAGAATAATATCGGCTAAAGTATTTTTAGCACATTATGAAATATTGACCGTGGAGAATGAATTCCTCCTTCACTCTCCTTTAGTTGCTGGCAAAAAGCTCCTCGGAGAAGCTTAGACTTGTAGAAATGAGAGGAAAAAAGTTCCTGTAAAACTTTCCTTTGCTAGAAAGATGATGGCACTGCATCCTTCTACTTGTTTCATTAAAATTCAAAGATACTATGTATAAATTAAATTGTCAGCACTTGAGTGCCTACTGCTGTTGAGTGGGCTTTGTTAAGGTAGTTGGTTATATGCTGATTCATTTTATGCTTTGAATGGCCTTTGCTAGTGGCGTTTTGGGAATGCTGCAGGTAGAAGCCAAAACTACGCACTGATCATGTTTTAGAAATCCATGCTGGAATATAGCTAGTGCTACTGCCAGGTTATTTTTCTCTAATATGAATGTGACTGGAACACATAACTAACAAGAAACAAAATTAGTGTCATCTTTGATCAAAACAAGTGGTTTTTTAGCTATGTAGCTTTCACTACCTTAGAAATTAAATGGTGTTTTAAAGTGAATTATAGTAATGTCTATTACTTAAGAGTATTCTGTTACAGAAGTTAACCTATACACTATGTTGTGTCTCTTGGAATTGCATTAAGTCTTATTCCATGTAATTTTAGAATACTTTAAGAGCAATGTTAGCATGGTATTTTGGTTACAAGAAACAAGTACTGCTATTCACTTGTAGTCTGTCACCGTCTTTGTTTTCCGCTGTTTATCCATACAGATTTCAACTCCTGGATGAGCACTTTTCTTATACTTGAGATTGGCATATGCTAGCATCCCCTGAAGTCTCAATGTGGTCACAGTCATTGTACCTCTGTGCTGAGGCGTTTAACAGATCCCATGTCCTGCTGAGTTCATTTTCACTGTTCTCATCTGTAAGACAGTTGCTCAGATTGAATCTTCAGCAATGTGCAGAAACGCATGTATGATCTTTATATTAGTTTAAATATTTGTGTGCCTATTTGTTATGAAGTTATCTGTTGGTACCTCTTGTGAGTTGATTAAGATTTTAGAAATTCTGCTTGAAGATTTTTTTTTATTATTATTATTATTCTTCATAATGAAGTATTCCATTAGTGGCATTTTTAGATATACACTTTTAGGAAATACTCAAAGCTTGGAGACTTATGTTCTGAGAGGATGATTAAAAAAAAAAAATTACAGGCACACAAATTATGTCTTGTCTTTTATAAGCTCTCAAAAGTGAGAGGTGTTAGCATATTCCTCTAATGTCTGAATTCCTTTTTGCAAGGATAAAATATAGTTTAATTCTTATCTCAACATGGGCTTCACTATGTTTTAACATAACAAAAGTATTTAAATAGTTTATTTTGCTATATAGCGTTCTTCTAGTGTACATAGTTCTTCTCCCATTCTGTATCTCAGCAAAAATTAGTTCAAAAAATCTGAGAGTTCTGACAAGACAAAAAATGGAGGAGACGGAAATGAAGAATAATAAAAAGAGAATGGATTATAGGGCAAGATCAAAATTTAGGTACAGTGAAAGAGATGCCTTGTATGGTCCAGTTTTCAGACAGTACTGATTTTCAAAAGCTTTGTCGTTGGCATCCCAAAGAATTTCAGGAAAATTATCTCTGTAGTTCTACATCCCTCCTACATTTAGCTTTCTCTGCTGACAGTTCTTTTTTTTTCTGTGTCAATGAGTGGAAAATTTGCCCATTCTTTATTTCCGCAGAATCCTTTCATAAAACCTCAGGAAATTTCACCCAGGGTTTTGAAGATGGAAACACTTTCTCAGATTTGGAACAACAGCAACAAAAAGTAGTGGTTTGTATAAGGGGCACTGAAGATAGAATAGGACAGAGGTCATCTTGCTGACTCCCACATGGCCTCATTGTCCTTAGTTCTCCTGTACTAGCATGATCATCTGCTTGCTGTGGCTCTTAGGAACTTAAAATTAAGGACCACTTGTATCAAATCAAGAATTGTCCTTTCCTCACTGTGAGCGAAGAAAGAGACATTGGTTATTTAGGTTTCCTTTAACTCCTTCAGTGAGCCTCCTATTCACAGTCTTTTGTAGCCTTTTAAGAGGAATTCCCTGCTAACATATGCTCAGTAAATTCCTCAGTATGTGAAACGATCTTGTTTGAGATGCTAAATTTTACCCTTTTGTAAAACAACTGTTACATCTTTTCTTTAGAAAGTACATTCCTCCAGTCTGGAGATCTTGTAATTTTTCATGTGTTTAAAGGTCTAGTATTTGTACCTTTGGGCAATATTCCCTTGACACTGTTTACTTGAAAGCTATAATATACAGCTAATATTCAATTAGTGCAATATTTACTAGCTCCAACAAAGCATTGTTCTCTCTATCCCTTAGCACTGTTTTTTTACCAAAACCAAATCATATCTTCTTGGAGTTCATCCCAGAGTTTAGTAGCCTCCCGTGTTAATGAACATTAGTTTAACAGAGCTTATGTTCTGAATATAATTTTCTTTCAGGAAAATGAAATTAAATAAGTAATTGAATTTAGTCAGTTTATATATGGGAAACAAAAGCAGTCTTTGTCTCTTTGACAGATGCGTACTCACTTGCTGTGCAAAGTTTAGTAATCTATCAGTATATAACGAAGCATATGGGCTGAACCCATGATTTGACAAAATAATTTGTCACAGAATATGTCAAATCAATAAGTTAGTAAAATTAAATATTTTTTGTTATTTTAAAAATCACTTATCAAGTCCTTTCTCATGTGCTGCTACAACATTACTACTTGAGGTCATCGCCAGGTCTGAATTTCAAAGAATATGGCAGAAAAAGGATTGGTCATAGGAAATCAAATACAGTCTTCTTACGGCCAACTCTCTAAAGTAAGAAGTCAGTGGTTTTGGTTGCCCTTTTCTTATCATAGAATCATAGAATGGTTTGGGGTGGAAAAGACCTTAAAGATCATCTAGTTTCAACCCCCCTGCCATGGGCAGGGACACCTTCCACTAGACCAGGTTGCTCAAAGCCCCATCCAACCTGGCCGTGAACACTTCCAGGGATGGGGCATCCACAGCTTCTCTGGGCAACCTGTTCCAGTGCCTCGCCACCCTCACAGTGAAGAACTTCCTCCTTACATCTAATCTAAACCTACCCTCTTTCAGTGTAAAACAGTTACCCCTTGTCCTGTCGCTACATGCCCTTGTAAAAAGTCCCTCTCCAGCTTTCCTGTAGGCCCCCTCTAGGTACTGGAAGGCTGCTATAAGGTCTCCCCAGAGCCTTCTCTTGTGCAGGCTGAACAACCCCAACTCTCTCAGCCTTTCCTCATAGGGGAGGTGCTCCGTCCCTCTGATCATCTTTGTGGCCCTCCTCTGGACCCGATCCAACAGGTCCATGTCTCTCCTGTGCTGAGGACTCCAGAGCTGGATGCAGTACTCCAGGTGGGATCTCATAAGAGCAGAGTAGAGGGGCAGAATCACCTCCCTTGACCTACTGGTCATGCTTCTTTTGATGCATCCCAGGATACGGTTGGCTCTCTGGGCTGTGAGCACACATTGCCAGGTCATGTTCAGCTTCTTGTTAACCAATACCCCCAAGTCCTTCTCCTCAGGGCTGCTCTCAATCCATTCTTCTTCCCTTGTATTCACTTTGAAAGCTGCTTAAGCCTGCGGGAAGGTGATGAATTACTTCTAAGTCTCCCACTTGACTGACATCTAAAACATTGATAATTCTGTGCTGCTGGGTAAGGCAAGAGGGGAGTGCATTACCTTTGAAAGATTGTTCACTGCTGAAAAACAGTAACTTATACCAAAAATGAAGAAATCCTTTACCAGAAGTCTATAATTCTGTGGTTTTTGACAAGGAAAATAAATGTGTCTAATTTTTAACTAGCCACTAGGTGGCAATTGCAGACAAGTCAAGATTTGCTTAGGAATGCATGTACACATACATACCAGACTGGTATTGCTATGGTGACCTTGTTCATTTTCTTATTTTCTCTATTTATGGAGCTACATGCTGTATTTTAAAAATTAGATCTTCAGACTGTCCTGGAATTGTGTCTCATATAGAAGCCACAGAAAATAACTGTTTTTTCTTTTATAATAATAAATAGATGCTGCTATGGACAATAATTAAATATGGCAATTTTCCAAAAGAGAAATCAGGAAGGGGTTGTTCTGGGTTTTTTTTTCTGCTGTGTAATTTCTTACGAGTTAGTTGCCACCAACTTTAGAGGTGCCAGACAAATTGAGTAAATTTGCTGATGTGAGTGCCCTCAGGACTGCATTGACTACTTTGGGCAGTGTGCAGTTTTCCTTGCT
The DNA here is from genome assembly GCF_947461875.1 of Haliaeetus albicilla. Taxonomy (NCBI): domain Eukaryota; kingdom Metazoa; phylum Chordata; class Aves; order Accipitriformes; family Accipitridae; genus Haliaeetus; species Haliaeetus albicilla. The sequence goes on from NC_091483.1 coordinate 75,811,541, forward strand.
CTTTCTCCAGCAGCTTTGGCCTTTAACAAAGGAGCAAGCAGAGTATTGATGGTTAAGGAAGTAGCTCACTGAACCTGTTCTTGCATTTCTTCTCAAATTGATTAACTGAGGTATGAGTGCACAATTTACCAATAGGTGCTGTCCCAAGTAAACCAAGAAAAGAAAACTGAAAAAGAAGGAAAAGGAGTGAGAAAATTTTGAAGCAACAAATAAGCAGGGGAAAAATCCAATACAAGAATAAAAAGAAAAAAGTAATTAGATGTATAGAATATAAAACTTAAAGGAGTTGTCATCTACCTATCTGTTACCATTGTGATGAAGTCTGGTCTTGCAGACCAAAGTATTACTTCTGCTCCAGAAGTAATACAATGCTAGTCATCAAACAGATGCCATGAATTTAAAAGCTTACTTTGTGTTTCATTGTGTATAGCTGAGTACTTGTTCAAGGAGAACAGTTGTGGCCTAATTATTTTCGTAAACTTTCTGGAGAAGATACTAAGAGAAACTCCAGAAACTTTTGGACTTCTAATGCTTCAGTTTTTGCTGGAGTGCTACATTTCATGAGATAATCTAGAATTTCATTGCTCTGAACTTTTTTCGAACAGAAGAGAAAAATCTGTGTTTTTCTCAAGTATTAGGAAAGAATTGATTTCCTGAAGCAACAGCTATCAGAGTAATTAAATGTGACAGGATCACAGTCCCAGTAATTATTCTTGCTTATAAGAAATGCAACTGGTTTTTGCTATTTGCTGGTATTGGTAGTCACTGTAAAACAATATTTAATTCTTCTATTGTCTTTATTTTGCTCTAGTGTTTGGCACTTTGCCTTGCTGTAACAGCAGGTGGATTAGTCGCCAAATCAAAGGAGAGAGAGAGAGATATATATATGTTATAACTTTACCTGGTCTAACTGCTTCCTTACATCTGTTCAGTCTAACTCCTTGGCTGTTTTTGATCTTCCTTTGTGACACATCCATACTGTATATATTTATGAATGGATACTATTATCTCAGTAGTAAGTTTTGTCTCTGTTCTATTTTTAAATAAGTCTTTACATCAGTGCAGGAATTAATTGGAATCAAATGTCCAAAGACTAGTCTGCAGCCACCTCTGCGCATTCCCATTTATTTCAGTAACTTACTCTTGGGGTTTTTTGGGTTTTTTTTTCTGTTCCCCTCCCTGCAGTTTGTAGGTCTTCAGACAGACATGTTCCATAGATATTTAAAAATGCACATCTGAGCAGTTAGTAGATTAATGAGCTATTTTCTAGTAAAAAAGAATATACATATGGCTATAGATGTGTGTGTATATATACACACACACACACACATATCTATTTCTAGGGAGTTACCAGGGTTGACTGAGGTTATTTGCTCAAAACATAGCAATTTATGCTACTGAAAATGTATATGAAGAGGAAGAGAAAGGTATGGGTTAGCTGAATCAATATAAATAACTGAAAGGGGAATTTAACATAGGAAATGTGATCAACAACCCTACTTGACATAGAGTAGGAAATAATTAAAATGCACCACCAGCCTCTGTGATTAGGTGAAGTCTAACTAGACTGACTTCAAAGGTAATTTATCTAATATATATCTGTATACTGTAATCCTTCAAAAGAACCAAAATAACGTACTGGTTTTTAACCTAGGAAGGAATAAAAAGATCAATTGTAGATGTAGAATTTTGGATACCAAAAATGGAAAGCTCAACAGAAAGTGTAGCTGACTGAGAATAAGCTCATCAAACTGGGAACTGTATATTATTTGTTGGATTTTGTTTTCATTGGTAATTCTAGTCTTGTTTGATACAATGACTTTCCTTATGGATTAGAGCATCCTTTTTGCAAGGCTTGAATGCTTTATGAGAAAGCTGTGTTTGCGAGGCTCGAACAGAGACGTCAAGAGTCAATCAATTCCGAGTCTCCTTGCCAAAGTGAAGTCTGTCATTGTTTCTGAAAGGCTCTGTATACAGCAGTTAACAGCATAGGCAAGAATCTACACTGTCTTCACCTGAAACAACAGGCAAAAATAGAACAACTTTTAATAGAGGTATTTTCAGAACCAAGAAAACAGATTTCTAACCTGTGCTAAAACACCACAGTAAGGAATGCATCAGGATCATCAGTCAGGATGGATTATAGTGGCAAAAAAATCAGATTATGGAGGTAAGAGAAAAACAGACTGCTGATTTCTTTCCAACATGTACAGTTTTAATCTAGTGTTCCTAGTAAGATTTTTTTTTTTCTGCCATGCCTATGGTCCCTTACCCAGCATGATGTTTTCTGAAGAGTTTAACTAAAAAACAGTGATCCAAGAACCATCTAGATGCTGGGAAAATGTGTTAAGCAACTGAAATTGTAAAAGAGGTGATGAATTGATGGAGTGCTAGGTCTCTGTGTGGCAGGTCCATTGCCAAAGAAAGGTGTCAGCTTTGGACATCCAGGAAAAAGACAGTCAGTCTGTGCTTCTCATACCCAAATTGACTCTAGTGCAGATAAGATTCAGTGCTTTTTTCTTTTAAGTGTGGTAACTATATTACAAAATTTAATCTTTAATGATTTAATGCGTGTAGGGGGAAGGGTGGGTGGGAAAAGGGGTTTCACTGACAACAAAAAGGTGAAAAAGAAAAGGGTACAACTGTAAGGTTGTATGTTTTTTTGGCTTTCTACCAGTCATGACCTGAGGTTCAACACGGCCAAGCACAATGTCCTGCACTTGGGTCACAGCAACCCCATGCCACACCACAGGCTTGGGGAAGAGTGGCTGGAAAGCTGCCCAGCAGAAAATGACCTGGGAGTGTTGGTCAACAGCCAGCTGAATATCAGCCAGCAGCGTTGCCCAGGTGGCCAAGAAGGCCAACAGCATCCTGGCCTGCATCAGAAATCGTGTGGCCAGCAGGACTAGAGGAGTAATTGTCCCTTTGTACTCGGCACTGGTGAGGCCGCATGTTGAATACCACGTTCAGTTTTGGGCCCCTCACGACAAGAAAGACATGGAGGTGCTGGAGCATGTCCAAAGAAGAGTAACAGAGCTGGTGAAGGGTCTGGAGCACAAGTCCTATGAGGAGCGGCTGAGGGAACTGGGGCTGTTTATTCTGGAGAAAAGGAGGCTGAGAGGAGACCTTATCGCTCTCTACAACTACCTGAAAGGAGGTTGTAGGGAGGTGGGTGTTGGTCTCTTTTCCCAAGTAACAAGTGACAGGAGGAGAGCAAACAGCCTCAAGTTGTGCCAGGGGAGGTTTAGATTGGATATTAGGAAAAAATTTCTTCACCAAAAGGGTTGTCAAGCATTGGAACAGGCTTCCCAGGGAAGTGGTTGAGTCACCATCCCTGGAGGTATTTAAAAGACATGTAGATGTGGTGCTTGGGGACATGGTTTAGCGGTGGGCTTGGCAGTGTTAAGTTAACAGTTGGACTTGATCTTAAATGACTTTTCTAACCTAAATGATTCTATGATTCTATGAAACCATAAAAAAATGGAAATTTCCATTTATGCAGTCAAGTAGTTCTTACTAATCGTGTTGCAGGTTTACCAAAATTATGTATGAAGCTTGGCTCTATATTTTTGCATGCATTTTTCATAATCAAGACAATACAGTTCTTTTTCTCAGCTTGCATTTTAAGACATGATACACCATCTGACTACAATTTCTGCAAAATATTTGTTTCTGTCCTTAATCTTTGAATTTTAATGTTATGCTACAAGTGTACTTTATATATTATTTATATTATATATATATTTTTTTTAAAAATGCTTGGGAATGAAACCAGAGTCTTTTCTATGGTTTTCCACTGCCTCATACCACTGAAGGCTTCAGTTCTGTCTCAGTCAGAAATCATGTGAAATAGAGAGAAGGCAATGGGTTGGCACTGGGATACATAGATTAATTGGTTACAGTAATGTTATAAAAACAGAATCATAGAATCAGAAGATAGTTGAGTTTGGACAGGACTGCTAGAGATTGTCTAGTCCAACCTCCCCTGCTCAAAGCAGGGTCCACTAGAGCAGGTTTCTTGGGACCATCTCTAGTCGGGGTTTGAATATCTGCAAGGATGGAGGCTTCACAACCTCTCTGTGTAAGCTGTCCCAATGTTTGACCACTGTCACAGTAGAAAAGTTTTTTCTTATGTTTAAGTGGAATTTTCTGTAATTGTGACCACTGCCTCCTGTCCTGTCATCGGGCACCAGTGAGAAGAATCTGGCTCCCTCTTCTTTACACCCTCTCATCAGGCATTCTGAGCAGAGGGGAAGGATCACCTCTCTTGACCTGCTGGTGACACTCTTCCTGATGTAGCCCAGGATGCTGTTGGCCTTCCTTGGTACAAAAGCTCATTGCTGGTTCATGTTCAACTTGTTTTTCACCAGGATCCACAGGTCTTTTTTTGCAAAAAAGCTGCTGTGAACTCTATGACTCTTGAGGTGCCTCTGAATCGCAGAGCAGCCAACTCCTCCCAGTTTTGGATTGTCTGCCATCTTGCTGAGGTTACACTCAGTCCTGTTATCCAGGTTATTTATGGAGGTGTTGAGCAGTATTGGCCACTGGGGTACTTCACTAGCGCCTGGCCTCCAGCTGCAATTTGTGCCACTCATCAAAACCCTTTGAACCTGGCAGTTCAGCCACTTTTCAGTCCACCTCACTGTCCACTTATCTAGTGTGTACTTCGTCAACTTGTCTATGAGGCTTTTATGAGAGATTGTTTTGAAAGCCTTGCTAAAGTCAAGGTAAACAACATCTGCTGCTCTCCATACATCCACCGAGCTAGTCACTTCATCGCAGAAGGCTATCATTGGTTAAGCACGATTTCCCCTTTGTAAATCCATGCTGACTACCCCAGATCATCATCTTGACTTTAATATGTTTGCAAATGTTTTCCAGGATTATTTGCTCCATCACCTTCCCAGGAATTGAGAGGCTGATGGCCTGTGGTTTTCTACATCCTCCGTGCCCTCCTGGAAGAAAGGAGTGACACTTGCTGTCTTCCAGCACTCAGGAACCTCCCCTGATCATCACAGCCTTTCAAACATAATTGAAATTGGGCCCTCGGCTTCATCTATCCCTCTATCCATTGGAACCTCTGGAAATGAATTTTGGATTATGGTGGTTTTTTATAAGTTTATTAATTTTTTTTTTAATCCAATGCTAGGGTTTTCTTGTTAATTGACCACTAGGATAGCTTGATTCCCTGTCCCTGCCCCCCCGCCCCAACCAATGAAGAGAAGTCTTAATAGTTAACTTTCACAACCAGCTTTTCCATCACACTGTTTCAAGTATATTCCTTCTTGTCTGTTGGAGCATAACTGTTCAGAGAGAGCAATTTTGTTTCTCTATAACTTCTGACAAGATGTGGATGCCCTTTTCTAACAATAAGGGATAACAGTCACGTCTCAGATTGGATCTGTGAAGGTTTTGCAGAAATATACCTGAAATTAATACATAAAAGCAAAAATACAGGCTCTATTATGTAGTCCAAGGTGGTAATAGTCATTTACCAAAGGCACATCAATCTACTTTTGATACAATAAAGCTGTCACCTAATTTTCAACTCAAGCAGAGGAAAGCTTTCCATTTGGAAGACTCTTCTGAGATTGTCTCCTTATTTCTTCATCCTTTTAAATATCTAAAGTACATTTATCTCATCAAATTTCATAATCTAAATCTTAGAAAACATCACCTCCAGGGGGATCTTAGGTCAACTCGTTGTAAGTATGTTACATACAGATAGATTGAATTACCCACTGGAGATTCCTGTCTTCATCTACTGACTACAGAGGGATTCTAGTCAGCTAGTTTAGACCAGTGACTAGCCTAAAGACGTCTAAAATTAGATGAGAGGAATCTATTAAGCTACTGCAATAGCTTAAAGATGAGCATTACCACTTTGATGTTTCTTGACTTCTTTTCTGAAGATTTATTCAAATTATGAGTTGTTAACTAATTTACAAGTGAAAGTACATTTTGCATTTGCAATTATTTACTAGTTTTTCTCAGAATTATTAGTAACACTTCTAAAACTCATTAAAAGCAGACTTTCTCCATATGCTGTCAGTGAAAACAAGATAGCAATATAGTGATTTATTTTTACCATTGTAGATAGATTTTGAAATAAATTTTTATTTATTTCACTTTGTTCAGGATTTTGAAGCTAATGAGTTAAGGAACAATAATCAGTTGTAATAACTATAAACAACTCTTTAACCTGTGCTGGAGGTTATCTTATTAAGTACGTGTCAATACCAGTATAGAGCCCATAAGAAGTCCATACAATGATCTCTACCATTAAAATTATTCAAGTCAGAATTAAAATGTTGTGATTTTGTTCTTTAAATGTGTAAAATTAGGCTCCCACATTCACGTCCAGATGCATAATAAAGGACTTAATTTTTTTAAACTTCTGAGGATCTACTAGCTTCCATGGCCACTTAAACTGCATATTATTCATACGAACAAGCACCGATCTTCCCCAACTTGTTATTGATAGAAATCAATACTTATTGATAGAAATCAATATTTATCAATAGAAATGTTAGTTTTGTGCACAGATTAAATAACCACTTATTTCAAAATATGGTTAGTAGCATTACAATAAGCATTGCCATAACTGTTTTTTCAAATGTTTCTGGAAACTGAAGAATAAAATACTAAAGATGGCAAGTGTTTCTTCTAGCTCAATCTTTGTATTGATGGATTGAGAGGAGTGTTCCTAGTTTATCCATGCTGTGAAAATATTATGTATATTATGTATTAGTTTCCTATCTCTCTCTCTGTATGGTGCTGTGGTGGATGTTCAACTTCAATACATTTAATTGTAGATCTTTAAGGGTGATACTAAGACTAGAAATGATGCTGTTGTGTTTTGGGGGTTTTGTTCTTTTACTTCTGCTTTAAATTTCCATAGCTTTTGCAGTCTGATCACATCCCTCTTAAGTTTAAAATAACAAATTTGAGTTCAAAATTACATAGAAAATGGTCATTCTGATTTGGAAATTATATAGCACTATTCCCATCTCCTGAATTCACAGTATTACATAATATTAGTATGCTCATCTAATTCCTGAACCAATTGCAAATTAATTGTGTGGAATTAGGAAAATTGAGTTTGATGCACATTATCTCATCATGTGTTACCTTTGTAGATGAAGAGGCATAATGACATAAAATAACAGAAGAAAGCTATCATGTGTCATCTTTCATGCTTTACTAGAGGTGTATGAACCCAGATCTTTAAAGAAAAATCTTCTATTGTTCCTAGTCCTGCATGTTTGTTGATAAACTTAGTTCTCGCTTTTAACCTTGACTGATACGCTGTAGTTAAGAGATCCTTCTTTATTTTATCATGCATTTCAAAAAAGTGGGAATAGACATTAGAAAAATTTCTAGAGGCTGAAGAAGAATCTGTTCTCTTAGCTTACAGCAGGGTTTATATGTATTCTTTTCTTGAAAGTAATGCACCATATCTAAAAAATACAGGCTAAAATAAGAAGAAAATTATTTTTAATGGGTTATTAATCATGTTCTGTGGTACATCCAGAGCTCAGGATTTGGAAAGGCTGCCAGTGAGAAATTGTTCTTAAAAGCTTCCAATTTTCAAGGAAGAAGAAATACTCAAAAGTATCAATAGTTACTCTGAAGACTCCTTTGAAAGGCAAAATGGTTAATCTTATTTATTATATGGGAAAAACTTGTTGGCGTTATTATCACTCATGATCTTATGCTGCTTATAAATTGTTCATAAACATGTTTTCATAAACTTTAACTTACTAAGCATTTTTATTGTTATTTGTAGAACATTCAAGGTGTCTCTAAACATCCAGTTAGAATTACAATGAAACAGTACATAAAAGGTAAACTTATGTTTTTATTAACATGAAAAGGCAATTTTATCTAATTATTTTACTGAGTTATATTATATTTTAAATCAGACCAATAGCTCCAGCATTAAAGAATAGAATATATTATTAGTGCTTAGTTATACATTAAAATTTAAACCAATTACTTCTTGCTGGTTGTTCCTGCAAAAAATTTGCTATTTCAGCACTAATCTAAATAGTCACAAACTTTTAGATTTGTTTGTTTCTCTCAGCTATCTTACTGTTCTGTTTTCCAGATGAAATTATGCTTCTTAACTCCATTAAATATCCTGGGGATGATTTTGTGTGCATTCAGCTCATAAGGCTTTTCCTGAGATGTTAAAGCTGGGTCATTTTGATCAAACTCACAACTAAACACCAATAGTCAGATGTGTTGTTTTTGATAACAGAAGCAGATTTAAGGCAGATGATTCAGAGAGAATCAAAGTAAAGTCTAGAAAAGCATGACTCAAGTGATAAAGAGAGAAACCCACAATAGTAGACCCAAATATAAGAGAGAGATTTACCAACATAAACTCTCCTTCTTGAATGCCTACAGCCACAGCTGGGAAATGCTGCTCATTTGTTGCACTTGGTTCTCAGATAAGGGCAGGCTTGCCTTTTCACAGCTGTTCACTCCCTGTGTTTGAAATAATACAGATCATAAAACAGGAGTCTGTTGAAGACAATGTAAAACTTTGACAGCAGTTTTGTTTTATCTACCTGTTTCATTTTTATAAGTATTTTTTAAAGGTTATTATAAAAAAATGTGTGAGCAGTGGCTGTGTAAACCTGAGCTGCCATGCATAACTGTGGCACATAGGCCTTTCTGGAAACAGTCCAATCAATTTTGTTAATGATCTTATAATATGTGCTTCTCAAAAACATTTTTCTAAGTTTTTCATTCCTGTATCAAGACACTTATTTTTTCCACTTTTATGCTGATCAGATTAATTCTGTTGTATTTCAAACCACCATCCCTTTGTATACCAAGACAAGTGGTATTCCCGGGATGCACTGAGTTTCTAATACCTTGTTGATGTGTATTATTGCTTTGTGATATTATAGGGGATTTCTGTCATTAGAATTTGGATGCCTATATCAGCTGTATGTTCTCAATATTATATGCCCCTACCACCTGTAACTCAGAATTTGGTTATTAACACATTGCTGTGGTATGTTCGAAGATAAAATATATTTTTTTAGTTCATCTCCGTGGACCCTTCCTTATCTGAATGCCTCCTTTATTAAGTGATCTGTGAATAATGTTAGTTATTGTAGATATTTGTTAGCTAGTGTTTTGGGAAGGATTTGGTTTTGATAAAGGAGAAGTACGCAGTACTGCAAAGATGGAAGAGATAAAGACATTGTCCATGACTGATAGAGTAAAATAATGGTGGCGTTGGCAGTTGGTGCTCTGCTAGGTTGCTTACGTTGCCATTTGTGTGGTTTTGTGTGTTTGGTATGTCATTTACAACCTCCTATGGTTTGCAACACCATATTTTTGGACTGGGGTTTGGGACTTAAATGTCTATCTCCTCTCTAGGAAAAGAAGAGGAAATAGTAACTATTTCCCCAAGAACATTGTTTGTTTCAAAAAAAGGATATACGTTTTTAGCAGCAGGTAAGATACTATTTATTATTATTCTCATACATATTAATGTTCGCAGTTCTGTTATCTCTTTTTCCCCTCTCCTTTGGATGACATTATATTTTAGAAGGCTGTCAAGTCCCTTAGTATCAATTAATATTGTTATATGATGTATACTCCTTAGTGTGCTTTGGAAGTGGATGATATGTAAGCCTTGTCAGTAGAAACAAAGAGCTAATAAGATTAATTGACACCTGAAGATAATGAAGGAATCAGACACCTTGTGATCTGTAGCTGGAATATAACTTCTTTAGATGAGCTTTTTACAGGCATCTTTTTTTTGTGTGTGCAAGGAATTGACTGAACAGTCCAGGCTTACATTTCAATTTGTAATAGTTTGGTTAAAATGGAGGTATATTTTTATTTTAGAGTGATAGATTTATTTTAACACTGTTTACTAGATTTTTCCCATATTGAGTTAAGGATCCTTGCTGACTTGTCATCTGAACCAGAACTTTTGAAACTATTCCAAGAACCTGAAACCACTGATATCTTTTCCACACTGGCTTCTCAGTGGTAAGAGTAAATGTTGCTTTTTTTTTGATAGTAATTAGACAAAATAGTAAGAATAACTTAAACTATTGTACTACTGTGTAGTGATAACAAAAGACAGTATTTTGCTACAGTATCTATTGTTAATACTGTTTTAACACCGTGAATTATAATTCCTTTCTGTCTGTCTGAGTCTTTTCTTCTCCACTGTGGTAATTACTGTATGTCAAAATGTTGCAATCCAACTGACCTGTATGAATGAGCCTTGTGACTAAAGCTGGTGCAATAATATATTGTGAACAGTGCATGCTGATAACTGTCTTACTGTATTACTGTTCACCAATTCTATTTAAAAATCCAGAGCAGCAGTTAAGTAGGTTATCCATCTGAAAAATTGCAGAACAACTTTCTGCAGTAAAAGTACCAGCATTTTTGAAACCTGCTTGGTTATCCAGTAGAAGTATTGGAATCAAATTATGTATGACAAGAAGTAGATTGACTAGAGCTCATGAGATTCTTTTGAACTCATAGGGTTTAGTGCTTCCATCTTGTGATGGATGATTTGATACTCGGACAAAGTGGTGCTAGTAATAAAAAAACATATTTCTTATCTTTATTCCCAAATTATTATTTAATGATCTCTTCAGCATGCAGATAAAAAGATTAACTATCAAAAAGAAGGAATATTAGTTACTTAGCTGTTTGAAGGCATTTCTTATTACTGTTTGTATTATCGTGATGCCTAAAAATCTTCCTTGAGACTGGGACTCCCCTCATACTCTCAGTGCATGAGCATTCGATAAGTGACAGGATAGATGTCAAGAAGCTTAGAGTTTGAACAGATAGGTCAGGAAAAGATTGAATAAAATGCTATAACGTATAAGTAGATTGAACAGAATGATGTCGTGTAAATGTCATGCAATTTTCATATTTTCTTTTTGTTCCTCTCTCTCTCTTTTTTTAATTTTTTATCTCCGTTTTTTGTTGGAAGATTGTTAGCTGAAAATGAAAGCAAAAACAAATATGATGAACTCATCAGTCCTGATCTAGCTCAATTCCTATCCTACAGTTTCTAAATTTTTGCAGGCATAGCGTTCCCAACCACAGTATTTCCTACTCACTGCAATATTTGCTAATATACTCTGAAGTAGTACAAAGAAGCAAAATGGAGTTCAAATTATAATTATCCTGCTACCAACAACTGAATCAGTGCTTGAGGCATGTGCATTCTAGGAGAACGCAACTCAAGGTCACAAACATCCCAATGAATGTAGCTATGGAAAGATCGCCTTTCTCTTTAGAGTCACTTAGAAGCTTCTATTGATATTATAATCAACTCTTAGCTCTAACATGATATCACTAGAACCTCGTGATGGAGTTAAATCCTTATTTTAGTTTGGAGGTATATTGCAAATGTATGCATGAAGATGAGTCAAATTTTGTCTCAACTCTGGGCAAGGCTCCAGAAATACCATTCTATTCAGCAGCCTCACAGCTCTTGGCAGCCATCAACCTCTTATAGTTGCTACACAGTAACTTTAAATTTAATGAAATATTACAGGCAAATATTTTTATCAGACAGAAGTGTCATGATGTGTCTACAAAATCATTACATAATGATTCTGCTGACTCTTCTTTTAAGCTTCAGGAAAGCTAATGCTTGGAATTAACTTTCTATTGAATCTATTATATGACTTATTAATTACAGAAACATGAAAGGTGTGTTTTAATCTCATCTAACCTTGGACATCTGTTATATACCTGGAGAGATGCATTTGACCTATTGTTGATGTCCCCTGTGTAATAAGATCAATCACATATTAAAAGTGTTGACTTTGCACTCTTGAGAACAAAGTAGGTCTGGGGTGACCAGCTCACATGTAGACATCTGTATTTGTTCTGACAAATTCAGTTCCTCCTATTGGATGAGTTCCTAGTGAACTCACCTTGGGTTTTGGAACTTTGTCCTTGATTTAATTAGCGCCAAAGAGAAGACATAAAATCACAAACTTCACAGATACTTTCCTGTTCCAGATACTTATTCGTGTCTTGTAGTCCACTACTAATAAAAAAAAATCTTTAGGGCAAACAATTATTCATTCACTTTATTGTAGTTGATCCACTGAATTGGTATTAAAAACAAGTTATGAGAAGAAAGAGCAAAATAAACAACAAACCTTTTATCTCCTCTTGGTCTCCTGATTTTCTCTGGGTCTTAATCCTTTAAAATCTGTGCAAGTTATATACGAAGTGACATACCAAATGTTTTATGCTATTTGAAGGAATTGCACATTGTTGCTATTTGTAAATATTTTCTAATGCATTTTTGACAATTGTAAAACCTTGGCAAAAAAAGTTTTTTTTCTCTAACAGATCTATAAGGAATGAATTAGTTTCTGAAGCTCCCTCTCAGAAGAAAAAAATTAAGTTAGTGTCAGTGTCTGATAGCATTCCAGCTTCTGAATGTATGTCAGTTGGTATCTTTTAGCAGGTTTTCTGCATCTAAAAATCCTCAGACTAATGAATATTAAATCATAAACAGTAAAGAATATATTATTGGACAAAAATCTGAGCCACACCCCAGAGTCCAGCCAAGTTTTATACCAGTTTATTAACTTTTTTTTTCTTTCCTAAGCTTCATGGCTTCTCCACTGAAATGTGGACCTTCGGGCTAAAGCCTGAATATTTAGCCTTAAGGCTAAAGCCTTCTATCTGAAATCCAACCTTTTGAAAAATCTTTAGAGGCTTCTTATAGCATTTGGCAACAAATACATGTGGTGGGTAGTTTCTGCAAAGAGGTTAGCTGTATGAGTTTCTGATTGAATTAACATCTTACGTATAAAAGCTTTCCTTTCATAATTTGGTTAGGCATGCTCTACAGTGATGCAGTCTATCTCTGGGACCTTAGAGATGCGTCTCTCTTGGAAACCTGTTGGATCCATGTTTCTATTAAACATCATTTGTATGGAATCTTTATTCTGGTCAACAGTGCAGTGTAGAGATGCATAAGTATGTGTCAACCCAAACTGTCTATACATTACAGCAAAAGGCTTAATGGAGGTACTAACTTTCATGCTAAAATTCAGTGTCACGTGCAACACCGTATCCAACCCAATAAACCTAGCTGAGAGGCAATCCTCTCTACAAGACCAGTCTGTAATCTTGTACTCATGGCTAGCTTACAGAGATAGCTCGTTTCAGAAGTAACACAGCCTCCACCGGTCAGGGCTTCCCTGCACTATGCTCAACTGTTTGCTGTAGATATTGCTTGCTGTAGATAGTTTTTTAAGTATTGTGTGTTCTGTTTGACAAAACTGTCTTGAAATTGATATTCAGAGAAAACTCTCAGAAGCTGGTGTTAACTAGTCACTTAATGGGAGTTTCTGGGTAATGTCATGCCTTGGTCTCATGTGTTTTATCCTTAAAGTGCTTTTTTCACACAGGAATAACGTTTGTGGAATTTTATTCCATGGAATTCATGGAATAAAATAAAAATGGCATCTGTTGGCCACTTTGCAATAGAGTTGCTTCTCTTGGCTTTTTTTGTCAGTGAAAAGTCCAAGCTCATCTCTGCTTTGTACATCCAGTATATTTTCTGGTCATCTAACATAGTTACCCCAGCTACAACTGAGATGATATAAATGGATTTTAATGTTCGCTTGTATATGCTTAGTACTGTTCCTACTCTTATCCTATCCTGTCTGTAATGATGATCATATGCTATTACCAACATTATCTTAAACCAAGTACTGTGCCTATGAAAAGTAGGCCTTAAATGACAGGTCAACACCTGCTGTTACAAGAACACCAAGAATGCATTACATTAATGACCTACTTGCTACTGAACTCATAGTAAAGTTTCAAGGCTTGCCTAAACTTCTGAAAATTCATGATATAATGGATTCCAGCTACCTGCAAGTTCACCTTGTGTTATATTGTCTTGATGTCCTATGACAGTTACAGTCCTTTGAAGGCCAAATCATCATTCCAGTGCTGAAGATGATGAGAGCTGTCTTGGCAGCTGTCTGACCAACCAAGTGACCTAACTGCCATAAGACATCCAAATGACAACAAATCTTAGAATGAAATTGCTCTCACTTCTTTAATCTAGCTTTTACACAGTGAATGAAAAATAAGTAATTGTATTTAAAATGCTGTTGATGGGCATATCTTAAAATCACGTTCAAAGATAGAGGATGAAAAATAAGTTTAGTCTTTTAGGTTGTCTGCAATTTCTTTCTTAATTAGAGGCACAGTGATTACCAGTCTCTTTCAAACTGTTCATTTGTCACCCTTCTCAGTAGGCTGTTGTTCCTCTGTCACAGTATATGCTCATATTGACCATATTGAGTCAAAATCCAGGAAAAGTATCTTGATTTAGCAAAGCACTTAAGCACACCATAAACACGTGATTTCGTCCTACCTGACTGATGCCTACTGTCCTGCCTGAGTGCTTTTCTGAATTGGGGTAGTACTGCTTCAGAGTTCCTATGACTAAAGCATTAAGCTATACTTAAAATAATTGGATAAGTCCTTTCCCTTGCTTCTTTAGAATCTTCCGTAGAGAACTGGAGATCCCTAGTAGTGATGAGTTCAGCTGCATCCAGCAGAGCATAGTGGTACCCTCCATCAAGGGTCCTGAGCGCAGCCTAGCCATACAAATGCGACTATATTATTTATGGCTCTGGAACTAGCTTAGTCATTTTAATCTTGAAGATGTTATCACTGTGTTCCAATGTTTAATCCAGACATCTCTGATACCTGCAAATTGCATTTACTTCCTATGTTTTAGGTTTCTGAACCTGAAATAGAATACAAACCCCAACGTTGGGTTGCCAAGCTCCATGTACAGTGCCAAAGCGTGCACCTCAAAGGGTGAAAAAGGCTATATGCTGACTGCAGAGCTATCTAGGAGAAGTTAATGAGAAAGTCTAATCACAGAAGTTTGCATTTGAACTCCTCTTAGAAAGCTGGAACAGAATCACAAGGACAGCCAGTGATCCAAAGGCTGTACCTGAAGATACCTGCTAGATAGGTAGTGTTTGGAAAAAAGTGGGCAGGATTCACTCTTTTCAAGTGGCTGTGATGCCCAGCTTTTATATAAGAGCTAGGTGCTTGGAGACCTTAGTTCAACATTTTAAATCTTAGAGTGTTCAACCCTACATCTCTCTCCTCCCAGGAAAATACAAATCAAGGTTAGACTTTGTATGTTGCAGCTGATCCTGTTCAGCAAATATTGTAACATTGAAATAATTGGATTTTTTTAGTTGAGAGAAGATATGATTTAGGAAAAACATGCTAAAAGTCTTCAAATATATAAAAGGTTATTGCAGAGAGTTGGGCAGAGAGTGAACTAAGCATAATGAATGGGCTTACACTGTTGTAAGAGATGTTTCAGTTAAAGAAATCTTTTGAATACTAAAGGTGTATAAATATGGAGATGGGTTACCTATGAAGGCTGTGGGATTCCTATCACTGGAAGGAATGAGACAATTAGACAAATATTTCCAAGGATAGCTGAGGTGACTTCTTAGTTGCCTATGACACTATGATTTTATTGCAGATTGCTTAGAGCATTCAGTTGGAAGAGGGATTTCTTTATTTCAGTCCCGTTTCGGGGATTATTTGGTTTTTTACTTAATGATTGTCTAATTCTGTTTATTAGCAGTAGCTACAGGGACAAAAGTCAAAGATTTACGACTCTCACCTGAGTACTCTAAATGGAATAGTGTGTCCTTTCATGTTTGCTTTCCTTCTGAACTCATGAATTATGCTTTTTGTTGTTGTTGTTGTTTTGGGGTGGCTTGGGGTTTTGTTTTGGTTTTTGGTTTTTTTTGTGGTTTGGTTTGCTGGGGTTTTTTTTGCACAGTAGTCCCATTTCCATGTGATCTTGGAGGATGCCAAACCTAGCTTGTGGTCTTGCAATTAGACCATGCTTTAATTGCATGTCACCAGGAGGCAGAGTTGTGGATGTGAATCCCACCAGGTGAAGAGACAACTGAGTTGCTGTCCCTTAGTAGCCAGGCAACTGTTCCAGGGTGGTACCTCCTCCACCTTATACTAAGAAAAAGCCAACAAATCCAAACCTGATAGCGAGAAGCTATCAGTGTGAATAATGAAGTAATCAGATTACATTTCCTAGATTGGGTCCTACAGGAATCACAGAGGAGGTCAGGTGGGCTCAGAGTGGGTCTATGATGAACACGTGCATAATGTAGCATTTTGGGAGCCTATTGAACTGTCAGGAGGGAAGAGTTCCCTGAGGTACGCAGAGAATTCAAGGACATCCAGGATTAAGGAGCCACTTAGTGGAGTGAAAGGGGTCGGTCACAGTTTTGGATATAGGCATCTGCATTAATTTCTTGAATTTTGTCTAGGTCTTACAGTTCCTTATGGAATTGCCAGTATAGATTTGTGAGAGATGAATTTCCACTGACACTGTGTAATAGAAAACAGGCCAAAAAATAAATGTAAGGTTACTGCTCTGAGGTGAGCGTCATCCCAGTGGCCAATTCACTTAAACTAAGTGCGTAGATTGAGCTACAGGTGTCTGCTTTATATTTTAATCTGCAGAAAATTATTACTGGGTTATGCTTTTATCTAGTGAGTGGTTTCTAAGGCACACATTGGCAAGCATCAACAAGATATTGCAGGTATGTTTGCAGCCTCTAATCTTCTTAGTTTCTGTTTAGATATGTTTGTGTTATAAATGTCCTAGCAGATTTATGGAAACATTTTGCCCCCCTTTCTAAATTATAACTATGAACTAGAGATGTTAAAACATAGACTATATAACCTCATAAACCAAGAGGTTCAGAGGAAAAGACCCTATAAGTAGGTTAGTTACAAATGGATTGAAGTGAAAATCCAGTACTTCTATATTCAGAAATTTAGGTATGGGAATACCGAGGTGATTTATAGTCTCTAGGAACAATACTAGCATATGAAACAAAGAACATTCTCTTGACCACATTATCTCTCTGAGATTAAATCAATGCAAACTTAATCTAGAAACATTATTAAATGTTGTCCTTTCAAGGTAAATATACCTTTTCTGTAGATGATATTTACTATTTGAGAAGGGGAGAGATTCAGAGGGGTCTTCAGTAAATTGTTTACAGTATGGTCTAATTGCGAGCATAAATCTATTACTACTGTAAACTGTGTATTTTCATTTCTGTGAGAGCAGAAAGGTAATTGTCCCTGTGCACAAACTTTTTCATGCAGTGATAAATTATCTAGGCATTTTCTGTCATACATTCTGTATCATAGGTTGTCTGTTGAGCCAGTGTAGATCCAGTGTCATGAAATCCATGTTGGTCTGTGCCTCAGAAAATTCCCTTTCTAGATAAGACTGTCAGACAGTTGTGACTTAGTATTTTAGCTTTTGTACACTGTAACTCCTTTCAGTTTGGAAATCATAATATGTGAATGAGAGAACACACAAAAGGTTTGCCCATATGCAATCAATTTTCCTTATATTCTGCAGCTAAAGAATAACAGAGTAGAGAAATTTTAATAATCTCTATTAAAAATATTTATGTAGTACTTTGTAGTACTATGTAGTGGAGGAATATCTCTAATACTGATAGTACTATCTAGTAGAGGAATATCAGTAATACTGTTCAGTATGCAGATGTATTGTATATTAAAAGATAATTACCTGAATAATCTGATAACTGCTGCCATTCCAGTATGAAAACAGGCATTCTCTTTAAACTATTGATTTCTACCTCTGAACTATAATTTAACCTGTACACATTAACTGCTGATGGTGAATTAAAGTAACAAGGTAATTAGTGGATACTGTTAAGGGTGATATTTACTCTGATTATACCAATGAAAGGACAATTTGTGACAGCTGTGAACAATGCTTACAGTCAAGGCTATGCTTGAAAGAAGGCTGGAGAATTTGATAGTGGTCTAGTTGTTCCTGTTTCACTTTGAGATCTGAGTTTTGTAAAATCCAAACCACAAAATATTCCCTTCTCTTTCATCTGTCATCTACTTACTCATATTCATGCTGTTAGTGCCTTCTTTTGTGTGATGATGGAGAACAGCATAAATACATGTCCTGCTTCCAGGTACTGAATTTACCTTCAAGTAAGTACTGGACATAATAATTGTTCACCTGAGTCTATGTGGCTTTCAGAGAGTTAAAAAAAATGGCTGACCAACAAGAGGACATATCTCGTTATTCCTTTGTAGCAATGGCAGTTAATATCTAAAATAAGGAAGTGTGTAGCTATCATGAAATTCCAAGGGATTTATAAATTATTTACCACTCATCATTTTAAAAAACATTCCTTTCCATTTTTGTAGTGTGGGTTTGGTTGGCTGACGATTTTAAGACATGGAAGTGTCTTTAGCTTACACTATCCTTGCCAGAATCAGAGGAACCTGAGCACCTGATTTCCAATAACTTTGGGAACTGCAGGCTGTTTATAAAATGTGCTGAACATAAAAGTCTGTGTTTTCTCAGCTGTTGTGTATGTGGGATCATGGTAATATCTGTTTTGGTAAGAGACAGACATGCTAATTTTGGAAATTACTCGAGCAAAAGCCTAGAGAGAAACGAAACACAGAACTACTTGGGATTACCATATTGGAAGGACAAAAGTATTTTATTTTTTTTTCTTTTTTAAAGATAAGTTCAGCCATATTTGAATAAAAAGACCACAGTGCAGAAGGGTTTGTTTTGTTCTTTGCACACTGTCTTCCTCCAGGAAGTGGGGAAATTTTCTTTATTTACCACCTGCCAAGCAGGGGACTCAAGGACTGATTACATCTAATAATGGCAAGGTGAGCCAAACTGTTGCACACTAGCAGTTGGTACAGCAGGAACTATGGCAAAATAGGGACTCTTGTTTTTCCAGCCACTTGGCAATTCAGGATACTTCCTGACAATAGCTCTATCTGTTGATATCCTGCTGACTTCTGAAGAACACGGGAAATAAGCAGAAGTATTTTGGATATTCCTGAAATAAATCAAAATAAGTCCTCATGGGCTGAATTATACAAAAATATAGCGTACTGGGTCTGTTTGAAAAAGATAAGGTCAAGTATGCACAAATGCTTTGTGGTAGGCTGACTAAATATATATACGCTTGCCCATACCGGTTTTATACAACCTTGTTTCAAATACATTCTCTGTATCAAATAGATTAAAGATTCATCCTCAGCAAAATGCTGTCTTTTTTTAGGTTACTTCATATAAATGTATGGTATAGCAGACATTGAATTCAGTTACGCTGCCTACTCCCTTAAATAGCAAGAGCAAAGGCCAGTAAATCAGGAATGAGATAAATAGATTTTTGAGAAGCGAAAACCACATCCATAGCTAAATGTTTTTTAAAGAGATATGAATATTTGTGCTTCTGTGTTAATTTTATGAAAATATCAACAAGCTCATGAAAGAGTCATTATTAATCAAGAGATATCACCTGGGTGTTTGTTAGGTCATTAAGGAATAATGAAATACTCATGCTTATCCAGGTGGACTTCTACCGAGGAGACAGGAAGAGCTTTTGCTCTCTTCCTGTCACTGTTAGCAGACATATGGTTACACAATACAGCTACAGGGTTGCACAGCTCCCTTTCCCCCGGTTAGAGTTCTCTCAGTTTTGTTCACTGTCTAAATAATGAGATACACTAGCTTAGGACTCTTAGAACTCCATCTAAAGATTTTTTAGGTAGCCCAGGCTATTTCATACACTTCTAATTAGATATTAGAACTTGTAGTCTCTTGGATTTGTTTCTCCACTTTTTATGAGCTTAATGTCAAGTCTAAAATGCATTTTGGTTAATTAATTTCACTGCATACATTGCAAAAGAATGAAATCTCTTCTTCTGGAGTTGCAATGAAAGAAGAGACACTCCACACCATTGAGCACATACAGGAATGTGAAACTGTGTTTTGCAGTATTAAGACAAATTACAAGCATACCTGCTCTTCACCATGGAGTACTTAAGGTTACTTCTAGAACCCTGCCTTTGAAGAGAGTGGAGAAAAGTTTTCATGTGTATTATATGGCACTCCCTTTAAATAACTGTAACTAAATATCCCTGCTGGAGTCTCCATTTAGAAATATATGACTGTGTTGTGATCTTTCAGCTCTGAAGTTTGGCTGTGTAACTCAGCCAGTATTGATTCGCTGTAAATCTGGAGGTCCTAAACTCAGTGCTACCTGCTAGGAGTCTCACTAAGGGTTAATGTAACATTTCTTTCATTATCATTGGATTACCTGGTTTTGTACTACTGTTACCATTTTTTTATTACTTTAAAGGCTTCTGATTATTTTTCTTTTGTGAAATAGATTCTAAGGAAACAACTTTTGCAGTATTTTTAACTAAATAATTGTTAGTACTTATCCATTGTCTCATTGTTTATGTATCATTTCTATTCTGATCAATATCTAAAATATCTCTCATTTTGTATCTTGTATATTTCTTTTTTTATTCAGAGTATTACTGATAAAAAGTGAGGAATCAAGAATTTGTTTAATATCTGCAGTTCAGAGAGAGAGACAATTTCAATTTGAATGAGAAGGCATGCTCTTCCAAATCAAGTCACATTCAGGGGCAGGTGTTCTGTGGCAGAACATCTAATTGTGGAGATACTACTTGTTATGAATCTGGTGTTTAATAATAACTTATTTGGTAAAGTACTTGTGAGTGAGGCTGTACCACTTGCAGCTCCTGCATCTGCATCACTGCAGATTTCTTAGGATTGTTCTTGAGAAATTTTTTAAACCTATGAGGTACTATAGTATAAGCTTGAATTCCTGTGAGAATAAATGTGGTCCCTTATAGTAGGAAAAGGTGCTGACAAGGTGACAGCAGTTATTAAGAAACAGAGAAGCATTCAGAGGAGAAGCTTTCAGAAAAAAATAAAGCAGAATCTCTCACACTGCTGGTTAGTGCTTTACGCTTGGTTAAGAGTATGCCTAGTCTTACACAGGAATATAAGACTAGGAGGACCTTTTTGGTCATAAAACTGTTGCAGGTGACAATGTCGTAAACTCCCTTTCATACATTGATAGGGTCTCAACTTAGAACTAGTTTTAACCTACATAATACTATTGAAGAGCTGTTGAATTCTCCATTCCTCTTCTGGCTAGAAAACTCCTTTTACTTTCTACCTTATATTTATTCCTAGAGTTCATATACCCAAATTATTCTTGCCAATGTTGTCCATTAGCTTTATTGGCTCTCCTGGCCCCCCAGTGTTTGCTTTGTATAAATGCTTCAGGAAGGCAATCAACTGTGTTCTCAACCCTCATTCTTTAAGGAACAGGACAAGCTTTCTTAGGGTATTTGTCATAAAAATACCTTAATAAACTAGTGTTAGGAGCAGCTAGTTATGACTACATGGAATTCCATATTTGTTAATCTGTATTTCTTCTTGGCAAGGAAGATGAGCCTCTGTGGCACTGACTGACTGTTTCACTAAACTGCTTTAGTTACCAAAGCTAGCTTTTTTAGCTAGCTCCAAAAACTCTGCACCAGAGCACAGTCTTAGGAATACTTGTATCATGGTCCAGAAACATAACTTTATTTTGAAACAGCCATGAAACTGGGCTAGCAGAATGATGGATGAAACAAAGAAATAATGACTTGAGAGGCTACCTTTACTCTAATAAATTTAGCACCAGGGATGTTCCTAGTTGCTGGCACTCAAAATCTGGGTTGGTAAATTGGTCCCTGTCATGGTCGTGGCTCTGGACCAAACAGTTCCTGGGCACAGTTCCTGAATTATCATGGGCCAGGGATTACTTCCACCTGGCTGCTGGATGCAGCACCATGTTTGGATGGTAAGAGAGTTTTGAAGGATGGATTATGTGGTGATGTTTTCCAGTTAGCCCCGAATATTTATGGGCAGGTTTAATTTCTTAATACTGACTTAATGTCTCTTTTCACATGGTTGCTTTATCTTTTTGCCTATTCAATATTTATGGGCAGGTTTAATTTCTTAATACTGACTTAATGTCTCTTTTCACATGGTTGGGGTTGTTTGGTTTTTTTTCTATTCAATATTGTGGTAGCCTACCACTACCAAATTCGTATTTCCTGAACATGATAACCAAATTATGTTAACTACCCCAGATAAAATCTCACCAGCATATTGTACAGCAGTACTAATATTGTCCTGTAATTGGAAATAGCTCACTTGACGCATCCTGAGATCGCATTTGTTTTTCTACAGCTAAACCACACTGTTTCCTAGTTGTTCCATGATAAATTATTAACATCTTTTCTGTTTCTAATTCCTCATCCCCTACTTTATACACAAATTCTATACTTTAATAATTCTTATTTGCAAAAAAAAATAGCTTGCAGAAAAGCAATAGTCTCTATTATTCTTTAGACTCTGTGAAAGGGTTTATTTCTCAAGCTGTGCAGCACGTGGGGATAGGATCACAATTACTACAGTCTGGAGTGGGGAAATGGTGTCAGGGTGCTATCTGATTTTGTTCTTCTTTGCTGTTTTGGAGAAGAGTTTGTTACGAAATAGGTTGGAAGACAAGCTCTAAGATCTCTGTATATTACCTTTCTGTTTCTCTCTTCTGTCCTGTCATTATACTCACTTTGGGATTAGGCAGTCTCTTACATCTGCTTGAAAACATTGTGATATCAGCTGTAATTGCATCCTCAGGTTATGTCTCTAGTTTTGGCCTAGGAGTATTTAGCCTGGTATGTCATTAATGGTAAAGTCCATTACTATTAAATTTCTGTAAGGCTAACAGATTAAATCATTGTTCTGAAAAAGCATCATTATTTAAATCAGGCTTGTTTACATTAAGCAAAAAGCACTGATTCTAGATTGAGATTTTCATCCCTCTCAATAAACATCACTTGTGAAATATGTCTGTTTCTTAATGAATGATTGTAGTAACTGTTATATTTTTGCATAATAAAAGAACTGTACTAAAGGGTACTCCTCAAAAGATTCTGACAGGAAACACTTGAAAATCGTGGCATTTACAAATGTGCATGATAACTGTAATAATTTTTGTTTTGCCTTTGGAATACTTTTGTTAGGTAGCTCTGCTTCCACAAATGAAGGTTTAAATATATATATCTGTATATATATTAGAACTTTTCTGTTGAGCTATAGGAGACAGATGTAGGTTTTGGCTTGTGATGTTTAATTATTGCAGTATGTTTTTTCAAAGGGCATTCATGTAGTGGTTTAATTAGTTATTGCTTTCTCCACTTACTCCCTTCTACCCCCTTGTCCCATTCCTCCCCCCCAAAAATAACTCCTGTACATGCTGAAATTTAGCAAAAGGGAGGATGTTCACTTTGCCTTCTCAGAATCAGAGTTTTAAAACATTTTAAGCTCCGAGTTCAACACCTCATGGGTGTTGGTGTGGAATATTTCAACAGTTTTACTTTTGCAGCAAAGCAGTTGCTATCTGTTTTGCAAGCTCACTTGCAATAGTTGATATTAATGAAATTTAACACTTGTCTTGCTTTGCACTCTGACCGACTGTCTGTATGGTGGCTTATGGAAATTTCACCTTGTAGTTTACAGTCCCTTGGAGAAGTGCAGCTGTGACATTTGTTTAGACTAGCAGATAATAAGGTAGAGGGAATAAAGTCTTCAGGAAGCATAATGGCTTTTGTTTTTAGAAGAGCTAAACAATAACTTTAAATAAACCAGGTTGTTAACTACAAGTTTAACCAGACAGCTTAATTTTATGTCACGTTAGAAGCTTATTATTATTGCACATTAAATGCTTTCTTACCATTCTAGAATAAATGAAAAATAAAGTTTTGGAATTGTCACCACCACAACTAACACACAAACTAGTGAAAAAGCAAGCTCTGAGGAGGTTGGGCAGTCCTCAGTTGTTTTGTGGTGTCTGATAACATTTGGCTTTGCTAATTTCAAGGAGAGGCTTTCTTGTGTATGAAAAGCTCGCTCCAAGGAGTCATCTCCTTCTAGAGTGACTTTGATAAAATGCAACATTTTATGAGCACACTCCAGAGCTTAATAAAATGTTTCCGTTGATTTCATTTAACTCAACTTTAACTTCAGTGTCAAGCTAAATCTTGATGAAATCAAGAATGCAAAAGCAATTCATTCTTCACTTTTACTTTTGCTTTTAATTCAGTGTGATCGTAGGCATAATAGAAATTTAAGCTGCAAGAGGTGCTTTAAGTGAAGATTGAAAGAGATGGGATATGAAGTATCTTATCTGTCTCTGCAGAGCCCATTTGTTCAAGACTCTCATATATAGCATGACTGATTTCTTCCTATTTTGATTGCCCTGTCAAGATATTTAAAAGTTGGCTTCTTATTTTTTTCTGAACGACGTAGGTGCAGTTTGATATAGTGTGACATCTCCTCTCTTCTTCCCTGCTTGTTTTTCCTGAGCAAACCGTACATTGTTGTAACAATATTGTAGCTCCATGTTTTGTTCCACATAATATCTGAGATGGCAGTTGCATCATCTTTTGATTATATGTTAAGAATCTGTTTCCTTCTGTTTCACTTTTCTGTTATTTGTCTAAAGGCTGCTTTGAAGATCCATTTATTTTTTTTACAAAGTTATGAGACTTCTAACAGGTCCAAGATGGGTAATTATTTGATACTCTGCTACAGCTACCTGTATCATCTCCCAAAATGGCTTTTGTTCCTTCTTAACTGTTTGAAGCCTCTTACAGAAAAGCTTGAATAGTACATGTGATAAATGAAGAACTCTAAGAACATTAATTTACATTTGGTCCCTGACATTGTTTTATACAGATGGCCCCTGAACAATTTTTATGTCACCCAATTTGTATAGATCCCTTAATCTGTTTGTATAAACCCCTTAAACTGTTGATGTTCACATTGGCACCTGAAGCTGGGAGTTAGTTACCCTGACTTCCTTTTATTCTGTGCTCGTAGACCCAAAGACCCTTCAGTAATCACATGACTCAGAAATAAATACCATGTGTCCGTGTCATTCACTATGTAAGAGAGACTATGGCTGTGAGAAGAAAGCCCTTTTTTTTTGTTCGTGAAGAGGGAAAAAGGTGAAGGTTGCAGGGTAGGATGTGCTCTTTCAAGCATCTTCATCAATGTCAGGGACTTTCTGTTCTAACTGACAGATGTCCAGAATTGTGCATTTTTAAAGAAAAATCTCTAAGTGACCTTTTTTGTCAAGAGCACTGAAAATAACTGCTATCTAATTTATCTTTTCAGTATCCAATATCTGGGACATCAACATGCAAGTAAATATCTTAATAAAGGTAATGGATCACTTTACTCCCAAATGAATCTTTCGACAAATTGTTACTGATGATAGCTATAATTTATGACATGACCTTGTGCAATTTCTTTATCTGGTTTCTTGCTACTTTAAAATGTAGCAACAGAAGACTTCTGGACCACAGAGCAAGCTGCAAAGATATGTTTTTATCTTCTGTAAAATACATGAAAGATAGATATCATGCTCTTTAAAAGAAGGTTGAGGACTAATGAAATAAATCTTCATGCAATGAACTATAGAGGCTACTCAGACAAAATAAATTATTTTATGATTAACCATTGGAAGGACTTTTAAAATCCTAAAGTCCTTCTGGAGTCTTGCAAAAGAGTTTTACAGGGGTTATAAAGCTTTTCCTGGTGCTAAATAGATATAAAACAAATTAAAATGTAGTTTGGTAGGGTGGCATACAAAAAGAGGAAAAGAGGCACAATGACAAAAATGTTGCAGAGCTGCCTGTAGTATAGGAAGGATGACATCAAGCTGACAGTGCTGTATTTTGTTCATTCAAAGAAGTTGAACACAACTAAAAGCTTTTATAAAAACCTCTAAACTAAATAAAACATAAATTTAAACTCTGTGAGTGTGAGGTTGTGACCCTTTCCCCTCTGTGTTTAAGTACGTGACCCCTATCTTTACATGGGAGATCCATTCCAGAGATTCTCCATCATGTGCAGTGGCCACTGGAAGACAGCTCTGCCTCTCCCAGTGCCAGGTGGGAATAAATATATGTGAAATGGGGACCCTGTGTGGTATAACCCTTTAGATAAGGAGGAGGTGTGAGCAATCTGATGTACTACTAACGATATCTCAATGCCCTAGTTTATTGATTAATTTATTGGTGCATATCCTTGGGTGAAGAGTTTCTTTGAGTTATTCTGTAACCTTATGTCTCACTTATGCAAACTGGGTTACAGTAAAAATGGGATTACAAGCATTAGAAGTGCTTAGAAGTGACATAGATAAAGAAATAAAATAAAAAACTTTATATATACTTAGGTTACATCAGAAAGGTCTGTCTTTCTATCTTTGTTAGCTATTTCACCTGCTGTTTCCCTTCTGACAAGATGTTAGTCTGCATTTCAGTCTTTGTGGGTGCTTCCTTTTTTTAGAAAAGTATCTTAACTTTATTTCCACTATTCTGGGCAGTCTAGACAAATTTCATTTTTCGTCCTGATGTCTTTATGCTCTTCTTATGAGAAAGACAATCTAGCTACTTTTTGTTTAGAACATAGTTGTATAGATGCCTCATAGTTATAGAAGGCATATATATGTGGTTATAGATGTGGTTTTCACTGGACATTCTGTATCAAACTATACATTAAAACAGTGTATGATAAAAATATCTAGATGGGCTAATTGTGTGTACCTTATGCCTGACTCTTGATTGACATGTGAGGCAAAAGTAGTGATCTATTTTGATATGACAGTGGCTTCAGAGAAACCATTTCCCAACCTCTTCATTTTCTATATTTTGTAACAGAGATTAACCAGGCAAAAGTTGTTCCAAGATTGCTTCCACGTGTTACTGTAAAAATGCCTGAGACAATGTATGCCTGAGCCTAGTCAGCATTTTCCATTAGTCATGGAATAGCAGCTTTCAAAAACATTGCTTTTTCTTGTGCATTGCATTAACAGTGAGCAGACCAGGTTACGTGTAGCCAATCTTTTCCGTATGTTTAGGATGCTCACATACGTTGTGGTATATATTCTGCTTGCCTTTAGGTATAATAAGGCCAGTGTGATTGAAAAAGTAAGCTTTCAGAACTTACCTCCTACATGATCTATCCAGTGGCAATACCACTGTAAAACTGAGCTTTTCTAAAGCTTGCAGTTGTCACTAATTACATAAATTGTCTGTACCAGTTTCATATGCCAACACAAAGTTCCAGGCAGAAACTTAGAAAATACACAGCCCTCATCTGCTATTAAATAGCAACAGGTGATTAAAAATGAGAGATTTATATAGTTCACTGATGAAATGAAAAAAAGCTGTAAAAGCAGTCAGATGAACGAATGCATATTCACTCATATGTTCACTCATTTATTGGACATTAATGACCATGTATAAAATGAATTTAATGGCACTCCATCTCGTTTCCCACATCAACAACTCACAGCTAGGACTTGGATTAATTGGCAGATGCAGGAGAGCGGCCAAGAGCTTTGTGGCTATTATGACTGAGCTTAGCTTGGCTGGAATGTAGTGCAGATCAAGGCAATGCATGTCTGCCAGATATTGTGTTTGAGAAGTTTGTTCTGCCTTTTCCTGTACATAAACAGACGACTTCCGTCACCATAGAACATTTCCCAGAAATGCTGAAATGTCTTATCGCATTCTTTTAAGACTGATTTCCTTCCATTTCTACCTGTTCTCAAAGTTTTATTTTGGCATTGCTCAAACTTTATGCACTGTAGCCTCTCTGATTTTTTTAGTGTTCATATACTTCATGCTGTGTGTGCTCATTTCTGTATACTAAAATTTGCGTTACTTCTTTCCTTTTAATATTCAGTACAGGCTAAAACCAAATCCATCCAGATCTCTACTCTGTATTAAATGTGTTATTCTAGTTTATAGTTAAGCTTTTTTTAAATTACAGATATGATTGCCATATTTTTCTTGAGTATAAAGAAACTTGGTGTTAATATGTTTTAAAGACTTAAGGCTTAATTAGCAGAAACTCCTTGAGATGTCCATTAGACACTATTAATATATGAAAACATACAGTGAATTTTGGAGAAATTATAGAAAATATTCAAAATATCTCTGAAAAAGTAATAAATTACATATGCCCGTTTTTCAAGTTTCATATCTGCACTGTATGTTTCTTAAAATAATTTGATGTTATCCTTCGTCACTGTTTCACTGGAAAATTTTTCTCCTTTTTTTTCACTCTAAGAATTAGGCAGCTATTCGCTTTTAGGCATACAGCCCAGTTCTTAGTAGAATCACCTTTTTAAAGAGTTTCTATATCTCTACTCTCACTATGT
Source organism: Haliaeetus albicilla (assembly GCF_947461875.1). Taxonomy (NCBI): domain Eukaryota; kingdom Metazoa; phylum Chordata; class Aves; order Accipitriformes; family Accipitridae; genus Haliaeetus; species Haliaeetus albicilla. The sequence continues at coordinate 75,839,788 of NC_091483.1, forward strand.
TTGTCAACTTTTCTACAGTTTTCAGCTGTACGTTGTTTTGCTGTCCTCGCAGACCTTTCCAAATTGTTTAGCTCTGCTAACTCCTTCCAAGGATTGTAAGATCTGTTAACCTGAGCATATCTTCCAGCACTGAAGTCCATTTTTTATTCTACCTAATAGACATGTATCAAGTAAGGTACTATAAAGCACAGTACTTGGAAAAAAAATACTAAATGAAGAAAGGTAGAGGACAAACAAATCAGGCATGTGGAAATAGACTGAGACAAGTATGCAGGCAAGGACAGGAATGTAGGAGGTGAAATATTGCACATTTGGAGATGGCAAGTCAGGAGGAATTTGAAGATGATGGTAATATTGATTATGAACTTGAACAAATAGTGTATTTGAGAAAGAGAAATGAGAAGTATGTCATAAGATGGAAAAATATGTTTCATGCTAGAACTAATAATTGCATTTATATTTTTTGTAGGGCTTCAGAAATTGTGCTATTTCCACAACAAAACCTGCAGCAAATTCTTTCTTTTGAGCTTTTTTTTCTGCATCAGTTTCTATTACACTGCATTAACGTTCTTCCTGTTCTTCCGGATGTACATACAGTACTGGGTGAACTGAAGTCTGCCTCCATGTCACTGTCTGGGCCTAGCCGCTACATCATACCACAATTCAGCGCTGAGTATTTTCATGCATTAGATAGCTTGCTTAGTGATAGTAGCTTAAAAATTTCTTACACAAGTAAGCAGATAACAATGTCTCTTTTTCAATATCATGGTATTCCATGATAAGTCCAAAGCCAAAATAAAAGTTTTACCTTTAAATAGGTTCTCACAGTACCCATTAAAACAAATTAATTATCACAAATATAAAGTTGTTTGTAGAGGAAACAGGCTGAAGAAGGGGGCCCACTGCGGATTTCTAACATGGCTGCTGTGCTTCTGAGAAATTGTACCTCCACCCCACCCCAATTTTGTTATTCAAAGGAATAGTTTTCACCTCAAACTGCAGGAATGCCACTCTGTATTACAGAAGGAATCAAGTATCCTAGGTAGAAACCAATCATTGTCAATACAAACAGAAAAAAATGTTCTCATTATTAGAAAAAAAGGAATACTTTTGATTAATGACTTGTGTTTGCTCAAGCACTTGTGATTTATATGGCAATTTTATACTTTATTATTCCAGTGTCTTGAATGCGGTACATAAATTTACAGATACAGAGTGCTAGATGTAATGCCTCTCTGCCAAGTGCTCGCATTTCCCACTGTGACACACTAGGTGTTGACTGACCATTTTGGTTTTACCATTATATTAAAAGAAATATTTGACATAAAGCTCTGAAATTTTAATTGCTTCTCATGTATTTCATGGCTAACCAAAGATCAGGAAATGCTAAGTGACTGTTGTGATTGCCATGATCACATGGTGCATGTACAGCTACACCAATAACTGTGTTAGGCAAGGTTTTATTGTGATCGCTTACAGTGGAAACACAGGATCTTCCTCCTGACACTGCCTATCATGATTACAGCAATAAGTCTGTTTCTGTTTTTCTCAGTCAGCCCTGTCAAGTTGAAGCTTGGATAATGCAAAATCATCCTTGAAAACCTAGCAGTGGGTCTTGCTGTGCACATAATCAAGTTCTAGTGTCTTCTTTCACTGTTAAAGCTTCTCTAGAATCACCAGTCACCCCCAGCAAGACTTTTGCCTTGTGTCTTCCCCGGTACCATGATCTGATAAGTATGTATGTTCCTCTACAGATCCCCATGACTTCTTACCCACTGTGTTAATTTCTATTATAGCCATTCTTTTTCAGAGAAGTCAACAGCTAACATACCCCCTACTGGGAGCCCTTGGCTCTCAGTTGCCTCAAGCCCCAGACTTCAGTAAATCTGCAAGTCAACTCTATTGCTGTACTCCTATGTCTTGCCTTCTTCAGGCCTCTAGTTCAAATATGCAGTATTAGGAAAGCAGTATTATGTTGTGTATTGTTTCCCTAGTTTCAGCGTTCTTCATCTCAGAAAAGTCCTCAGGTAAGATATACTCTCTTATCAGATTCTATTTTCCCTCCTGGTTCTGGATAGATGCTTTCTCAAGTGTATATGTAGCTTTATGCCAGGTTCTTCAGGAAATTCCTGCAGACTTTCTGCCAGAGGTTGCTTCAGGAAATCCTTAATGATGTCTGGTTTCCTAATTCTGCACTTATTAGCTCCAATTGCCACTTTGTCCTCTTATTCAGGTACATTTGGGAATCTCAACCTACTTCATTCAAAAGAGTCATGAACTTTTGACCTGGCATAACTAAGGCAGCAAACTATAAGTGTCTCCAACTACTGGAACAATTGACTTAAGTGGGAATAGTCTTCATTACAGATGGAAAACACTATGTAATAGATTATCCAGTTCTTCGTGTTTCTCAGCCTTAAAACGAGCAGTGAAAAGTCTGTTTTATCTTTGAGCAATTAGTAGCATTCAAAGGAATAATGTGAGCTTCTACAAAACCAAAGGCTATTTGCCCAATGAAGGTTTGAAATCATATTCAATTTTATTTTTCCTCTTCAAAAAATCTGTACTGCCATAAGGACTTACTTAAATCTCATTGCACTCAAGGTCTACCTGTTTATCATTCAGAGACCCTAATTATACCAGCACTGTGCATAGGCTTGGCTAAAATCAGTGTATCGGCCAAGCAAGCAAAAATTTGTGGCTCTGCTGATTTTCTAGGTGTTTGAATATCATAATAATGGTGAAAGACTCTTCTTCAAGAAGATACACAGAAATATGCCATTTTCTCAAAGCTCATCAGCCAAAACATTCATGACAAAGCATCTTTCATGGCAAAAAACCTTCATAAGAAAGCATAGCAAACTTTGCTTTTAAAAATGCAACCAAATCATTATGAACAGACTCATGAGGAGACTTATTCACAAATTGTGCCTATGTCATCAAGTATCTCTGATAGGAATTCATCTCTGTGTTCCAAATACAATTTGTGTAGGTATTTGTTTTCAGAGTGTGAGTAGGTGATCAAGATTTTCCCCAATGCACTTCAATTTAAACCAAATGATCAATATTCTTTGGTGTTTTCAATTGTCAATAATGTCAGCATTCTTTCTGAAGCTTCATTTTGATAAGGAAAAGTATAGGTGGCACATACTTGTCAGTTGCAGAGTCCTAGCTTTTTATTTGCAAATTGCTAAATCCATTAGCCTTTCCATAGGACTGTTGGTGAGTGAATGGGAACCAGGAAGGACCATACTGCTGGGAGTAAACTAGCTACACTCTCTAGTTAAGAAACAGCCAGTGCTTCTGTTTTATGAAGCATCTCTATTGTGGAGCTCTGTAAGACATATGGAGAGATTCAGTGCATGCTGTTATCAGTCATTATTCTTGATAAAAGGTTGGATATTCCTATTAGTGAACCCCTGATATAGCCTTTGTTTAAATAAGCTTTAGATCAGACTTAGGCTTTGAGTCTCTCTATTTAGCATGTCTTGAAGTAATGCTGTTGCTGGAAAGATTTAATTTTTCTCATGGGTCAATATTGAATCCTCTTCAACCTAAAGAACTACTAATATAGTAGTAGGACTTTTCCTAGCCAAGAATTTGATTAAAAATAAAAGGAAAGGAGAAGACGAAGATTAAAATTAAGGGTTTCTTTTACTATGGACTATCACCACTATAAAAAAGTTGTGCATTCCTGGCTGAAGACAAAAGCCCTTACATCCTTCTGTTCATATCTTACAAGTATGTAGTTATTAAATGGTTATTGACTTTAATACACTTTCTGTGGGGACAACAACTTAAATTAGTTTTAACTGAAATTGTATGATTTGTTTGTTTGTTTAGGAAGGGGATTCCAAGTGAACAAGTGAAACACGCTGATAGAGAGCAAGCAAAGCGTGTAGTTTACTCAGTGGTTTATGGAGCAGGTAGGCATTTTTAGAAAAAAACCCAGCTACAGTAGATTCATACTTTATACATAATTTATACAAGTAGACTGAATTTCTAAAGGTGAATAAAAGTTTGTCAGAATATTAAATTTTTATTTTTATCAAGGATTTTTAAATGATCTACCCAGTATCAAAATTACCAAATTAATACAGCCACATTGAGGTGTACAAAGATTACTCTGATTTTGTGTTTATTTGCTGCTGATGTAACTGAAGCATTTGTCTTTATCTAAAATGAGTTTACTTTTGAGTGGATTTTGCATTCTGTCAGTATATAGACAGAGATGAGAATAAATACAATGAAATTAAAAGATCTTCAATATTGTCTCAAAACACATTCATAGAACCACAGAATGGCTGAGGTTGGAAGGGACCTCTGGAGGTCACCAGATCCAGCCCCCCTGCTCAAGCAGGGACATCTAGAGCCGATTGAAGGGGAGAAAAACACTTCAATTTTAGCTCTCCAGAATATCTATTTTATGCATAGGGGTGTAGATTATATACATATATATAAAAGAATATATATAGACACACATGTATTTTTACATTCAGCTGTATTGCATTTTAAACATCTGTGTTTAAATTCTATATTAAAAAAGCCCAGGACTAGCTCCCTGCAATGTAAATTCAGACCTTCCCATGCTGAGACTGGAATCAAATCTCCTGTTTGCAGCCTGAATGTTTTCATCACTAGATTATTTTACAAAATGCAAGCATTAGCACCCCTGCCCCTTGGTCCATGCAGGTGCTACACATTTCCTATCTGTTCCCTTCATTCTGGGTGGAACAGGCAGATACCTGACTTAATCAGACTGAATCACCACCATCTGAATGGTCTGTAGCTCTGTACGTAGTCAGTGGGGAAAAGGAAATGCCTCAGTTACTGGGGCTAGAGTCTCCTTCAGTAGAGCCTATGTCGTCTGTGCATGCTATAGAGAATTTAGATTATTAGATTAGGCAGAGTATTGGCATTCCCTCACTTGCTTTGTACCAGGCACCACACATTTCAGTGCAGCAGTGCTTGATTTAAGTATCTCCATTTACTTGTTTGTGCTTTGTCTCCCTCTCTCTCAAATGAGGGCAGCTGAAGCATCTGAAAGATAATAAGATGCTTCAGTTCATTGGTAGTGTGATCAGATCCTAATGAAGACATAACATGGAGTGATATCATTAAACTATTTAGATGGAAACTGGGCTGACAAAAAATAATTGTTAGCTACCTGAAATTGATGGACTGAATTCTACCCACCGTTTGTCTCCCTTCAAAAGATGGCTAACTTGTCATTAAGGAGACATTTTGATACAACTGAAGAGTGTGAATAATATTTATTTCACTTCTTTTGGGATTGAAAAATACAGAGACATTCCCTGAGGAGCTTGCCTATATTATGCTTACAGGAGTTAATGAAAATCTTTCACGTAGTAAATAGTAATTTTTTTTTCTTTTTGTTTTCTTAGCTTTAGGTTACATTTGGTTCATATTTTCAAGGTCTTTTCTATAATCCTGGAGGATAGAAAATAGTATAATAAAGAAAGAAGAGTCTCATTATGTCTAGGAGTTGGTACTTCAATAAATACAGCAAATATTGAGAGGGATGACAGTATTATTGTCTTTTGCTTGGTTTGGAGCAATTCAATTCACCTGCTTCTGCCCCAGTCATCTTGTAAAACTAAAGTACAGACAACTTAAACATCTGTAAAATAAGGAGTAATTCCATTCAATGGCAGTATATTCAAGCACTGAATTGACACAGAGGGATGTCAAGGTATTTAAATGAAAAGCAGAGAAACTAATGATATTTTCAGTTTTGAAAGATGATATTACAGAATGGAAACACTAAAACTCGTAGGCTGCTGCTAACAATTCCCCTGACACGGATAACTCAAGGAGAGTGCTCAGGGAAGCTTTAGTCCGCTCCCGAGCGCTGCTTCGCATGGCCTATGCTCCAGCATTGTGGAACATGATCTGACACAATTACGAGGCTCTACATTCCTCTCTTTTTGCTTCCCAGGAACTGCATTTCCCTGGAACCTTTCAGACTTCCTTTCCGATGTTGTGGCTTATTTTTCCTACTATTTTATGCAATACTTTGTTCTGTATATCAGTAGTTCTTTAAATGGATAACATGGACAAACGTAGACGTTACAGTTCTCTAAGGAAGCCACAGCAGTCTCCTAGCTGTTAACAATATGTGCTTTAGCAGATAGATTTGTCGTTTGCTGACTCAGGAAGAAAATGCAAATTAATTAGATGTCAAATAAAAGTACAGACCTATAGTAGCTGAGCAAGGGTCATCCTGGATGTCTTGTGAATTTCTTCTTCTAGCACCTTGTCCAGACTAGTATTCCTGCAGCTCAGTGCAGATCCTGGCATGACTGAGAACAAAATGCTACAGAATTGTTCTGAAATGCACATCAGACTGACAGTGATGGCATTTAGGTGGCTGAAATCTTCTCTCTTTCAAAAATGCTAGATAATTTTTCCTGACAGTATTACTGTGACAATAACTATTCTATGCCTTTGGTGCCTTGAGAGATCGCCTCTCAGCTTATGTTATTTGCGGACACAGTGCTGGGTTTGTGTTGCTCTGCAGCTGACATAAATATATCTGTCTTTCAAACCTCATATGACTAATGTTGATGCATGTTTTATTTTTACTGGAACTGTTTGGTTTATAAATGTGTTTAAACTGTAGCTCTTAATTTATATTTTCACACTCTGGAAAACTGTCTTCAGCTTTTTTCCACCTTCTCTATAAATGCTCTTAGATCCAACGTTATATATATTGTGCACCTATATCCCATCCAAAAGCTATTATTCCTTCCTCTCTCTGTTGAAACACTTTTTCTGTTTTTTTCTTTTTCCAACCCTTTTATCTCACAACTTGGACCCAGATTTTTACAGGCATTGAGGAGCCAAAGACTGTTCGAAATCCATGGGACTCCTAACGGCCTTTCTAAAATAAGGCTTTGTCTGATTGCTTCAGCAGTTAAGTTGTTCTATGACTTCTACACCAAATCTAAAGAAACTCAACCAGCCACATCGCCATTCTCTTTTAGATCTTCATTCACATTTGTGTGTGTTTGAAATTGATTTCAAATTCTTTATCTGCTCCTCAAAGTTTGCAGATTTCAAGACTGAGCTAGTAAAATGATACTTAAAGTAACAAAGTTATTCTGTGAACAAAAGAGATTTCAACCACATTATAGGTATAAATTATAACTAGGAATTTCTTGATTACATACTTCTTATATACTTCTTATTAAATATATTCTTAGTCCAGTAACTTCGGTAAAACATTCAAGCTCAAAGTTAAACATTTGCTTTGTTGAAATATGATTGTAGTATATCAGATCCATCCTCCACTAATTGTGAATGTAACAGTGCTATTGTATGTAGTGGATTTTTGTTCTGCTTTATTGCATAATAACGGTAATTTCTTTACCACCAGGTAAAGAACATCTTGCTGGCTGCCTGGGAATTACTCCTCTTCAAGCCAGCCAATTTATAGAGAGCTTTATGCAAAAATACAAGAAAGTACATGAATTTACAAAGAAAACGATTGAACAATGCCGAAATAAAGGTAATCCAAAGTCTGTAAGCATATTTTTGTATACTGATCAGCACTGTGTGACAGTGGTGAAGACAAAGATTCAGCTTGACCCAAATTCAGATAGTTACAGGACGAGAAAAAAGATGGAATATAATTTCTTGATGAATCAGGTTTTTTTCTTTTTTAAACTTAAGAGGAGCTGGTTAAACCTGTCTGCCTTTTCTCAGAAAGATGCTAACAGAATAAGACATCTGTTCTCAGAGTGAACCCTACTTAATGTCAAGTTACACTGCATCATTTTGAAATATAATGTACTCCAACACAAAAAAGCCCAAGGAATCTTTTACTTAATAAATATGCTACATGGCTCCTGGACTGTGGAAGCTCAGCCATTTAGTCAAAGGACCAATTTACAGAGCCAATTTTTTTTAATGTATTTTTTTCTTTGCGTCAGTCAGACTTTATGTTCCTGAAGTTCAGGTGGTATCTGTGATGACAGATGTGTGCAGAGTGCTTCCTGGAGCCAGCAGCTGCAAACTGTTCTTGCATCAAATTTGTTGCTAGCCTACATATTCATTTATATTTAGTGAATCCTAGGAGTGCAGTAATTTGAGGAGAGAAAATATAGCTGCTTGAAATATTGCCTTTTAAAAGCTAATTAGCAGAACTGTCAAAATTGATTTATTTTGTTTCTTAATAGGGTGTACAGTACTAAGACATTTTGTAGAAATAAGTAGTAAATTTGCAATGTAATATTACCCATCACTGTATGGGTGAGCGTCATGACAGAAACATGTAACTGACTTCCAGTCATGAAAATGGGTAGTATTCCTTTTTTGTACTTTGTAGGGCTTAAAAATCTACTTGAAGCATGAACTGTCATTGAGTCACGCAGTTGCATTCCTTTGTTCATTAATATTACTAAAGAAAAGTGAAGTTACTGAAAATCTATTTTTAGCTATAATTAAGCCCAACGTAACATATCTAGCAAAATATTACACATTTATTATATATTTTTCATCTATTTAAAATAACATAGCATTCTTTTCTTAAAGGTGAATGAATTTCAATAACCAGACTTCTGCAGTAAAGAATCTGGTTTATGAGTTTAGTAGACAAGCGTGTCATAACTAATGTCCTTGATTGTCATCGAAACACGCTTGTCTAATTAGTACTTACTCCTCCTCTCACTCCCATTTATCAACCATTTTTTTAACCATTAATGGCAGAAGAACAATCTGATTTGGTTGTACAAGCTCAAAAAATCTGCAGCAGGTCAACATAATTTAATATTTTTTCTTGTTAATCCACCTCAGATTCCAACTTTCCAACAAAAACATTCCAACCTAGTGAGCTCATTATAAGGTAACTTGTCCTTACTTAACTGCAGTTCAAAGGTGAACAGCACCCACCTGACTAATATTATTTAGGTGTTATGAATGCCTGATACTCTGTGTAGATATGATAAGCATACAAATAATACTAATTTGTGATTAAGATATATTTGTTAGTGTATTAGTATGTTTTATTATATTGTTGGTTTTTCATGAAATTATCAACATATTAAAAAGACTACCTTAAGACCTCATTCAAATATGTGTTTGCAGATTAATCTTTGACCACAGAAGCATACTCTGCCACTATTACATGAAAGATGGTATTTGTTTGGGGATGCTAATCAGCTATGAGTACCGCAAGGGTGATTCTGTTGTGGAGACACACCACACAGGAATAAGGATATTACAGTAAATCTATTTTTCCCTGAGAATCCTTTATTTCAAGAATTCCATCTTTAGATACTGTTCTTCATGGAAAATCTTAGTTAAATTGAGAAGACTGATTTGCCAAAGAATATCCTAACCTCCAGATAATTCATCTCCTTATCCCAAAACTGGTGCTTTTAGTATCAGCACTCCTGGAAATACACTAATTCACAGAAAGCTGCATTAATTCAGCAGAACCATCTTCATCCCCTGCACATAAGTCTGGGTATGTGTTGTCCATAGTAAGGTCATAACTTTGTGTTTGAAGAGGTATCCTTACCACATGGTTGCCAAAGAGGAGACGAAACTCCAGCAGTCTGAACTTCCATGGTATCTAATGACAATTCATGGATAGTCAAGATGATCAGAAGTATAATGGAAGATTTTATAAAGTTATATTTTTAACATGGATGCTTTTTCATTTTTCTTAAAATAAGAAGTTTAGTTTTGAAGATAAGCTGAGATAAGGTTTTGTGTGTGTTATTTTGACAAGACGATCCTCACATCTCTTCCTCTTTCAACTCCTCTCACTTGCTCTCCAGAATAGTTGTTTTGGCAAAATACATCATTAGGCATAACATAAAGTATTAACTGTGTTTTCATGTGTTTCTTTTAAACCGAACCCCCCCATCACACTAGAGTTAAGGAAGTTTGGCTGTGAAAGGGACACAAAAATACCACATAAAGAAAATGGGAAAAAAATTATAACTTTGGGTTTTTTTCCCCCAAAAATATTTGATAATTTTGAGAGATATTCATTAATGATTTAATTACTCTACAAATTGATTTTTCTTTGCTATTCCCAAGTAAACTATTCATTGCATGGAAAGCTCTAATTATGGCTGCTAATAGATAGCTAATTCTGCTAGGTATTTATAGTTTCATCTCCCACAGAGAGAGTTTGCTGGTATATCAGTAGACATTCCTAATAAAAGTACAGCTTTAATGAACAGAAGTTTTCCTTGTGTAACATGTACCAGTTCTCTGAATGAAATAATTCTTGGTCCAAAAATACAATAAGCATTTACAGTTTAAATGAGAGAAGCTCTGACTATTTTCAGAGCGCAAAATATTAAATTGACTCAGGCAGCACATAATTGTAAAAATCTATATTATCTTCAGAAAGAATTTTTGACATTTAATTTTAATCACTCTAAGAATACTAATTTGTATTTAAATCCTACAAGGTTATGTGGTTTCCATAATGGGACATAAAAGACCACTGGCTAATATCAATGCACAGGATTACAAACTACGCACTCAAGCGGAGAGGCAGGCTGTCAATTTTGTTGTTCAAGGTAAAATACTGCATGCCTACCTTCCTACTTACCTACCTATCTCTTTATGTCTGTTTGGCTTTAGTGGACACAACTCTGATAATCTCAAAATGAATGAATATTCTAGTAGTCTACTAGAGTAGACTCCTGAGGCATGAATTTTACTATAAAAGAGAAGTTTAAATGATGTATTCTATCTATCTTGGATATGGCCAGTGAACACTATCATAATACTAATAACAGTATCAATGTTATACACTATAGTGCTCTGTGTAATTAAATATAGCTACAGATACAAACTATGTGTAGAGAGAATACCTAGAATTCAGTGCTTCAGATGTATTGTCTTAAAACATTTTTCTTTCTGTTTTCTGATACTTTGTTACTTCAAAAGGGTTTCTGTGATTATGCTGCTTACAGATTCTAGGTTTTATTTTTTCAGATAGCTTTAGTTTAAGATATATACAACATTAAAAGAACCATGCATTGTTATTATTTGTTTTGAAACCCAACTCATTCTTTGTAAGGAAGATTCAAACTAAATTCTCTGGAGGGCAAAAAAAAGTGTTTTTTCACAGAAAAACATTGCAAATTTGCCATATAGATTGGAAATGTAAAAATCAGCATGAAGTGCTCAAATGTTAATCTGATGCATTAACATAGTCTGTTTAAATCACTTGGGGCTCAGTCGTGTACAGAATTTAGCCACCTAAAGAAAAAAATAAAAACTGAGCTAGCAGTCCAAGACTGAGATCTCTCCTACCAAGCCACTCCTTTGAAGAATTATTTTTTTAATTGGATGATGCTGACAGGGTTTTTACTAAGTTATATTGGAAGTGTACAATTTATAGGCAAGTAAAAAGTGCTTTCTAGACATGGTGATGGCGTGCTTTTAATGAAGTGATTTTCCTTTTGAAAGGACCATGTGTTTTTTCTTTTTTTTTCCTCTCCAAATATTATTCATTTTAATGTTTCATTTTCAAAATGACTTAAGTATTTATGTCATGTTTGACACTCCTTATAATCAGTAACTGAATTTAAGTATTGTCTCTACAAGGATATGTACAGAGCTAGAATTCTAATACCTACCCTGTTGCTTGAATAATAGTTGTGCTCAAGTCATGGCTGCCTTGCTGTAGTAGGCACTCAACTGTAGAATTTTAAAATAGCTGTATAAAATCTGCAGCAAAGCCTGCACGTTCGTAACACTGGGCGTGCCTGCACAACCTTCTCCAGAGACTTGTGTTCGGTTTACCTGGGTTTCCATCCAGCTGGCCAGCAGCCCTCTCCAGTTGAAGGCACAATGCTTGAGCTAATACAGCGAGTCCTGCTGAGTGTACAGTGTAGCATTAATAAAGCTACACAGCCTTCTGAGCAGCACTTGCTTATGTCCATCTGTCCAAAGAGCTTGGAGGTGAGGCAAAGCTATCAGAGGACTGTCTATGAAACCCTTACTTCTATGTAGCTACAATAAAAAGATTATCATATTTCATTGTCTGTTCAAATAATACTGGAGGCCAAATCTGATGAAAAATAGTGTAACTGTTATTCAAAACATGTAAAATTAGAAGGTGTGATGAAGCATAGATTAAAATGTCTAAAATACTCAGTATTCCCAAATTTTATAAAAAATTTCATTCTAGACTACAACAATCTAACTTCAGGATTTCAGCTATGAGATAATATTTTAAGACTGTAAAAACTTCCTAAATTATGCTAAAACATTTTATCATAGTTAGCGTGCTAAACTGCATTTAATGTATGTGGTTTATAATTATATCTAATAGTCTAATTAATTTAAGCAGTTTGCATTTTTGTTATGGTAGCAGCAACTCATAGCAGAAGACTTCTTCTAATGCATGACACTAGAGAGGCACGCAGAGTTCCAGCTTACAACTGGATTTCCCACAGTTCTTTCACAGTGTTTTTTCTCTTTTTGAATATTTCCCAGTTCAATAGTCTTTACTAATGTACAGCATAATATTCTTCAGTTATAATTCAGCTCTACCTAACTGCATAGAGCAAACCATTTATTTTAATTTTTATTATTTATTGATATTTGTGGCAAAATCCACCAGAAGAATATAATTATTTTCTTTTAAAATATTTAGTGTACCATAAAAATAATATCTCATAAAAAATTAATTTGAGAATTCTTTCATATTTTGTTATTTTACATTGTTTCATGAAGAAGACATATAGAACATATAACATGCTAAATTATAAGTTTATTCTCACAATCACTAAGAAGATATTTCCTGACGTTTGCTGAAACATCCTTTCTTCCTTTTTATATCAATGTGTCCCTTTTTGTGTTGTATTGAATCAGTTTGACACATCATTTGAACAGGAAAGCGAGATAGGTATTAGAGGCTAAATTCGCAATTAGACATAGCCATCTCAATAATCAGCTGTGGATCTGCACTTGGTATAGTTAATGAGTAAAACAGCCTCAGTGTGGGATTCAAAGGAGGCAGTTTGTCATAGAAAACCATGAAGAAGGAAGAGGCATTAAGTCTAGCTTCTCGATCTCTTAGATATTCTCTCTTAGCCAAAAGGATCAACCATGTCCCAGGGTGCATCAAGCACAGCATCGCTAGCTGGTCAAGAGAGGTGATTGTCCCACCCGACGCTGCAGTGGTGCAGCCCCACCTCGAGCACTGGGTGCAGTTTTGGGCGCCTCGATATCAGATGGACACCAAACTATTAGACTGTGTCCAGAGGAGAGCGACCAAGATGGTGAAGGGTCTCAAGGGCAAGACTTAGGAGGAGCAGCTGAGGTCACTTGGCTTGTTCAGCTTGGAGAAGAGAAGGCTGAGGGGTGACCTCATCGCAGTCTACAGCTTCCTCAAGGTGGGCGGCAGACGAGGAGGTGCTGATCTCCTCTCTGGTGACCAGCGATAGGATACGAGGGGATGGAATGAAGCTGCATCAGGGGAAGTTCAGATTGGACATTAGGAAAAGGTTCTTCACTGGGAGGGGTAGTCGGTCACAGGAAGAGGCTCCCCAGGGAAGCGGTCAAGGCACCAAGCCTGTCAGAGTTCAAGGAGCATCTGGATGACGCTCTTAGTCATATGGTTTAGTTTTAGGTAGTGCTGCGAGGAGCAGGGAGTTGGACTTGGGGATCCGTGTGGGTCCCTTCCGACTTGAGATATTCTGTGATTCTGTGATTCCATGATTCTGTGGTTATCTCCCAGCAGAGTACCCTTACCATTTGCCTACCTGGCTGTTCTTTATCCCTCCTGTGCAAGTTGAACCATTTGGAAGAAAGAATGGGAGTGTGAAAAGGAAGATGTCTACCCTCTAGTACATTTAGGATATCTGATGGCACAAGGAGGATTATGGCTTCCAATCCATACTTAAAGGATTGTTTCTGTATTTTATCTGATAAATCTTTATGTAAAATGTATTAAACCCCTGTTGCGTGGTTCAGAACAGACCCCTTCACCAAACTGCAGGCCTGGAGAATCTTTCTGCCTCTTGATCACCAGAAACACGTAATCTATTATGTAACATGACACTGTTTTATGCACCACTGCTCTTAACGCTGTAATGTAATGAATATACATTACAAACACATGGAAATATGAAAAAGCATAAAATTAACTTTCCAAATGAAAATGTAGTGCTGAAACAATGTTTTAACCTTTTGTGACATTAAATTTTAATTGATTTATAGGTAAATTTTAATTCCAATTTAGTGTTAGATAATTTCAGACATTTTTTATAAAAAGCAATTTTTCAACTCATGGCCATGACTGACAAATTCACCTTTAATTACCACATAATTTCATATTATTATTTTCTGGTTTTAATTAACATGTAATTATTTAGTTTGTTATTTATTAGTCTTATGATCTGTTTCACATATTACATGAATTGAATCTGCCAGTTTTGCAAATTCTTATAATTCAGAATCTTCAGATGTTTTCCATTCCTATGCTATAGTTCCAAGAAGAACATTTTCCTTCTGCATGCTTTAAATTAAAAGCAGATCACTTTCTTTCATAGGATCTGCAGCAGATCTTTGTAAAATGGCTATGGTGGAGATTTTTACCTCTGTTGTCATTTCTCCGACTTTGACAGCCAGGTTAGTAATGAATGACTGCAAAACTGTTTGATTTTAAAACAAAAGTAGTTGAAATGAATGTGTTTCTGGCATTTTAAGCAGCTGTAGAAATATCATGTATGCCTCTGCATCTTTTAACAAGCAAGGACTTGTGGGATGGTTTTATACATTCAAAGTTATATCTTTGTGCTTAAATGGTTGGATCTGTAAATCCATCCCAAGGCGATGAAGTGCCCTGGGGCCATTTAAACTCAGTCAGATCTAGTTCAGTGGTAGTTCCGCGTCTTTGAAATCAAGCCTGCTGATCATATCCTTCCTGTATTTTGAGTGTATTGTACAATGGGAATTGAACATTCAATGGGCTGGGAAAAAAACAGGAATCAGGAAACCAGTGGTCAAGCAAAATAAATGAACATTTTTTATTCTTGTATAGATGGCTTTCCTTTGCTAAAGAAAAGCTAGGTCATCATGATTCTCTTCTGTTGTGACTGCTCATAGTTGGTTAGGAGATCACAGAATGTCCTCAAGATTTTTACACCACTAGCAGAAATAATCAAGTCTGCTTTTCCTGTAATAAAGGATGGAGAGGATGGTGCAGAGAGTCAGTGAGCATTATTAATTGCTGCAACAGAAAGATACTTTGAAGGCAAACATGCAGAAAAAACCCCCAAACAAATGGAATCTCATCTTTTGTAATGCTGTAGTAAACAATCCAGTAGAACATGAGTTTTTGCGGTAGAAGTTCAGATAAAAGCAGAGATAGCAGGTAGTGCAGAACATCAGTGTTTCTGTTGTCATCCAGAAGGGGAAATCATAAAAACTTAGCTGTAGCAATCATATATTAAGAACTTCAGTGGGAGTTTAGGTCAGTAAAAAGTAACAGGGTTTGGCCTTCCACACATATTTTGCAATTATGTGTAATATCTAACCCTATAAATACTGTGTGTTTGTGTGTGTATCATTTACACACAGCAGTGTTATTTGATCAATGTTTCAAAATGTAATTTCTAATTACAAATATAAATTGCATGTGTTGAATTCAAAGGTAGAGTCACTCCTATGCCAAAAATAAAACTTGTTCTGAGTAACACTCTCAAGTGTTCTTGCAACTTTTTGAGCAAAATACCATTGAACTATTACCGAAAAAGAAACAATAAGTGGCCTTCTAGTGCAAATCTGAAATGGGATATGGTTCTTTGGTGGAGATACTGCGTGTGTCCAGACAATGATACATTTATGTATTAAACGTTGGATGATGGACTATAACATATTGCATTGTACATTTTGGGGCAGATTCTCTGTGCTGATTATAATTCTTTCTGCTGCCTGAGTTGTACAAAGGTACTAGAATCTGGCAGCTGTGGCCTGGTTGATAATTTCTGTAGCAGGCGTAATTTTGAGTTGGATTAGCAATAGAGCAGCTGCCTTCTGGGACAAGCAGCCAACAGTCTTTAATGGAGGAGGCAAGTGGAGGTGGTGAGAGGGCAAAGGACATACTCCCTTCTGCAGTTCCTATGTAGCATGCAGATTTTTAGGTTCAATAACTACCTGTTTGTTGTAATTCTGAGTAAACCAAAGCTTTTTGTGACTAATGCTGTGTCTGATAAAGCTCGTGAATATTTTCTTCTCTCAACAGAAAATTTTATTTGGGTTGTCCTTTCTCAAAACTATTTGTTTCAAAGAAGTAGTGTCACCAAATGGCTAAGAAGGTAACAGACAAGGGGAAATATTGATTTACATGTTGAATTCCCTTGTGCTGTGGAAGCATAGGGAAATGGCTACACCAGACAACAGAAAAGTATCACTGCCTATCCTTCTTATTCTTGTCATAAATGTCACAGCTGGGAGAGACCAAGACTGCAAGGGCATCTAAAAGAGACAGACTGTTTTAAATTGGAATTTTGAACTCCTGCCAGCCATTAACAACTGGATGGCTTTGCTGAAGTAGAGCCTTTTAATAGTCACTAATGGCTCCTTGCTGTAATATTTAGTAGGTACTTACAAGCCAGGCTTGTCAGAAAAGCACAATCAATGCCTTTATAAATTCTGTGAACACTCACCTGGTTGGATGGTGGCATTTGAAAGCATCACTGTCGTCTTGCCAAAAGAGTACAGGACTGAAACTTGAAAATTTGGGTTTCCACTTGTCTGTCAGGTGACATTCAGTTACTTGTTTTTTCAGTGGTCTGTTTCTTGATTTTCTTAGCAGTCAGATCAGGATAATGATCCTAACATCCTTTGTAAAGTGCTTCGAAAATATTGTTAAAAGGAAGTGTATACATAATTGGTGCTGTTGTAACAGTAGGAATGCACAGTAGCTCTTCCAAAATGAGAAATATAATCAATCTCCTATTATCATCACATCAGATCATATTCATTCCAAACATAGCACACTACTATCTTTTCTTCTATCTTCACCCACTTGTAGGTATTTTTTTTTCTCTATCAGAACTTTGGAAATGGGGTTTTCACTTTGAACAGCATATCAAAGAGAAGTATCTTTTATATATGCTTTAGAAGTGAATATGAACTCACTTTTACATTGGGGGACAGTATCCTATTAGGCATAGCCAAGTAGGGGCTAACACTTAACATTTTGTCTTCCTTACCTTGGAAATGAAAAAAAAAAAAAAAAAAGTTAATTCTAGATAAGGTCTTACATTTTTTAGTGTTAGTTTGCAGGTATGTTTGCAGACTTCTCCAGTGACAGCACTGTATTCATTTTTCACACGTTGTAAGCTGTTCAGCTGTGAGCAAACTCTGACCCAACAGTATGAAACTTCATTTTTGTAGGACTAGTAGTCAGTAGATTCTCAGTTATTGTTTGCACATATGATACTTCATTTGGAAGTCAGGGAAAGGTAATCAAGTTACATTTTCATGATGCTTCATCAGAGAGGCCCTCTTGATGAAACAGTATATTCCACTGTGAATGATCAATGGCTGTTCTATCAAGTAGCAGTCTCATTTTTCTCCTTGTGTTTCTTCATCTTTTAATTCAAATGCCAGCCTAGCAAATTATGCTGTTGACAATAAAAAGTCAATCAGTTACTGGGAAATAATTTTACAGAAATGGGGAAAAGTAGCATTAAATGCAATAAGTATGATAAAGAACTGATATTAGTATGGGTTAACTACTGGCATCAGTGTTAACATCTCTGCATTTTGTGTGGCACTGAGGAGTAATCAAAATGGTTTCTTCAGACTTCTTCCATATTACCTAGGTCTTTTTTAAGATGCTGTTCTGCTGCTGCTGGCCAAGTTGCTTACTGAAAATGTGCTGCTGACATAAATTATTCAAGTGCCAGCTTTTACCTGTCTCATACAATTCACAGAACCTCCACACAATGTTTCCTGCAGGCAGATGATAGCAAAGAAACCTCTGAAGTGAGATCAAGGCATACAGTAGCAGCTGAAAGAAAGATTTATGGAATTCATGAGAGTAGAAAGGTACTTGGTGAACTCAGATGGACAGCTGTAGTTATTTTCAGTGTTTCAAACATCATTGCAGTGGCAAGACACATGAAACTTGGTGAGAAAGAAGGATGCTGGCAAATTGTGGAAGAATTGCTGCCTATAGCAATTCTTGTAAAAATTATGACTTTGTAACCTGAAGATGCACTGATGTTACCCAAAGTCTACCTGGTGCTACATGGACTTCTCGGAAAGTCTTTAAAGATGATAATATCCCAACAACATGCAAATTAAATTTAACAAGTCTACAGAACTATTGAGTAATTTGATGTGAGTCCAGCAATTCTGCTTTCTCACCAATTTATTGTTCCTTCAGCTCTGGACCTGTGCCACAAACACACAGCTTTATTTCTCAGCATGTCCGGAACCCAGTTAAAGAGACAGGTTCAGCAACAGGCCAGATATAAATGAATGATCCGAAAAGGAGGAGCCACCAGCAAATAAAAGGAAAAGGCATGATCTTATTTTCTTGATCCCAGCTCCTTTTCAACAGCAGTGGATGTTCGAGGTTTTGTATGTCCTCCTCAAGGAACAAACATTTTAATCAACCTAATGATTTTCTGAGTTGTTGAACTGTAAATGCAGCTTGCTTCTACACAGATAGCTAAATTAGTTAGAAACAGCCCTAATCATCCCAGGAACAAGCATTGTGTTATGTGACCTGGATTTTTTTCAGATACAAATCATGTGATAAATCACAAATGATTCATTTGTTGGAAGTGGTTTCAGTTTTAGTTAGACACAAGAACCTAGAGGCATTTTCATAAGGTGTGTAGGGATTGAAGCATTAGTACTTTATTGGCTGCTTATTGTTTCTCAGATTCATAAAAAAGGACATACTAATAAAACCAACTTCTTGATTACATCATAGCTTCAACCAAATACATTCAGTAAACTGCTTAGTGCTGCTGCCATGTGTGATGATTTTCTTTATTTCTGGACATAGAACTTAGGTCCCTTTATCTGTTTCCTGAGGAACTAAAGAATTGTTTTTACTCATGTTTCTTCTGTACCAGTTATCCAGAATTTTCAAGTAAATGCTTATTGCTCCGGTACTCTGCCCACACTTTCCCAGTATAGGGTTGCATATCTGCTCTAAAGTATTAACTCTAGCAAGTTTGGCAACTTTATCCTCAGCCTAATACTGGAGAAATAGAATCACAAGGAAAAGATAAAAGCTTTGGATTCTGCTTGAGAGGAAAATAAGATTTTTGTTTCACAGACGTATGCTTTTGTTTCAGTAGAAGGAAACATCCTAGATCATATTGCTATGTCAGAAATGACTGTGACCTCTCCATAGCTGCTGTCCCAGTCCAGTATGTAGCTCTTTGCTTCCCACAGTGACCAAATAAGTTTGTATTTCTAGGCGTGCTGACTTAGAAAAATCATTACTTTCATCAAGTATTGAAAGCAGTATTTTGCATGTATCCACAAGATGGTGAACTATTACCTGAAAACTTTGTGCATAACGAGCCAAATCAAGTCAGAATGATTAATTCTGTATAGAAAGAGCTAAATATATTTCATATGCTTAAATATCACAGCCAAAAAGGACATTCATGATGTAGCAGGTTTTTCAGGGTTCCTTTATGTCAGTCGTTCAACACAAATAAATAATTTTCATTTATAAAAACCTTTGTAGGTCACCTTTTAGATTGGTATGTTTTAAAACACTTTGAGTACATGCAAAAATTCTACTCTCTTTAATTAACCATCTGTTGAGTTTCCTGCTCTTCATGATGTAGCTGCTGAGAAAACAAATTTCACAAGTTAGCTGAATTTTTATAGTTAAAATGTTAAAATGTCAAAATATCCTGGTCTTTATTATGGAAACACTGAAAGAGGTAACTTAAAGTTAATGCGGGTAACATCTATGCAGGCATGATATATTTTAAGCTATAGCTTTTATACTACCACATTAGAAATCCTTATAGATGCAGCTTCAAAAGAAACTTGAAAAATCTACAAAATGTTACAAAATTATCATAGCCTTGTTCCTTAGTTATATGACAACTTAATAGGCATTCTTTCCACTGGAATCTGTGTACTTTTATGGGGAAACTGTGATGCAATTAAATAACAGGTAGTATTAGTAGTATCAGAAAAAAAATAATACAGTTTTAGTGTAAGGAACATAATGATTTCTAAGAGGAATTGGATCCAACATCCATCTGGTCCATTATCACGGAGTGTGGCCAGTAGCAGATGCTTCAGGAAGAAGGTGTAAGATTTGTAGCAGGATAGCCTGTCTGTCTGCAGATTTTCATCTTGTTGTGATTGTGGGGATGAGTCTAAGTTCTGAAACAGAAGATTTAAGATTCTTCCCCCAAAATCATTGTATGTCATCATTTCTAAATGTTCTTGAAATCCATACAAGTGTTTGTTACATGAGCAACCATTCTGGCTTTTTCTGGCAACGTGTTTCATTACATGCCTTTTAAACCATTATTTTATTTTATTCACTATGAATTTATTAAGTATGAAAATTTATCAAATTTTCAAGTCATTAAGTTCTTGGGTTTTAGTTACAGAACATAAACCATCTTTTCTTTTGTTATTTTTTTTTCATATTTCCCCATTTATCTGATTTCAAAATACCTTATTGTTTTTTACAATTTTTTTCTAACCACTTAACAGCTTTTATGCTCTTTTGGGAATTTTTTTAAACTTATCATTATATACAAAGCTTTTAACCATGTACTCTCCTATCTGCAATTTTGAAGTCTCCCATTATGCATTTAGAGGATTCAGATTCAAAATGAATAAATGTGATGTTACTAGTTGGATGATTATTTTATTCATCAAAAAAGGGGATAACATAGGATGACAGACAAGGATATTAATATTTGGGATACAAAATCTGATAGTGTTGTATCAGAAAATGGTATTAATTTCAATGATCAGGGAGATAGTGCTTTTTTAAATAAGAAGAAAACCATATGTGAATAGAAAATGATGGATTTTTTAAAGTATTTCTAGAGTGTTTATTGTGCTACCACGTGATCATTAATACCCTTTTTAAAGTAGTGTGCTTTTAGTAACTTTTTTAATGTTTATACATTTTTTACTGTACCTATATAAAAAGTTAACTATTAACATTGTCTTGTGTTCTTAAGTAATGCATTATATATTATTTTTTTAAGTTTAACTAGAATTTTTACTCAAACAAATAAGCTATGATGGATTTTAAATAACTTATCTTTTTTGCTCCTTCTCCAAAGAGAATCCTTTGGCTTTAGGAAATCTCCTGTTTAGTTATGATTTAATTCTCGGTGTTTCTTCACATTAGAAAGAAAATGTGTAATTTTTCATGGAGGTTTTACATTTGAGTACTCTAGCTCAGAATCAGACAACCTGATGGTGCCACACCTTTTTTTTTTCTGAGATGTGGAGCTAACCAACAGGAAGCATCTTAAACTATTTTAGTCTGGGCTCTCAGCCTGGTTCTTAGTCAGAATAAGGTGCCCTGAATTCCTTATAGAATCATAGAATCAATTAGGTTGGAAAAGACCCTTAAGATCATAGGTCTGTATTATGCATGACAATCGGACCCTCTTATTTAAAGCTTTCCCAGTTACCCAATTTTAAACCTTACTTTAATTTATTTTCTGTTCAAACTCCTGAACCAGGTAGCTCGATGTAGTGTGTGAGCTCCTCTCAGGTATTCTTTGAGCAATATACTTAGCACCTTACAGGTATGGCTTCGCCTGTCTCATTCCCTTCCTTTGTGCTGCCTGTCCTTAGTTAGAGCTCCTGTGGGAGTGTCGGGGGCTATGGTGAGGGAAGCGAGCAGAGACAGCAATTGAGATTGAGGTGAGTTTTGAGGGGTCTGGAACAGGCATGTGGTGGGTCCAGATTGCTTGCTACTAAAAGATGGAGTAAATTAACCAACGGTTAGTCTGTAAGAATTCATTGCTGGTTTATATTTTGCATTATCTTCATGCAGACCGGTCTGGAAAACTAGACCATGTTATGCTTTGGGTGTGTCATTAACAGCAGTAAAAATTTCCCTGGTGATACAAAAATGTACAGAAGGCTGTTCTCTGTCTAACTTCAGGTATCCAATGTAGGTAGCTGTTATAGGAGGTGGTACCCCCACAAAGGCAATGCATAGAGTTGAGGTTTTCCAGATGTCAGTTCGGAACATCTAAGTCAGAGCCTACATTTGTCCCTTGACTATAGAAGGAGCATGAATTTAATTAGATTGAGCATCTCATGGCACATTGTAACAGCCTGAAACACTGCACGTGGCTGTTAAAAAACAGCTTCCAAGAAAGAATACTATGATGATTTTGTCTTTTTTTCCTCTATCCTACACTGGCCTCTTCTACAGGATATTCCTACAATAGAGTCTGCAGCACGTCATGCCACAGCGTTCTCATTTGCAGTTTAGACAAAATGTTGTTTCCTTTAATGGTAAAAAAATACAGTTGCTCACCAATAAGGTAATAGCTGTTTTGTTGAAGTCAGTTCAATAGTGTACTTATTTCTAGGCAACACATTTGAAGCAGTCATGGAAAAACTTGCAATTCTGTACTTTAGAACAGAGAGGTCCAGATCTGGAATATATTGTTTTACAGTAACAAACAAAATCCTCATTTGTTCTTATATTAGACAAACTGGCTTGGTACTGGGAAAAAATATACTATAAGGAGGCAATATGGCCTCATAAATAGAATACTATGAAAGAAAATCTTTATGATAGTTTAATTTGTTTTGGCATATATAAGTCAATAATATAATTATGATATAGTAATGACAACTGGGTGGAACCATTGAAGGCCTGAGAAGTTTAGTCTCTGTGTTGTTTCATAGGAAACTGAATGAATAATGAATGTAGTGTTGAAGAGAATAAAAAATATTTTCTTTTTAAAATTCTATAGTGCAGCATAATAGTTTAAGGATATTGTGTGCTGGGCACACTAAACTGATGTCAAAAGCCACATTCAGACTGGCAATCACAGTAATACTTCTGCATTTGAAGGTGCAGGTTGTAGCAGTATCTCCATTCCACACCACAGACATACTCAGATGCAGGTCATGTTTCTCAGTAAAAAGAAACCATGTGTGTACTCATCAAAAATGGTGCCTAATCTGCAGGCAATCAAGAAAATAGTTAATAAAATATTAGCCTGTAAATCAAAGGCATTCTTATAATCTGTAGAACAACAAAAATACTAGTCTCTGCCTGGTTTGCGGTTTCTAATCTAGTTTACGATACCTTTTAGCAAGAGAGAATGAGAGAAGCTTGCTATTTCAATATTCCTTCAAAGTGAAGATGATTCAGTTAAGCTATTAAGCAAAAGTATAGGGTTTTTTCCAAACTTCTTTCACTCAAGGTATGCAACGGGTGGGTGGGTGCATGCACTGGAACAGTGAAAGCTATGAATTTTGAATGTATAAATTGCTTTGATTTTTTCTTTCATCGGTATTGATGTCAAATTGAACACTTCCTTCTGTGGAACAGCATATTGCATGCAAGTATTATTACTTTAACAATCCTGAAAAAATTCAGGTGGCCTTGTACTGTAAACCTGCGAGAGTAGAACCCGTTAAGTTGGTGTGAGATTGATAAGAAAAAGAGGTAAGAGATCATAACAAAAAATCTAACTTGTTTGATGAACATTAAGGAGGAAATAGGGTATACTATTCCATTTCTTGGAATCAAGCTAGGAGATCAAGTTTAGCATTAATTAAAACTTACGTAATGTCTTTCATTTGAAAAGAGAAGTGTATTAGAAATACTTATTTCTTAGATCTCGCATCTCTGAGATAAATATTCCATTTTCTAATTGAATGTGTATTGCTTAGCAGGAGAGTAGCAGAGCTAGACAGAGAACCAGCAATGCTCAGTTCTAGTTCTGTATTTTAGCAGACAGAATATTGTCCTGAACTTCAAATTAATCACTAGATGTTTAAGATGGGGTAGATGTAATTCTGCAACTCTGTGCAGTTCCTCAGTTAACTGGCAATATAACGGAGCCAATAGGCTGTGCTACTCAGGATGATAAGCATTGAGAAACAGGGTCATTTAGCCCAGATGGAGACCCAAGCTAAAATAGCTATGCTGCTTTCAGTGGATGAACTGGAGCGTGTAGAGTTGTGTCAAGTCTGTATTGTGCTGTCCAGACAGAAATTTTGAGTTCAGTTCACGTTGCTTCCACAGGTTTTCTGACTCACATAAGGTAGCACTGATCTCTGGTCCAACCCTGCTCCTCCTGAACTCAGTTTTACTTTTAGCATGGAGATGAGGTGATCAGCTGATCCAATGCTGAGTGGTTTTGGAAATCCAATTCTTTTTCCTCCATTCTTAAATCCTGATAAATTGATGATAAAATTTTTAGTGTATATTGTAAGTTCTTCTAAGAAAGGACGTTTCCTTACCTTCAAATATTCAGAATATATGGTGCTCTAATCCTGACTGAAGGCATGAGACACTACTCTGGTACAAATAATAACCAGTCTATCACATTTTTATTGCACTGGTTTAATCAATGCAATTATTTTCACTTATTCCATTGATTCACAGTATATTCATATTTAATGTTCACAGTTCTTTCTGATTTATATCTTTTTCCATGTCATTTCAATGATTACGAGGAATCTCTTGCTTTAATTAATTTACTTGCATTGGAAATTACAACTTTTCATGTAACTGTATTCTCTTGCTACAGATGATCCTGGTCTTTTCATCTATTTCTTTTTGTATCCTGTGTCCCAATTTCCTATTAGAAATATGTTAATCTGTTTCACTCTGCTTCTGACTGTGTTGTAAGTGACTAATAATTTAAGATCTATTATTAGAGCTCACCACACTGTTAGTCAATGTCACATTGTAATTTAAGGCAGTGTGAAACTATCTTAGGATATTTTCCTGAAAGCTGTGAGAAGTTATAAGTAGTAACCATATTGATGTTTCAGCCATTTGTAAGGAATTATTTACTTGAATAACTGCTAGGTATTAAGAAAAGTCTAAAATGGACATTTAATTTAAATGTTATGTACAAATTGCAAAGCAATTTGGAAATAGGTGGTACAGTTTCATGACTTAGACTCCCAGCTACAATAATTAAAGAAGTAATAAAATAAACCTAGTAGGAATACAGTCTAATCAGATATGCAGTATTTTTTCTTCCTGAGTGAGAACTACACTCAGGGATTATATGTGCTAGATTATTCTGCCGTGGACTTGATTCATTCAAATATATTTATTATTTCCTTTGTGAAAGTACTTTTGCACCCAAACCATCAATTTAGGGTCCTATTCTGTAAGCGCTGAACAGTTAAGTCACAGTCCATATGCAAGAGACCTATCAATACAGAACTAATACAGACAAAGAGAAAAATAAAGCAGCAGTATAAACTCATTACAAAACAGCTCTAACTGAAGAACTCAGGTACATGTAGTTGCATGGCTTTCAAGATGTTACTGCTTTCAGCTGTACACTCTGTCCCTGTGAAGGCAACTGTCCTGATAGCAGAGGCAACAGATCAGGTTGTGTGTCTGTGCCTACATTTTCATTCTTCAAACCACTTGTTTGTCAGCATGAGGACACCTACTTTGCACTTAAGCGAAAAGATTATTTTCTGGAAAGGGCTCAAGTCACTGGCCAACTAAGAGTGAATATTGGTATACCGGTGAGCCAACTGCTCTTACTATTGACCTAATTTGCGTTAGTAAAACTGCCCATTTGCAACCACATTTATTCTGGCTCAACTTGAAAAAAACAAGCTATATTAACAAAACATAGCCTGTCTCTATAATTTCTTGCAATTTTCTGCAAATTACGTTGGTTTTAAGTAATGCCTTGTCACGTCATCAAATCCTTGAATGACATTTATAAGCTAGCAAGCACAGTTTGGGTTTACAATCATGGCCTTTATGTTTTCAGAATACGTGGAGTGGCAATCCTTTTAACTCCATTAATGATTTTTTCATTTTCTTAGGATGTTTATTTTCACTTTAACATATCCATTGTACATGTGACCCTTAGCTGATGATATGAATGGAAAGCACTGTTAGAAATTTCTTGCGTTTGTTATCTAAAGTCTCTGAAATTTTTCAGGTTAATTGCCCAGATTCATGATGAGTTGTTGTTTGAAGTAGAAGATTCTCAAATCCAGGAATTTTCAGGTAAATACAATCTCTCTTGCTCTTTCTCCCCTACCCCCTTTTTTTCCCCTATAACGTGTCATTTCTCAGAGGATAAAGAATTAATGTAACAGGAAGAAGCACATTGATTCTCATGATTAAGAAAATGTATACTAAGCAGATTTTTCTGAATGTTTTCCACCACTGGCTCTTATGTAGATAAAATGTGATATACTCCTCATCTGGAGTTGATCAACATGCTTATTTGTATTTAGTTTTCTCATCAAGATTCCCTCATCCCATGTGTGAATCCTGTAAAGCTAAATAGTAATACTTTCTCCAAGGTTTCAAAGGGTTTTAGAAGGAAATCAGCTTAAAAAGAATGGCTTGGAAAGTAACTTCCTAAATACTTATGACTTACATAAAGTATGAAATTCTTAATGTAAGAATACAATGTACTGTAATTTCCAAGTTAGTTTACTGCTTTTTTTTATATTAAGAAAACTTTATGATGGGACTTTCAAGGTTAAGGGTTAGTAGAAGTTTCTGCCTACGTCTTTATCCTCTCATCTGGCTTACTTCCAGACATTATTTCCTAAGCCAGAGTTTGTCTCAGCATCTGGTACAAATTTAGCTAGCAAAGGAGGGCACATAGGAGGCTGTTGGGTCTCTTCTCCAGTAAGTAGTGGATTTATTCCTGTAGGCACCAAACATTTATTCACAAACTTTGGTCTAGTTTGAAGGTCAACAATACCTTTGGCTAAAACAATTAGAATAATTTTGCAAATATTTTAAATGAACCAATACAAGAAATGTCTTCCATTATAACCTAAACATCTAAGAAAAAATTAATTTCACCTCCCTGTGTTGCGTTCATTTAAACAGTATAATTTGCCATATTAGTCTCATTTCATCACTGATCCCTCTTGTGAGTATTAGTTCATAATGAGAACATTAAACCTCCATCTAATCAAAACAAAGAACCTGGGAAATATTTAAGTTCAATGTATTAGGGGCATTGTAATGAATTAGGTTAATATATTAACATTTGACCTCTAAATACAGGAGTTCAAATCTGGTTTAAATTTTAAAAGCACCATGCAATTTATCAGAGATTGCAGCATCTACTCAGAAAAGGCCAATGTCTAAGAGTGCCATAGTTTCAGAGTTAGAAAGTGTAGTATATTGAATGAAATCTGTAAGACAGCATAGAAGGATTTTTATTATCTTATTTTACATCAATTTGCATTAAGTATAGAGCTAATATTCTACCCAAAAGACAAAAATTATTCATGGTTGTTTATACATATAGAAAATCACAGCTTCTACCCTCATCGGGTCAAATTCTGATCTCCGTTACTAGTATGAATTTGTAGTAAATTTAGCAAAATCAATACTTTTCCAGTATAACAGAAAAAACCTCTAGCCATCGTATGAATAATAGCAATAAATTATCCCACTAGAGAAACATGATGACTAGAGGCTTTTTTCTGAAAACACAAAGAGTCCAATTCAAATACTCAAGATGTGTCTGCTCTACACACCACAGTGTAACTAGTTCGTGTATCTCCATGTCTAGCTGCAGTGTGTAGAACAAACATACCTGTAAATTCCTTGTTCTGCTCCAAAGCTATCACCATGTAATTGAAGTTGCTAAGATGACCTTTAGGAGATGGACCTGGGCAGTCTAGAGGTCTGAGGTACCTTGGAAATTGTCATTGCACTTAACATAGGCTGCCAAGCTTCAGTGTTCAAGATGGAAGTTTGTTTCATTCCGCTAATCGAGGACTGATTTTTAGGTTTGTCTCTACTTTGCCCTAAGAGGCAAAGAAAAGAAGAAAATTCTGCTTTGCAGTAACTTTCAGATATACTGGCTTACCACAAAACAGAAGAGTGATAAAATGTATTTTCCTTAACACTAAAGATCAACCTAAGACATCCGTTTCCTTCTTCATTTCTTCATTCATTCATTTTCTTCCCCTTTATTCATCACTGGTGAGGCCACACCGGGAGTGCTGCATCCAGTTCTGGGCTCCCCAGTACAAGACAGACACGGGCAGACTGGAGAAAGTCCAACAAAGTACCACAAAGATGATGAAGGGACTGGAGCATTTCCCCTGTGAGGAAAGGCTGAGCGAGCTGGGACTGTTCAGCCTGGAGAAGAGAAGGCTCGGCGGGATTGTCTTAATGTATATACATACCTGAAGGAAGGGGGCATAGAGGATGGAGCCAGGATATTTCCAGTGGTGCCCAGTGACAGGCCCAGAGGCATAGGCACAAAATGAAACACAGGAGGTTCCCTCTGAACATCGGGAAACACTTTTTTACTGTGAGGGTGACCGAGCACTGGCACAGGTTGACCAGAGAGGTTGTGGCGTCTCCATCCTCGGAGATATTCAAATGCCGTCTGGACACGGTCCTGGGCATCTGGCTCTGGATGTCCCTGCTTGAGCAGGGGGGCTGGACCAGATGACCTCCAGAGGTTCCTTCCAACCTCAGCCATTCTGTGATTCTGTGTTTTGCAAATAGTTTTACTACTGGTAAAAGAACTAATCCAAGTTGTCTTAAAAGTGACTGAAGCTGGCTCTTCCTTCAGTGTCATTAGCGAGGATTTTGCTTGACCTGAATAGGCAGAGAAAGGGTGCATGTGCACTAGTATCTAACTTCCAGTCAGAAGTATGATGATGAAGCACATCTCCCTATTGTCCCCAGTCCATGGTGTGAGCCGTTTTGGTTCACATCACAGAGCAGTCTGAGAGCGGTTGACCTAGATTCCTTTCAGATGAAACTAAATAGGAAGACTGTTTTCTCCTAATCTTTTCCAATTATTTCAGGAGCTGCTAACTAAGATAACAAATTAGGTATGTGAGTTTTAAACAAAAGAATGAGTGTCAGTAGGATGTGTGCTCCTAATTCACTTTAGTGCTTTGAAAGTCCAAATATCATTTTCATCCCTTTACCCAAAGTTCTTTCTCCCTTTTTTAAGTCCTTACTCTTCTTACTTTTATTTGCCGATATTCTTTAGCTGTCAGCTTTGTCTTTACATATCTAATAAGCTTTTGTCCATTCAGAAACTTTAAATTACAGAATCTGCTGACTTGCAGTTTCCAGTCTGCAGCTTAATGATCCAGAGAGAAATCTCAGTTGTACAGTCACAAAGCTCAGTAAAGGGAAAGACGTGGACTTAAAGCTAAAGAGTAGTGTTTGATGGTTTTAATGGACTACAGTTCAGTGCTGTGTTAGTTTCTTGCATTTAGTGTGATCCAAGAAGCACTGGCCTACTATTCAGCGTGTTTGCATTCTGATTCCAGTCATGCTTCTGATCTACTTTTTCACAAAAGCAACAACAAATATATGTGTCTCAATTTTCTTGTTTGCAGAATGGATATGAAATCTTAAAATACTTTTAAGATTTATAAATGAAGAACATAAAGGTAAATAGTATTATTTCAATTAGATTGTACCACAGAACATAAGCCTTCTCAGCAGCATTTCCCTTATGGAAGTGTCTCTTTTGTATTGTTTTACAACATTAAAATGTGTATTTGCTTCTAAGACTCTCCTGATGGAGGCTGAGAATTGCCACAAGGCAATCATAATGCTGATATTTTCTCTATTCCTGCTTAAGACTTCATAGGCCACCATAAGAATTTTCAGTACTTTGCAGTATACAGAAATCCAATTTATAGTGCACCTAATAATCTATGCCCAACAGATGATTTTGAATCTCTTGAATTTAATAAACAAGGGGCAAGCAATAAGGTGTTCTTTTTTTCTAATATCTACTTTTGCTCAAAATACTGCATGTAACTTAGGTGTTATCTGTATTTTGGAAGAATACCTTCTTCAAACAGAATCCATCACCCACAGTTTTACAGTGTGCATATGGTTCACTCTGAATGGACAAGGCAAAACATCATTTATTTATTACAAGGCTTTGAGTGTCCAAGCTTTGACATACTTTGAAATACAATAAAGCATGTACTACTCTGAATTGTGTAATTTTCAACAAAGATATGGCATATTATTTGCCTCAATTCTCTGTTTAGGGCAAGAACAAGACAGCAAGAGAGCTTTTTAAAACTCCTCATTTTCTATTAAAGGGTGCCTGGAAAGATTAAATCAAAACATTTGGCAGAAATTGGTTTGGTTTTGGCAGAAGACTGTCAGCTTTGCCATCAATAATCTGCCTGGTTTCTAGCCAGCTTGCCTGTCTGGCTTCCTCACATCCTGAGCTCTCCAGCAGCCCAGGAAGCAGAAAGGCAGATGATATTTTGGGAATGCTAAAAACTGGGCTCTTGGATCTGAGAGAGCTCAGCATCTCTGAATTCTGAAGTCTGTGTAATCAGGTAGATACACTGTCCCCACATCAAACTGTGAGTCTGGCTGGGGACTCTGGAAGGGTATTCAGGAATTGCAGAACCCAATCTTTCATTTTGTGGAGACTATTTCTGAGACTACCTCTCCATGCTCTGTTTCAAATGCCTCTTTGCCCTTGGATTATTCTGAATACATTACTGCTAAAAGGAGGAATACACTTTGGGGTGAAGAAATGCAGAATAATTATTTATTTTTTACAGTACAGGGTTACCCATAGTTACAATTGTAAGATCTGGCTTCTGATGTGTATTCCATATATACCTGGTGGATTTGAAAGGTGAACTTTGCCAATGATGATTACTGTGGATTGTTCCCTGTCACTATGCTTGCTTAACTGCATCCATTAGTGAGAGGCATAATTAAATGAAAGACAGTTACTACTTGAAATAACATATTTTTGTAGAAATGTGTGTATTCCAGTACTTTGTGTTCAATATCACAGTGCATTAGGGCAATTTTTAAAGGTGGTTTTTTTTAGAACTCATTTATAATCATACATCACTGATAGAATTAAAGTAGTTAATTTCTGCATCCGTTCTTGTATTTGGTACATGTAAAAAATACAGTTTTAGACAATTTTCCTGATATTTTACCAGGTATAAAATATTTCAGCTGAAATACTTTAAATGTAAGAACACCAAAAGGACCAGTCAAAGTAAAAAAATCAGAATAAACTAAGCCTATTTATTTTGATATTAAGATCAATTAAGATTATTATTACCTAAAGAACAGTATCTTAGATTTTTTTAAAATTTGCCACTACAAATTTTTGGCTTATGTACAAATTCCATGAATTTTCATTTTATTCTGCTACAGTTTCCCACTTAATGGGTACTGAGGCAGCTGCATAAAAAAGTGCACATGTTCAAAAGGGGACTCAAGTAACAGAAGGACAAAAGAATGAACTGTCATCACAAGTTAGTGACATTTTCTGTCCTCTGAGCTGCCTTTTTCGAACTTGAAAAACACTGGTGCATAAACTAAAGATGCCTCCAGATAGCTTTCAATTTGCAAAAATCCGTATTCCATAGATCATATGTCTCGCCAGCTTTGACATGTTTCTGGAGTCATAATTTCATAGGTGAGTGAGCTTGAAAAATGTCTTTGATTCGATAAGGACAAATAAGCTTTTGTTCCACAGTAGACGTGTGTCTTTGCTTCTATTCACAACACTTTCAATAAGCATATTTATTCTGGCCGGTATCAATAAAATCTAATATATGTTAAAACATATGTTAAAATTTCAGTTCCTCTGTGATCTCTTCACTTTGCTGTCACCATTTTTTTTAATACATAATATTTTAACATGACAAACTTAGCACTTACAAAGCATTCCAGGATGAGTATAATCAACAGATCTCATAATTGCTAGCTATGGGTTTTGAAAGATAAGTTGCAAACATTGGGAGAACAGCATTTTACAGATGCCATTGCAGTATATGGCTGGCTGCATAGGAACATTTTAAAATTAATAATTTATGTGCCCTAGATATACTAGATTCTTGACTGAACAGAAATAGTCATTATCCCAAAAGCCTCCAATCTAAATCTTAGAAAAGAAACAAAAAATTAAGAGTGGTGGAGACAGATCTATTTAAACATTGTGGTCACTTTTGTTAGTGACCACACTCTGTAATGTATATGAGATAAAGAAAATACAGTTGTGTATGTCTGTATTGTTTATTTTGAGCCTTGAGAAAGAGGAGAGTTTTCAAGGAGATTTGAGAGAGTAGTGGGAGAATCAGATATTATATACATAGGACTAAAGGGGACCTCTCCTGCAATTACATACCACCATGCCATATGGTCTCTTTTATAAATGATCATCTCCATATGAAAAATTACTCCCACTGGGAGACTGTTCCAGAATTTCATCTCTTGAAAATCTAGAACTTTAAATTTCCAGCCTAGATGTATTCAGCCAGTTTACCTATTTATTTTTGTGTAAAGGCTGTCATTTAGTTTAAATGCTTCCTTCTTCACTGTTGACTGTCTTAACCGACTACTGAACAGGAATGGTAATCCAGCTGCTTTTTCTTGATATTTCTGTTATCATTATATATTTATTATTTCATTCAAAATCTGTTGTAAAGTAGATGTAGGCAAATCTTTTGGATACTTGCAAAGGTATGATTTCAGAAAGCTGAAATGCAGGCAAAACAACTTCAGATTGCTTGAAATGAATGGTTTTACTATGCCACCCACCAAACTCTGGGAAGAGATGGAGAAGTCAGTGTGACATGGGAAAGAGAACAGGGAGTCAAACTCACACAGAAAAAAATAATGAAGAAAATGGAGCAGACCCATGGAGAGTTTTTTAATGGGTTGTCAAAGTGAATGAGGAACCATTAGGTTTGTTCACTGATGTGGCCACTTTAATCTGTGCTTTTTAAAATTAAGAGCAGTTAAGAATGCAGCAGAATTCTGATTGTGCCGAATGCCTTAATGTGAAAACTGCGTGAACCAACAGAGAAAGGTGTTGCAATCATAACTGCCATCATGAATCCCCTTTTGGGGATAACAGTTGTATGGGAGAGAACTAGTCAAATTCAGAGGTCTAGAGAACTAGGGGAAAACTGGTCTAACTCAGCGCATATGCAGACAGCACCCTTTATCATACTGCTCACATCTTTCAACCCATGAATCAATGCCACTGACTCATTGGAGCTCTTTTTGTCAAAAAGACCTATTCCTCCTGTTGCCCTGATGCTCTATTGCTGTATATTTGTCTAACAGCTCAAAAAATGTTAAGTTGCACAGAGTTGAGTGTGCCCTTCATAAGTGCTTTAGTGGAACATACAGAGCTGAGTAATTCTGCATGAGAAGTGTGGAATCCAGATGTTAGGCTCTCACAAAAGCTTTGTGCAGTCGTAGCTGAGTGGGGAGCTTACCGACGGAAAAAATGTTTACCCAGGGACTGACTGGCAATCCACTTAGCCTTCTGAAGGCATGCCACCTGGTTGAAGTGCCCCGACGTCTGCTACATTGCTGACCTCCTGGAGCTGGCAGCTTGTTTAAATTCAGAGTGGGCTTCTCAAGATGGATGCAGTCCAACACTCCTCTATTAATAGCCATGTTGACTTGGACTGGATTTTAAATGGATAATTATTTAGGCCAGCACTTCCCCTTTCACAATGTGTGGTTGCAATGTTTGTTTGTTCTCTCCAAAAACAATGCTATATCCTACACCGGGCCATGAACTACCTCAAATCTAACATAAAGCAAATACAGAGGTGTTGCTGTACATAGATGTGTCAACAAATGTCTCGTTTTCCTCAGCCTTGGCACTTCAGCCGCTGATCTTTTGAGTTATTGCATAATTTGGACTTCATGGAAGATCTTATGACAGCTCATTAGCACGCAAGTCTGAGTGAGCCAGCACGGTCTGAGCACTCCACTTCTGTGGCAGAAGCTAGTTATCCTCATCGTTATTGTCAAGCCAGCCTCAGTGTCACGGATGTGACAGAAAACATTGCGTACTCCTCTTCATTGCTGGCATCGTTAGAAAAGGTTTCAGCAGCAGCCAGAGCAACAACCATACGCAGGTTCCTAGAGTTCTTGTTGCTCCTTTGCATCTAACCTGAGCTGCAAAAGAACTGTGATGCGCATCGAGGGATAACTTCAAAGAAAGC
Source organism: Haliaeetus albicilla (assembly GCF_947461875.1). Lineage (NCBI taxonomy): Eukaryota > Metazoa > Chordata > Aves > Accipitriformes > Accipitridae > Haliaeetus > Haliaeetus albicilla. The sequence goes on from NC_091483.1 coordinate 75,873,976, forward strand.
TTCTAAGTAATCATGTGGTTTCCGGTCCAGCAGTTATCGCCACATATTGCATACCCTGGTATTTCTCAAGTCTGAGGCACATGACAACATGTATTCCTTAGCCATCCTGTCAGCGCAATGGAGGTTGCTCAATAACTTTTATTCTGGGGCTGCCTGGAATTCCTATTTCACTTTCACTAGCCAAAAGTTACTTCTTTTTTAAAAGCGATTTATCCATTGAATCTCTCTTTGTTTTTTATTAGAACAATATTGTGTTGCAGCAGCTTGTTTGTCAAGCGAAACGCTAATTGGCAGGACCATGGATGACATCTCTGATCCCAAATGATTGATTAGGAATAATTATAGATGCATTTTTACAGTAACAGTGAGCATAGTGTTATGACATGATGAGTTGTTAAGTTACATAAATCGTACTAAAGTTTAATTGTTTAGATTCTTGATAGCTCCAGTATAACACAGGGAAGATTTTTTTTTTTTAAATTGACTCTGATCTCTTTACTTTGAAGAATAAGATATTTTAGAGAGTTCAGACTTCTAGTATATTTTTTCCTAGCTTATTTTTTATAGATTGAGTTTTATGGCTGCACAAGAAAATTAAAATATATAAAATGTCACCAAACATATAGTTAAGAGTACTGAACTTGAAAGCTCAGAAATACAGCACTCAGACATGGTGTACCTCTATATAAAATACATTAGTGCTGTACTTCTGTATTTATGGAATATAGAAGTTAAATAATTCTCCAAATTTCACCCTAAAATTCAATTTAAAATAAGGAATTGAACCTTCCACAAGAGATAAAATTTAACTTTAAAAAAAAAATCTGAAGAAATGGTAAATGGTTAAATATTTTTTTTATGTAGAAATGTCGGTATTATGTAACAGAATATAAAGCATGTGATTTTTTTTTTTCCTATATAACAATTCTAACATGGAAAATAAAGCTGTAGGGTTTCAAATTTACCTTACAGCACTGGTAAAAAGAACAATGGAGTCCCTTCAGCAAACGACAGCCTTGGAAGTGCCACTAAAGGTAGGGACAATTCTAGATTTCCATTACCATCTCTGGCATGCTGAGTTTTGTATGTTATTGTCATCATATTAAGAATCTAGAGACAACTATTTTGCCTTTTACTTCAACAGTTTCACTTTCATATTTGAAGGTAATTGCTTTTTTAAATGACTATAAAAATTCTAAAGGAAAATAACTGAAAGAAACTCAACCTCCATTTTGGAAAGTGTGATTGTCATCTACTCTTTGTCTTAGCAATGTAGTATGGTAATTTCAAAATCTATTTCATTCATTGCCATGGAATTTCTCTTGGGTGTGGTAGAGTGAGAAATATGTGCCTTTAATAGGCTTTCTAAATGTGCCAGGCATTCATTACTGCTGAAAAATTATTGCAAAAGATCTTTCTTCAGTAATTTTCACTTAGAAAATTGGTCTTTTTAACATTTCCACGTGGATGCCTAACACATAAAGCAGACAAAATCATTGGTCACTGTTTAAAGTATAGGACATCATCTACTGGAACAACATCTGTAAAAACTGAGTAGATAGATAGCTACACAGCTGTTGTATCTACCTGTGTATTGGACCTAATTGTAATTATTTTATGAAATAATTATATTTTTCTCTCTACAAGATGGGTACCCTTCACTCTAGCCTACTGCTCAGCTTTTGTTGCTTAATAAAGGGCTATAGTTCCTGGGAATCCCTAAACTTACTAAGTGAGCAACAGTCCAAGGGTTTGCTGTTTCCTAAGGAATGGAGTACTTGGTGTTTCCAGATCACTCATTCAGCAGTATAACTGAACAAGATTTGCGGGAAGAAAAAGTGTATTCTATTTATTTCAGAGATGGTTACAACATACAGACTTGCACTAATGGAAATGGTTGGACAAGAAAACTACTAGATAAGTTCTAGCTTATATTTCTTCCTCCAGATCTTCTCTATCTATTTCAGCATCCCAGCCACTTTGTGAGGCTTTCTCTGGAGGTCTTGCAGTTACGTATTTCCGGGTCCTTACGAAGCCCATCTTTCCCACGAAAGCTGAGAGAGGATGAGGAGGTGTATCTGAGATCTAAATTACTCTTTCTCCTTCCCACACTGGAATCTCCCCCTCTCTGTTCACTTAACCCTTGTAAGAACTTGCACTCCTGTTCCCCAGATTTGGTCAAGTGAGACCTTTTGGCCATACTGGGATTATACATTTCTTGCACTGACACTCCCAAGCTTTATAAACTGCATTTCTATAGGTTGCTTACATTGTAAGCAATGTTACTTTGCATTGTACACCTGTGCTTGCCTAGCTTCTTCTGTTACAAATTCCTTGAAAAATGAACCAAGACTGTTTTTCAAGGTATACTACATCTAAATATTTTTAATGACAGTATTAGACACCTGGCACTTATGCTGCTGTAAGGTTATTAAAATAATCAAATATGGTGTTACTGATGGTATATAAAGAGAATAGCAACACCATAGTCCTTCCTTGATAGTTTTAGGAGACCAGTTTTGGTGACTTTGTCAGAGACAACATTGTTCATACTTTGCCTGAGGAAGTCATTGCCATGAAATAAAATATGAACAATTTAATAGGTTTCTAAGAAAGACAAATGTTTACATGGTTAATGAGAGTGTTCATAGTTACATGGGCAGAATATCGTTTTAGTGTTATATATTTCACACTAACCGTTAACTGGCAGAAGATTTTGATGTCCTTTGGACAAAATGGGACACACCATCTTAGAACACAGTTTCTTTCACCTTTGCCTAAGGTGTCTAGTATCACACACTGACAAATTCATCTCGATGCATTAGCAAATGGATTCAATATGTCATTCCTATGAGAATAGTAATTCTCTGTTAAACGACAACTACATTTTAATAGCTGAAAAGAAACACATTCTTGGACTATAGGTAGTTGTCTGGGGCTTTCAAAGATTAGGGCGTTTCAATAGGCAGTAGAAGTATTGGGAGACACATGTTTTATTAACCTTGTTTTGGTCTCCTTTTTCTGAGCAAATTACTGTAGAAGTCATGACATACTTTTACTCCTGCTGCACATTAGACTACATGCATCATGAAGATACTTCATCTTCCTCTGAAGAATCACGAATGGATCAATGGCAGGGGCCAGATAGAAAACATAAAGTATCAACAGCTTGATCTCAGCAAAGAAATTGAGAGTGATCTTTTAAAAAAACCTATTTTTGTTCATGTTGTTTACCCTTCTATACAGTAAGAATATGTCTTTTAGGATTAGGGATGTTGAAGATAAAAAGATTTTTGTGAAATGCTCCTGCTTTCCTTCAGCACACGTACTTCAACTAAATATGTATTATGTGCTCTGTTAATATGAATATTATTTTTTAATATGGAGGAAAAATGTCACTAAAGTAGAGCGCACATACAGTCTTAATAGGGAAAGACTTCTTTTTCTTCTTTGAGGAAAAGGATGCTTTATCTTTGAAGTAGCTTCTTTTCCAAAATATAGTCCTTGCTAATGAGGCAGCTTTCATGTCAGAAAATCTACTGTGTAATAGAGCACCAGTAACTGCAAAACAAACTGAAATAAAACCAAAGCAACAACACAAATACCCTAGAATTGGAAAAGTGGATGGTAAAAACCACCTAGTATCTTTATGCATTACTGACAAATTGCTGATTATAAACACTCTGATTTTGTAGCTCTTTTGAAAAGCGTAATAAGATGAATTTTGCTTTAGCATATTCTTTGCAATTCAGTAACATGTATTTGCAATTTCAAAACTGAAGGTTAGTCTTAAGGTATTTTAATCAAAATTGTAGTGATAATTAAGTATTAATAGACATGAAGAACATTTCATATTGGATAGGCATTTAATCTAGAGCAGTATCAACATCCAAGGGGAAAAGCAAAAATAGTAATCTTGCTATGTGTGATGTGTTTGTTTGTTTAAATTTTTATATTTTTTTTTTCTGACAGGTTCCCTTGAAAGTGATTCTTACCACTGGGAAATCATGGGGGTGTATGACAGAATTGCAGGAGATGTAAAGCAGTCATCGGGGATGTTATTCAGTACCCGTACACCTCATTGGCCTATGCTGATTCCTCACTGAATCACTAGGCAACAGCGCTGCTGGATCTTTCATAAGCACCTAATACTCTGCATGTGAATTTTTTTACTTCATTTTGTCTGTAGCCCTAGGCAACAGCAGTGAGATAAAACTGGTTTTTACCAGTTCATTGTGTTTCCTTTAGCCAAGGTAACCAGCAGGGAGCTGCTTTTGTTCAGAGCTAAATTACTACATGTAAGAAATGAAGCAAGACAATATTAACCCTTTGGGAACACGACAAATATATTTGAGTTAGATGGATGTTTAAACTTTAATGTTAAATATTTTGTGAAGTGTCTATGTAAAAATACTTCTAATCTGGCACTATTTGAACTGTATCAGCAAGGGCTGAACTGTTGTGTTCAGTTTATTTTATATTTTGTGAGTAGAAGGCAGCTGCTTGGTTTGCATCACGCATTAAATGTCATGTTCCACAGACTTAGAAAAAGAGTTCTTTGGAAGTGAAGAGTCTCCACCTTAATTTATATTTAGGATTTTGGAGCAAAACAGGTAAACAAACCTGGATGCCTAAATGCATTAAAAATAACCAGATTGTTTGCAATTCAATTAGTTTCAAACTCAGTTTGTACACTGTAGTGTTAGCATACTTTAGAGGAAGTATTATAGTCTTGCCTGATCTATTGTTTTTATTACTGATGTAGTGCTAAATATTGTTTAGATAAATTTTAGGATTCGGCCTTATACTTTTTAGGATTCAGGCTTCTACTTTAATGTTTGGATTTGTTATTGATATTTTTGTTTTCTGTAGAGTTTATTCTTTAAATGAGTTTGTTTCATAACATTACTGGTTGCTGAATTCTGCCTCTGTGCTTGTGGAATATGAAACTGTCCTCAAAGTCTACTAATTATTTAGAAGTCAAGCACGAAACTTTCAAGAGGCATTCAGTATCTTTCAGCATTAGACCTCAAATGATAGAAGTAATATAATTCGAGTTTTAAAAGTGTATAGTTACAAATTTTGCAGCAGTTTTAATTTGTATCATTAAACAGTTCTGCATTGTGCTAGAAGGCATTAAACATTGTTTTCTTATGTTGCATATTAATCATACGTAACCTGTCAGCTGAAGTGAGTCAGTCGTTTCTAAAAATTGATTCTTATAGTTATAAAATTAGCAGTGGTCATGTAAGCAAAGTCAGAACCTTCTACATATTAATTGGGGGTCGGCTCTTTGGTTGGAGAAGAGTCCAGCCTGCACCAGGTCATGCTAGCAGAGGGTCTGATTCGACCTTTCCGGCAGAGAAGAGGTTGCATGAATTTTCTTCTGCTTTTTGCCATTTTCAAGCCTTCTGTGTTTGCAATGGCACTGAATAAGTGTGAAATGTTCTACTTTCTCATCTGTTTCTCTCCTCTTGAAGACCTACTGTTTTCACGAGGCCTGTACTAATTAAGCCTTGCTTCTCTAAGGCTACATTGCTAACCTTACTACTATAGGAAAGAAGTCAACATTTTTTTGTATGTTTCCCAACTGATTTCCGCCTTGTGTACGTTTCTTAGGATGCATGCTTTTAAACTAGATAGATAGCATATTTTTCAAGTCCCGAGCAATACTAGGCATACCTTTCAGCCTAACAAAACACAAGTACACACTTAAGAACATAAAGAATCTTGATCCTGTTCTGAGTTGACATCTGTTCAAATATGAAGCTGCAGAAGAGCAGAAGTCACCATACAGAACAAATTTTCAAACACAGCCCTTCACAAAAGACTGTCAGTCACAGTTCCCCAGACACATGCACTTTGTATAGGTTGTCATACAGTGGGCAAAGTCAGTATTTTGTTCTGCTTGTGTCACAGAGAAGGACTGTGAGCTCCTCTGGGCCCCAGGTTTGCCCCTTCTGGTTTTACAACTTTTCTTCCTGGTTTTAAATTTCCAAAGAGTCAGCTAACAAAAGGAAGAGAGCCAAGCAGTAAGAGCACCACTTTATCACACGTGTCCGAGGGCTCATTCTGCATACACTGGTGTTACGGCAAAAGGCAAACTGGCATAATTTTGGAGGATTGTTGATGACCAAGATCTCAAGACTTGGTGCAGTTTGTGTCCCCACAACTTGCAGGATGCATACCATAAACTCAGGATATCTTTCCAGTGCTCCAGATTCTCCAGTAAAGAAACTGTGTTTTCTTCTAATTGGAGCCTGTGAGTGAATTAACATATATAGATTTATAGCATAGCTAGGTGGAGACCAGAGCTCTTTGATGTATGTGCAACCAGTGTCTGCTGTACTGTGAATTGCAAATACTGGGATGTGTTCTCCAATCTTTTGGTTCTGTTCTCTTTGGATAGCCAGGTATCTAGTCTTCACTATCTGCCCCGTGCTACTGCTTTAAGATATAGATTTTGTGGATTATTAGATTTCTCAGACCTCACTGAAGTGCTTTGGCTTCAAAGTTCCTCAGTTTTTAACTCATAAGATCACAGATATTGAGAAGAGTGCTGAGTCTTTGGGACAATTTCTTTTACTTTGCAATCCATTCCCACTGCCTTCCATCCTATAGGGCAATACAGATTTTGGAAACAGTTGTATTTTTCAAATTATGGAATTGCAGAACTATATATCTCTTTAGCATGGCAGTAATCTCCTTGAATAAGCTGCTTAAGATGATAGGGTAGCGTTTGCAATTCATTTCCTAACAAGGTCCTCTGGACAAGGCGTCAGTTTTAGCACACTTGTCTACTGATCTGTGTATAACTATAAAATCAGGGCAGTGCAGTTTTTCCAAACCCTAGGCAAGCTACCCCGCAGCATACCTGAATGTAAAGAGCCATTATAGGGAAGCAAGGCCAGTCCTGACCACAAACTTCCTCCCAAATAAATACAGGTAAAAATATTCTGTATCTGATGACTGCCAGGAATTGCTTTTGGGTGGCACAATAATTTCACACCAGGGAACTCAAGACCCTTATTATAATAAATGACCACCTTTTCAGGTTATTTTGGTTCTGTGTGAAAGGGACTGTAAAACATGGGTAGGCTGGAGCAGGAGCAATCATAAGAGCCCTTTTCAATCCTTAAAACTCTCAATTTGATCTCTGAAATTATTCCCTTTTTCTCACAACCTATGAAGAGGTACGGGAGAGCAAGAAACAAGACTTACATTTGAAGTGCAGAACCCTACAAAAGTACTGATCAATGAGTGTGGGAGATCACAGAATAGATGGGGAGAGGGGAATAGCTGGCTCTGCTTAGCTTCAGTTATCTTTTGTGGGCAGAAATTTCATTAATTGATTCTCTGAACACAGTAATAACCCCTTTTGAACCAATTTGTGTCTTTGGGTTTAATTTCAGTTGTGTCTTTGGTGACCTGAATTTTCCCTTAGATCATTTGTAAATCTTTTTGTTTGCCGTGTGGAGCGGTGGGGAATGAACACTATTTGAAAACACTTTAACTCAAAATGTCTGTGAGAAATGGAACAGCACAGCTATTTGCTGGCATTAGCATGGGCATAGCATGGCCAATACATATCCGCTCAGGACTTGAATCTTTTAATGTCCACATAACACTGTGGAACGGCAGGACTATGATCTTGAATGTTGGTCCAACTTGATAATAACCATAGTTCAAAAACTGGTCTCAGATTTTATGTAAGCAAGACATTTTGAATGTGAGGGGAAAAAAAAACCTCAGTTTTTGAAAACTGAGAGTAGATTAAGAGAATGAATCTGCTAGAGCATCCAGGACATCATTTGGTTTTGGTAATGATTAAGAAAAAGCCCTTAAAAGTAAACTAATTTCATTTTTGGGAGTCAACAGAACCTGTTCATCTTATTTTCTCGTTTAATCCTATTTGAAAAGGAGGCCAAAGAATGGGTGGGAGGTTGTATTATGCCTTCCCGATATACTTCCTCAATGGCCTAAAACACCTCTTCTTGCTTTGCCATTAGAAGATCAGACTGGATAAATCCGTGAGTAACCTGGTCTTGACCTCATAGCTCACCCTACTGTGAGCAGGAGGTTGGACTAGAGACCTCCTGAGGTCCCATCCAACCTGAATTTTCCTATGAGCCTGTGTCATTCTTCAGGTGGACAACAGCAGTCATCTGGTTGAAAGACAAAACCAGAAATTCCCTTCAAATATTCGGCTGTACCTCATTAAAGTATACAGTGCCGTACCAGAAGAAACCCCAGAAATGTTTTGGGATTTCATTCCTCCTTCCCACCTGTGTTGCTTCATTCTGTGCCAGCATTTACTATATTCCCTGGCTCATGGGCTCTCTTTTGGCTGGCATACTTCCTTTTGGTATTAGCAGGTTGTCAGAAACATTCAGGGAGTAGAAAGGAATCGGTTCTTATTTCTGCCATTCTGCAATAGTTGTAGTAGGCAGGGTGTCTCTGGGATTTAAAATAAGTTTCAATCATGTCCTGTCTTTGCCTTCCTGGGAAATTTCCCCAGCCCGATCAGCTCATCTCTACTGAAAACAGTGGCCTACAATCAGCTGGTTCTCTTGAGACATCTTTGAAGGGCACTTCTACCACCCAGTTTTGTAAGACCCTCTCCTGTTATCAAGTGTGTCTTTATTATCCACTGTAAGTCCAGGCAATTTGTTATCCTCTCAGCTTGCATTTTGAATTCTAGAGGTCCAACTTCCAGCCAACGTGTACACATTTTTGGTGCATTTTTACAAGTCACCTTCTCCATTCAAGGCTAATTATTTGGATAATTTTTTAGATTCTTTCTTCCTCAGCTTTTGCTACCTACACTGATAATTTAATCCATTGCCAACCTTTCCCCTGCGTTTCATAGATACCGTTATTATTGGCAGTAAAACTCTCACTATTAATTGTCCACGAGGTAAAATGGCATTTGGCATGGCATTTATGCATTTATAGCATTTTGGAGACTATTTTCTGGCTAAATCTGTTTTCACTGTAGTTGTTCATTTCATGATCCATTTTTCCATGGTATCAAAAATTGACTGTAGAAATCCCCCCCCCCCCCCCCCTTCATTTTTTGGCAGATTCATCTGCTGTGTGCACTGAATTTCTCACTTCTAATTATTCAAAAGTGTCATGCATCAGATTACAATCCCATTTTCCAATTTGTGTGTTAAGTGGAGAACTATACTTGTAGGCTCCTGAGAATCAACCTCCATCCTCCCCACAAGTGGATGCTGCCTGTTACGCTGCATTTCTGTACAGAATTGGCTGAGGCAAAATTAAATATTTCCCTGGATTACCTTGGCCTTTTTGCACTGATCCATTAGTCCACATGCAGCTGAGTCCAGAAATTAGTTAATTGCTAATTTATCCTAAATAGCTTGTTGGTATCTGGTTAGATGAAGAAGACAAGTCTCCTCAGGACTTCTGCCAGAAATTTTTTTTTCCTTCTCGTTTAAACTCTAAGCTGTGCCCCAAAGCTAGCTCAGACTGATGATTGACTCCAAACTGCATGTGAAGGACACCTATAAGAACTTCATTTCTTCACAGTGAATAAATTCTGCAGCAGTTTGAAAGCTGGGCCACCCTACTCGCCTGCCAGCAATCCCCATCTCTGTTTATCTTCCCATCCATTCAGCTGAACTGTGATGTTAAATTAAATAAGCTTCCCAGGGAGGTTTTCCTTTAAATATAATGAGCTTTTGTAACACATGAGCTGGGAGAAGTCAACATCTTCCCTCGGAGCCTCTGTGGGTCACAGATGAGGTTAAAAAAGTGTTGTAAATGTTGGGCTCTAGTCAAATTCTCTGGCCATGTTGTGCTGCTTCTGATACTACGGCTTGTGATACAATTGATTCTTCTTTTGGACCTGAATTTTTTTTAGTCCTTTCATTTCTTCTCATATGTGACCTAAACCTTAACCTTCTCCTGGCATTCTGCATATCCCTTAACACCTTCCATTCCCTGGTAATCAGGTTGGTTGTCCCCTCTTTAATTCATCTTACCCCTCCAGTCTGGGCCATTCATTGTTCAGACATTTATAATTGCGCAATAAACCAAAATATTTTTCTGATAATGAGTCATCTCTTTCTTTTCTGGGAAGCTTCTGAGTCTTGTTTATATTGCTTTTATAGAATTTAAATCTTCCTTTAAATCCTTCTGGCCAACAGGCTTATAATTCAAAAGGATTTTAACACAGTGGAATAATAGTATAAAATGAATAAAAAGAAGCGATTCAGTGAGGATAAGTGCAAAACATCACACATAAGCGAAACCAGTTAGCTACCCAAATGTAGGCAACGTATTTCCCAAAATGTAGGGAACAGATAGTTAGGTATCAATTTCAGGAAAAGATCTGGAGATTTGCAGGTGTTTGCACAGTGATCAAGAATAGTATAATCAATCCTTCCACTCGCTTCAGCCCCAACAAGGGCTCAGTTGAATGCTCTGCCCAATTTTCAGAACTGCATTTCAGAAAAGATGTGGAGCAACAGGAATCCTTAGGAGAGCAACAAGAACGAGCAGATCTATAGACAATATCACCTGTGAGGAAAGACTGAAAGAATTTAAGTCATTTAACCTTGAGAAGACTGAGGAGAGATCTAAAAGCAATCATCCAGTATGAAATGGGCTGTCATAAAGATGGTAATAAACTGCTCTATAGGTCCCCTGGAGATAGAATGAGAAGATAGGGGCTTAAATTTCAGCAAGGTATAACGAGGGAAGATGTTAAGCAAGCCTTTCTAAAGAATGCTGGTGATAATTAAGCATTTGAATGGACTCGAACAGAGCTTTTGGATCTTTATTACTATACATTGTTAGAACAGGATAGACAAACGTGTCACAATATACTTATTTTTAGTTGATCCTGCTTCAGGACAGAGACAGTAGCTGAGCAGCTGTTGTGGTTTAACCCCAGCCAGCAGCTCAGCCTCACACAGCCGATCCCTCACTCCTCCCCGGTAGGATGGGGGAGAGAATTGGAAGGGTAGAAATGAGGAAACTCATGGGCTGAGATAAAGGCAGTTTCATAGGTAAAGCAAAAGCCGCGCACGCAAGCAAAGCCACACAAGGCATTCATTCCCACTTCCCATGGCAGGCAGGTGTTCAGCCATCTCCAGGAAAGCAGGGCTCCATCACGTGTAACGGTGACTTGGGAAGACAAACACCATCACTCCAAACGTCCCCCCTTTCCTTTTTCTTCCCCCAGCTTTATATACTGATCATGACATCCTATGGTCTGGAATATCCCGGTGGTCAGCTGGGGTCAGCTGTCCCGGCTGTGTCCCCTCCCAACTTCTTGTGCACCCCCAGCCTGCTCGCTGGTGGGGTGGGGTGAGGAGCAGAAAAGGCCTTGACTCTGGGTAAGCACTGCTCAGCAGTAACAAAAACATCTCTGGATTATCAACACCGTTTTCAGCACAAATCCAAAACACAGCCCCATAATAGCTACTATACAGAAAATTAACTCTATTCGAACCAAAACCAGCACAGCAACCCATTAGGATCCTTTCCAACTCTAGTTCTGGCTTCTGGAGTTAAGGCCTTGAGAACAGCACATGTAGGATCAGAAAAGGTGTCATTGACTCTTCAATGACATCAGCAAATCAGACCCTCAGTTGACATTAATGCAAAATGATGATGCTTCCAGTACCACATACATTACTAGATCTGGACGGGCTCTGTACTAAGTAAAAAGAAGGCAAGCTCCCTGCCATACCCATCTTTCAAGTTGGCCTTGCTTTCAACTGGGACTTGGAGGTGGTGACCATCAGAGATCCTTACCAACCTCAATTATTCTGTGAGTCTAAGTAGCTGCCAGTAGCAGATCAGAAGCACCCTGCTTTCCTGCTGAGTTACTTCCAGCTAGAAACCCACCCCGTCCAGCTCTGCAGTCTACTTGGATGACAGTGTCAGGTTCTAATTTGCGTCAGGGAAAGAGTCTGTAATGATATTTTTTAATCACTGGGGTTTTACTGGGGTGGAGGAACTGGAATTTTCTGATGGAGTCTGTCTCAACTAGTACAGGTGGATTTTTCTTCATACTGAAAAAAAATGGTTAAAGATTTTCTTCTGACCCAACATTGATCTTTAAAGTATCTTATTCTTTTGATCAAGCAAAAAATAGTAGCGTTCAAGCTCTCCAGGCCTCTCTTTGTTGTTTCCCTTTCTTCCTGCACATTTCCTTACATGCCAGTGACTGTTCATTGCCGGTTCCTTATGGATAGCGTGTTACAGGAATGACTGCAGCAATGTGTTGCTGATCAAGCTTTATTGGAAACTTGGAAATGGGGCACATCTTGATCAAACAGCTCTTGGACAGGATGGGTGGTCACTGGCTGAGGGCTGGTGACAGCGGTCCCCTCCACAAGTGTCAGGGAGGCATCTTCAGCCAGGTAAGGTGAAACTCCCAGGGACACCGGCACTGGAAACTTTTATCTCTGACTTTGTATGTGACTTGCTGTTCAGCTGGTCGAGGTTTTGACACGTTCCCTTACCCAGTGTCACCCCTTTCATATGTAACATGGTAAACTATATGATTGTTTAAACACGGCGAAGTACAAATTAGGGTCTTTTCCCTAGACACAAATTACAAGGTCGTTAAGTCATAAAGACAGAAAACACTATTCCCAGGTTGATTTGCAGACAGTTTCTTAAGACTGGGCAGGATATTTGTGATCATCAGTCTTCCATTAGAAATTGCTGGGTTTCTTTCAATGTTGGGCAACACCTAAATTTCTTAAAATATTATTTCTATGTATCCTAATATGTTTAAGGTACATGATTATGACTTTAGAGATTCCCCCCCCCCCCTTCAATTCAATTTGGCCTTCAAGGCCAAAAAAGATGCCTCTGCAACCTGCAAGCTCAAATCACAAAATGGGCATAAAGGCTCATAATACCAAATACAACGCGTGGTGCAGCTAGTAGAACTCATAACATCACTGTGAGACATCCACATGTTGATTTTTTTCTCTCGCTTCTCACTGAACTTTTTCTGTCTGAAGACTTTATTCAGAACTATTGCTGTCACTTCATTTGGGAGCATGGAAATAGCAAAACTACACTCCTGTGACTTATTCAAAGGTTAGCATGAGGCTGGGTCCTTTGAAAGCCATCAGGACCTGAGAGGCACAATCTGAAATGTATTAGCTTTTGCTTCCTCTGTATGCAATACAGTGCACCTTACGTTTCTAGTTGGCCATAAACTGCATTTGTGTATCCCACCCCAGATGCAGCACTCCATTTCCCGCTCATGCATTTGGTGCGTCCATCCTTGCCAGGCAGGGAGCTATTCCAGTTTGTAAATGACCTACTGAACTGGGCAATTTATCTTTGCTTATCTTAAGTCCAGTTTGGGTCAAATGAACTACTGACCCCTCTTTTTATCAGCTGTTAATATCAGGATTACTGAGCATTACTCAGCCTGGCAGGAATAGCAAGAACTGGCAGGCTGTTAGTGTCACGTAGCATTTTTAGGATCAGATGTATACTTAACACTCCATAAAATGCCTAAGACCTATCCTGTGTTTGCCAGCCCTCTGAATACCTAAGGAGCCTGCACAAAAAACCTGTGCACAGGGAAGTGTGATTGATTCTGCCCCTCTGGAATTTAAGTGCCGCCTTCTGGGATTTACCTCCTTACAACTGATATTCATGGCTTTTCGTTCTAACACTGAGGAGGCAGTTCCTTCATTCAAAAGGCAGCCAGAGCAATGGATGTTGCTGCTGCTCCTGTCCTTTTATCTACAAAGTGTAGGAAACATTTCTCCCTGAAAGGCTTTCAACATCCATCATCCACGGGAATGCATGAACCACCAGATTACAAAATGTTCTGCCGAGGAGCTTTCTGTGCTCCCTCTTGGGGCTGGCCACTGTGTATGAACTAATCAGTATTCGCTCTGCCAGAGAGAGAGCTCAGAAAAAAAAAGAAAAAAGAAAAGAGCAGGACTGTCCAGCCTCCAAGTTACCATACCCCACAGAGGAGACTCTCTCTCCAGTCTCCAATCTGGGGAATGCTTCATGGGTTTAAACATGTCATTGTATGTAAATCAGAATTAACTCTCCGTTGTGTAATTGCCCATAGGTACAAACCAGTGAAATGCACGTCTTTCTTTTGCCCTTGAGCTAGAAGGCTTTTTCCTTTTAACATCACTCCTGCATTATGCATCCTCCATGTCCTTCTTCGTGCTCCACACTAATGGTACAGAGACAGGGGTGCACTTTCTTGTCCTTGCTTCCCCTCCATCATCTTCTGCCTCAAGAGTGAGCATTTAAGCTATTTTTGTGTGATCTCTTGGCCTTACGACTCATTTCTAGTTTCCTTATATTTCAGTTCTTTCAATAAATTATCTTAGCAGTAGGTGTTATTCACTCCCCATCCCACTCTACCTCCTGCTCTTTTTTGCTCATTGATACTTCTGTACCTAACAGTTGCCAATGATGTTTTTTTTATTTCTTAGCCCAAGGACATTCTTTCCCCAGCAACAGCAAAGTCTCTTTTTACACTTGGGTTTTTTTCCAAATCTGCCAGCTTAAAGTATTGTCCTGTTTGTGATGCAGTTAAACACATTAGTAATAGTGAGGAAACTGTGGAATTGAAATCCTTTTACTGCCTACATGAACCTCACATTGTAGACTGTTTAATCTCCAGATATTTCCTTTCCCTGCCTTGGAGAAATGGGGAAGCCATGTTGCCTGGTTCATAAAGCTATTGGACTAAAAGTCAGTTTTGAAAACCCTTCTTGATACGCAACTGAAAAATGTGGGTTCCCTTCCCCAAAGACTAGTGATATGAGAGAATTCAGCTGGTAAAACAGAGGCTAAAGGAAACCTGCATGGAAAAGACTCAACTCAGAAAACATGAAGATGCGTATGTTTTTGCTTCCCACGATTAAGCAACAGAAAGGTTTTGCACCCTTTGGTACTGATATAACTTTGAACTTGGACATCAGTGGAGGCATCCAAAGTCTCAAGCCTGCTTTGTAGCTTTAGCATCTGGAAGAGGTTTAGAGAAGAACCAGAATACACCATTTACAGCAGTTCTCTCAGCGTGTATCTTGAAGCGCATCACAATTTCTCGCCTGAAGTTGTTTGAAACTTCATCTCAGCCATCAGGTCTGTAGACCACTACTTTTCCAGACTTCTTACTGCTTACAGGCCAAGGCATTCCTCCTCACAGTGTGCATTGGGATAGATCTTGGGTTTTGCTTACAGAGAACTGACGTTTTCAGATCAGTTCCTTGTGGAAAGATTGAGTGGTCCTCTTGCTCCATCGGTGTATGGCACAGGAATGTGAAAATGCAGCCCCTGGCAATGATGGTAGTCAGGACACAAGCATGAAGCTGTTACCAAGGCAGGCTGTATAGATTTTTGGGATTTATGGGAAATGATCTTAAATTTCTTGTTTTCCTTAGACTCTGACATGCCTCATCTCTATAGACTGTTTTGGAGTCACTTGCACTGACTGTGACCTTTGACGGTCCACCCCAAAAGACTCCAGTGCCAGAGCCCAACAGATTCTTCATCTGTTTGTAAACCAAAAGTGAGGGCTGGAAATTGAACCAACCCATCTGAAGACCTGGACTTGTAATAATGTAGGTAGAAGTCATAAATAGGTTTTATCAGACTGAGCAGGATAGACAAAATGCTTGGCATTTACAAGTTAAATGTCTAACCCTGGTAGCACTCCCAGAAATAATAATTAAGTAGGAACTAAATGCCTTTATTTAATTAAAACATTTTACCAGGAAGATAACACTGATAGGTATCTCACTTCAAAGAGCTTCATGTCCCAGTAAACTAACCAAAAAGTTACTGTATTGAATTTCAGCAAGTGCCTCCATGCTCGTAACAAGAATTCATCCTCCGCACAGTGTCGGTAGCTCAGCGGTGTTGCAACAGCAGCGAGCACAGCGTGGGCTGCAAAAGCCATTCGTGAAGGTAAGTACTCCAGTAGTAGGAAGCTCTGCACCGTTTTACTTCCCTGCTGTAACACCTCCTTTGGATTCCTAGACCCTGAGGAATCCCTTGAAAGCCTCACTCCATGGGTATTCCTGAAGGAAAGGAGGGAAGGGCGGCAAAGATACTCCAGCCCATCTCTTACAATGCATGCAGTTGGCAGAGTTAACCTCACCACGTGTCAGGGAACTGCACTCTGAAGACTGCACTGCAGCTACAATCCCTCTGGTTTACAGCATCTTGTTCAGAGCTAGATGCACTAGAGTGAAAGTGGCTTGAACTTGCCTTCATCAGCTCTACAACATGTAAATCATGCAACCTTTATTAAACTCATTAGCAGTAAAGTGAATGTAAACAGATGTGTGTAACATTCTCTAATTTAGTGGAAGGGGAAAAAAGAAACAATCATCTTGAACATTGTTCCTTACCTTGACCTCATTCTTCACCTAACACAAATTTTATACAATAATATGCAACACTACAAGCACTAGCTCTGCGGCCTCTGGCCAGTCACCCGACTGCTTACAGAATGAGCTTTATAGCCTGCAAATAAACACGTAGTTGTTTACATACAAAGAGTGTTAGGCATAGCACATTGGTGAAAAAATATTTCTTCAGTTTAATCATACAACTTTTACAAATAGTTTTCTAAGAATGAGTTTTAGCGTACAGGAGGAAAAATAAGACAGACTTAGATATATTATTCTATACTAACACACTCAATGTATGTTAAATTCACAGCTCTTACAGATCTGACATGGCCTTTTGTAGGGCCTGAGCTTCTGTGCTGTTTTCCCTTAAGACTTCTTTACATATGCAAAAAATACTGAAAATCTTTGTGGAAGCTCTGGTGACAAATCCTTTGACACTGTGACATGATGAAGGAACAAACCATCTCAATGAATAATTTTGCAGTTTATTAGCATATTGAAGTGTTTTGATTAATTTTGCTTAAGTGAATGACAAAGGAACTGTTTTATCGTGTACCCTGCTCATTTCACTATTATTTGTCCTATTGAAATCTATCTTTATTTTTAATTATGCATCGGCAGGGCACATTCCTAGGGCCAGAGATGTCATGACACTAATATTAATTAAAAGGCTACTGTAGATACTCATGTGATTGAACTGTGCTTCTCAGATGTTCAGAGTCTAGGAAGACAAACAATCCCTTAGGGGGAAAAGATATTTACTTTTTAGACTACATGACTTGCAAGTGCTCAAGCTATCTGTTTGACTTCCTCATATTTGCTATGCAAACATAACATATAATAAACCTAAATGACTCAGCATGAGAGTAAAGAAGACAACAATATTGCTTGCCTCTCCAGCTTATTAGCTCTCCCAAAGCAATGCACACAATCTGGTTGGGCTCACTTCAAGTCATCTAAACACAGGGTGTCTCAAACGATACTACATCCTTATGTTTAGCCAGCTGAATCATGTCCTTTGTATTTCTACATTACTATTCATATCAAAATCTATTGTGTTTCTGTTAGAATGAGACTGAAAAACTAGCATCTGCCTTCACTAAATGCAGTATTTCTGCAAGTCACAGTGAGGGAATCTTGCCAGCATGCCCAAAATCTCAAATACCGGTTTTAAACACTGCATAGACCTGAAGCAGGAAGGGGAATTGCAGTCCTCCTCCCGATGGCCAGACTGAAGGCGTTTGTATGTGATAATCATCGGTATGATCTGACATTTAGGAGGCTAATATTGCAAAGATAAGAAGTTCAGATCTAGCATCAGTGAAAAACACCTCAGCCTTGTGAAAATTTAATAGCATATCAAGGACATTTTTGCTGCAGTTTAATGTGCCTAAGTGCCAGCCATGCAAGTTTTTGCTGCCTGGGAACCAAAGTAGCACAACACCTACTGGAAATTGTTCACATTATTGCGTTTGTAGAAATTAGTTTTCAGTGTGTGTGGGGGGGTCCCCTCTTTTTTTTTTTTTTTTTTTTGTTTTTTTTTTGCAAGGGTTTTCATTTTTTCATTTGTTCACCTTTTTTTCAGCTCCCCACCCTTCCCAGGACACTGATGTCCCACTTAACATTATCTGAAATAGAATCTGATGAACAGAGCTAATTTTTTTCTGGTATGTATAACAAACACCTACATAACTTAATGGGAATGGAGGTAGCGGTAGGTTAGTATAATTTTCCCTGTCATTTGAACCCTATTCACCACCCTTCTCAATGCAAAAGGAGTATCTCCGGTTGGGTTCTTTATTACAGTGGACTCAGTGGAAGAGGTGGGTGTATAATATACATCTGTACATTCATAAGAGAAAAAAATGGTAGCTTCGTTATAGAAATACACATATTTTTATGAGTCGTTAGATTAATTGACATACATACACAGGCTAATAATAATGAAAAGCCTGTTTTAGGCCTCGTTCTTGCATTAGAGAATATTTTGAACAGAAAGCTAATATTTGCAATGTGAAGCAGAATCGCATAAAATGTAATGTGGTTTTTTTTTTTTTTCTCTGTGGTTAACCTCAAAGTTATTTTAGGTGATATTTTGCTGGACATACTGCACTAAAATGAAAGGAAGAACTGCTTCTCTGTCATGCATTTGTTTCTGTGTATATTCATGATGGAATTTACTTACAGTATTAGCTGGAGAACATTTGCCTTAGGGCCTTCACAGTGGCAGACATAATCCTGCTCCCCGAGCAAATGCCATGCATTCAGCTTTAAGAGGCTTGGCACAAAGTGTCCTGGTTTTGGTTCCTCTCACCCACCTTCTGAGCTGAAGCAAATTTAGCTATTTGTGCAGTTTTTACATGCAGCATGAGGTCATTTTTCAAGGCAGGGGGCTTTTGTCACACCAAAGCAGTCCAAACAGGACTAACTACAAGAACCTCTTGGATTGCTCAGCTCCTCTATAACCATGAAAAAAAAAAAAAGTAAAAAAAAGAAAATCCTTATCTGAGGAGAACATCCAATCCTAAATTCATTTTCTGCTGTGATCTCCTTGGGTTTGAAGGCTCGACCTCCCCCTTCTAATGACTGCAGTAGCTCTGGGACCTCCCAGTCTTTAAGAGCAGTAGGAGGAGCTCGTCACTGATGGGACAGCAGAATGGATGGTTCTTCACCTTACATGCTAGGCAAAGGCCGAGAACAAGCATTTGTAAATGTTTGCTCATCCCTCCCTCAGACACTTTGATGCTGCTAGCGAGAACAGCCTTCCCTGTGACCCACCTGGTAGGTCCAGGTTCAGTACTGAACCTTATTCCTCTTCCCCTTGGTGCTCTACCAAAATGTCTTCCTAGTGTACAACTACTTAAAGGTCTTTTTAATGGTCCACTGGCTTCTGGCTTTTTCTTCTGTTCCTTGAAATGTTCCTAAAGAAGTCACAATCTGTAAGACTAAGTATCTACTTTTTAATTTGTTTTCTTTACCTTTTCACAAAGAGAGCACAAAAGATTAATCTTGGAAGCCCATCTCATCACACGACCATTCTCTCCTGTATTTGAGAAACAAGGTCTTTTCATCTTAGAAGGCTGTAGGAGCTTCTTTTTTTACAAAAAAGCCCACCAGATGTAAACCACAGTTGTCCCTAAACAACTGAATTGGAAGAATGATCCTGATTTTTTAATGGCTATTATTCAGGGTTGGTGCAAGATAAAATATGAGTGATAATATATAACAAATAAAGAGGAGTCAAAGGTAATTCAGTTTGCTGTAGTCTTCCTTTCTTTCATCCCACTACCTCTCTACAGAGACACACAAAGCAGCTGTTTGTTCTTCTTTTCCTACTCTATCCGTTCTTTCCTGTTTAGGAAAAAAAAATCTAAAAGTAATATTAGTGGTGAGCAATTGATTTTCACACTCTCTCTAGTAGATGAAGCCACAATGCAG
Source organism: Haliaeetus albicilla (assembly GCF_947461875.1). NCBI lineage: Eukaryota > Metazoa > Chordata > Aves > Accipitriformes > Accipitridae > Haliaeetus > Haliaeetus albicilla. Next base: position 75,893,808 of record NC_091483.1, read on the forward strand.
CTAACCAACGCAGCAGGAGCTGGACCAGACTAATGACTGACTGAGTTTTTGCAAGTAATTTGTCTTTACCACAGCACCAAACCTTCTTTAACAACCAGAAGCATAGTTCACTGTTAAGGCTTTAAGCTTTGGTGACTGAATACAGTTACCTTTAAAGCCCCAATGAATATTTGCCAAAAAAACCTGATACGGTTTGTCCTTCAGCTTCCCTGAGTTCTCAGGTACAATGAAGCTTTTCTACAGAGACATCATGTTAGGATTTATCTCACCTTAGGTGTTTCTAGGACAGATATCTACTGCTGGGCTGGTCTAGACTCACCTTGGCCTGGTCACAATGGAGAGAAATGAGCAATTCTAGAGCCTGATTCATCTGACCCTGCCTTTGAGATCCATATGGAAGATTCATCTCTCTACAGTGCTCATTCCTCTTCTGTTAAACTGACCTCAGGTGTTGAATTTACTTTATTGACTTTGCAAATGCAGCCAAGCACAGAAAAAATTAATAGGTTAATTTCTTGACAAATTTGACATCTTTTATAAGAAATTGTATTAGCAAAAATGATTAAGATGGACCATGGTCCATCTTCTTCCCATACCCATAGCTGATATTCCAACATTTTATACGTAATTGCTGTTGACAGGGCTGCTATAGCTCTACAGATTTCACCTTGCAGAAAGATCAACCTGGAAGACTTTGCTGAGAAGAACTGCCAGGGCCTGAATGCATCCTGGCAATAACACATAAGCGCTACGCCAAACCGTGGGCTGTGAGGACTTCAGGGAGCCAAGCAAACATCCTGCGGTGCCTTAGCCTGCTTGATGAGGAGTCCACTTCGGAAGGAAGCTTTCTCCAAAGTCTTTGCTTCCCAGAGGAGTGTGGCCATACCTTGAGATCATGGGGCAGAAAAAAGAAGCTGGTTTGCTTTGCTTCTTTGGCCAGTAGTGTTGTAAATAACTGCAATAAAAAATAATCTTGCGGATGGGACACCTTCACCCTCACAGGAATACATGAGTTTTTCCTATTTATTAAAATGGAAGAGCTGGTAACTGTGGTGCTTACATTTGTTTAATGGGGGGGGTGTGGGTGGGTGTGTGTGTGTGTATGTGAACCAGGGAAATGCTTAAGGGAGTAGAGATAGAAATGTAACAGCAAGCTCGGTGAAAGACTCCAAACAAGTGATGGAAACTTCAGGTTGACTCCTGCACGCCCTCAGGAGCACTCCAAGCAGACTCAGGCTGTTGCTAGATTTAGCAGCGGTTCCTTTGGCTGAAGCCAAGTAGACATGTGAGAGCTTTCTGTGAGATTGGCAGGTGGTGGTGGGATGGCTTGTAAAGGGGAGCTGCTGATGAAGTAGAAACGCAGCCTGGAGCAGCGAGGCTCGATGTCCTGCTACGTGACCAGACCATGTGTCCCACCGTGGTGGGCATACTCACCACGTTCACTGCCACAAGTGTGTCGCATCCCAAATATACCCTGCTTGACATACTCAGAATACAGCTAAGCCTGTACTAAAAGAAACACAACCATAAGGCATAGGGTCACGTAATCTTCCTTCCTGCTGATCAGCCCTTGCTGCTGAGATAAGCATAAGGAGGTTCAGTTTATGACTCCTGGTGAAACCTAGATATGAAATGACCCCAAGCCCTGCGGCTGTGGGGACACAGAGAAGACTGGAGGGAAATTGTGTTGCTGGTTTGCTTTGGCTTTTTCGGAGGCATTGAGGTGTATATAGGTGGTGGGTGTGCTGGGGAGCCTGCAACAGGGAAAGGGATCATGAGGTCTGGTCTGTTCTAGCACATGAGGCACATACCTGGGAACACAGGGCATGGGGGCAAAGTCCATGTCCCCACGAATTTTAATTTTTTTATCTGAAGCAAGCCACTGTGAAGGGGAAGAAAAGGAGACCAGGGCAGGGATGTGTGGCCTGTTAGTGGAGAGTTAGAGCCCAAATAGTGGTTAACTGGGGTGTTTTAAGACACACAGCACACTTGTAATACAGCTTCTAAAACTAACACAGCTTTTGTTGCCACCTTCCTTTTATTTTGCTAAGGCAGTTTTAGTGGGAGGGGGGTTGTAGCTTGGGTATAAAATAAAGCTTGTGCACATGCATGAACTTGCAGCTGTTTCCCCCCAGAACCCCCCCAAATCCCACCACATATCACTGTCAGTCCCAGAGGTGTATTATATACCCCTCCTCTGAGTGAGATACTGCTATCGGGTGTCTGCACATCTGGATAAAGCAGACAAGCAATAGGGGCTGGATCCATACGGTAAAAGCATTAACCTTATGCTCCACGTTGCTGGCTGACTGCTCAGCCAGATAACCCTGCACGTCCCAAAGCCTCAACCTGCACCCCTGGGAAGGTGATAGCACCCAGTGCCCTTGCTGGGGGTGCTGCCTGGGTGATCTCCAGAGCCGCTTTGCCAGGGGGTCTTGCTGTTGGGTGGCAGGGCTCTCCCGGCAGCATTTATAACCACCACCAAAAAATGCTTTTCAGGAGCAAACATCCTTAGAGGCCATTTCAGCAGCAATCAGCTTGTTCCAACCATATCTAATTGGACCGAAGGCTGGAGCCCCCGTTTCCCCTCCCCAAATCGGAGGCCAGCGCTTCCCTGCCTCACAGAGATGCTCAAGAGTTGGTCAGAAATAGCCTCATGGAGGTCCAACACACAAACAGCGGGGAACGGCCCATTTGTGCTGGTTTTTACTTAAGGAAATGCACAGGCATAGGGAAGAGAAAGGGGCTTGTGTGGCTCGGGGGACACCCACGGATGCATCTCCACCACAAAAGCATCCTCACCAATAAAGTTCACTCTATGGCTTCATGTCCTCGGTGGCAGAAAAAAAGACACCGCAAGGTTTTGTTTTGTTCTCTGCTCCAATGGGACATTTCTCAGGTGGGCTTTTGGTGTCAGTGCTCAACTGGCAAATGGAGGCACGGGGCATCAGGCAGACCCGTGGCTGGTGGCCAGGGCTGGGCACGGTCCCATCGCAGGGCAGTGCCGGCAATGCAATGCCCAGGGGTGGCTCCACATATACTATATGCAGCTCCGAGAACGTTTATGCTTCTGAATGTGTTAGCGTTAGCCAGTGAGCTGGAACAGCGTGGAAATATAATCCAAGGACATGCATGACACATAAAGATATCCCTATTTATCAATGAAAACAGGAACGAGTGGTGTTTGCCCGTGCTGGAGCAGGAGCTGGAAAAGATGCAGGCAGCGTCTGCACTGCGGTGTCAGTAACTCGACAGCAATACAGTTTAGGAAAAAACTGACATAAGTTTTAGATTTTATTCATTCGTACATTATTTACAGCAGTTGCTTTCATATTACAATTCTCTTTCATCTTTTCAGTTTTCACTTATAAAAAATTAACCAAATAAACCTTATATAACCAAATTTATCACAGCAGGTCTGGTTAATTTTCACAGTTACAGCGGCCATCAGGAACAGAACTTAAGTACCTACAAGTCATTCGTCCAGAGCACCTCGCCTGACCCTGCCCGAGGACACCCTGCTGTCCCTCGAGAGCTGGCCGGCTCCCGGGGCTCTGCCGACGGAAGATGGAGAGACCACGCCGCGTCGGGATAACGCTTTGTAGGCTGGAGCTCAAATGCCTAAAGCACTCCAAGGGCTAACTCGCACACACGTTACCATGTCCTGTCACGCTAGAGGAACTGCTTTGTATCGATATGCCTTGACGGTATGTGAAGAGCTTTCCAACAGAGCTGACTCCTGCTTCCCTCCATAAGAAAATTATATTCTATTCATTAATTCTATTTTCTGCTGTTGTTGAGCCCCAGTAGTGCAGTAGCAGAGTACACTGGGGTATGAGAGTGCGGCAATGAGCATTTACCTTCCTCTGTGTGACTCTGACAGCTCTTCCTCGTGGTTGTCTCCCCCACCAGGAACGGTATTTGCAATAATTCACCCTTAAAACTACGGTGAAAAACCTGCGCTGCGTAAGGACTTACAAAGCCAAAGAACGATTCAGGCGGAGGGATCCCACATGGGCAAATTCTCTGCCAAGGTGAAGTCCAGTCCCAGAGACCGATGGCCTTTCCTAGTACTTAATCCTGCTCCCCAGGTGCAATAGCAGCACTGACGCCAGTGTGTTCCTAACGGTATCATCTTCATTAACTATCTCCCTGTGCTCTCCCCCACGTGCTCATTTGCTTTACAGTGGTAATTATTGCTGTTTTAAAATATGTTCATTTTTCTTTGAGGACTTGTAGCCACTTCCCGTTACAAAGTACAGTACATACTATGCTGAACATAGAAAACACAAGACTAATTTCACATTGGTCTTGTACAACGGTGAAGAGATGCAGAGTAAGAGGCTGTTCGGGGGAATCCGAGTTTCTATTTAGGCATGAGTTTAGCCTGTAAGCCATGAACTTAAAAAGCCACTGCCTTAAACACAAGCAGTTCTGGTAAGCAATTTAGCTCCAGGTTTTTTTTTTTTTTTCAACCGACATTGGACATTTTCCAAATGCATACCACACATCTGCTTAACACTACCAAAAAAATATTTTTTTTTCCTTTACCTTTACCGCATTTGTCTCAAGAAGACTTTTCCTTTAATAAAATAACACAAGCACACAAACTGCTTAAAGCTAACGGCCCAGCACAATCATAAGTACAACTCACAAAGCAACAGATGCTTTGTTAAACCTAATTATATTTTAAAAAAAGCAAATATACATACTACAAGTCAAAAGGACTAAGCTTTGGAGGAAAAGAAATTGAAAACAACGTTAGCTATATGTTTATTACGCTTACACAGCAGTAGCTGCTTCTGCATTCAAACGTGTTACTCGTAAATAAATTTACAGTTGCATTATGCATTTGTTATGCTCTTGGTCTTAATAAGTCCATCTTCTACTATTTAGATGTTAAAAACATATGCTCTCCCGCAGCTGACCATCATGTAATACAAAGACAGCACTGAACAGCAATTTTGAACAGTCATTAAACTCCAAATGCTGACTTAGAGTTTGTTGTTTTAAATGATACTGTGTTTTAACTAAACTGTTATTCAAACTATTCTCTTATTTTATTTTCAGTGAAAGGTACTCCAGATGACCATTCAGGTAGCAGTTTTGGTGGAAGTTAAGCATAAGCTCTGTGCATAGTCTCTATTACCGAGGCATGCAAGAGCACACCATTTTTTTGCTCAAGATTCTGTGTGGATCTATTTTGAGGGAGAAAAAGAGAGAAAATTATCCTTTTGCATTTTAAAGCTTATTTAACAGTTTGCATCCCTTCGTTTTCTTTATGCGGTACAGTATATTCCACCGCAAGACTCCAGTTAGTGTGGAATTAAAATGCCTTCATTAAGCTTTAAATAGAGTGCATACCAACAGCATCACACTAGCGCTAATGAAACACAGGCTCCCAGCACATCGAAAATGAGATTGTTAATTCAGAGGTAACCGAAGCTGGTTCCTGCCTTTGTGTGTTTGGCAATTCGGAAATCCCTGCAGTCAGTCTCTATCCATTTGCACCTCAGCCAGCAAATCTGGCAAATTAAAAGGCAGCAGACCTGCATCACGGATGGATATGGTTCAGTGAGCAACGGGCAGCAGCAAGAATTGTGACAAGGTTTTGTAAAACCACAGTTCCCTTGGGAATTCTGACCACAGGACTTTGTTCTCACAGTTGGCTACAGCAAGAAAGGGGCCTGATCCCCCCCAGGCACTGAGCACTTTCTGCTCCCACGGCATGCATGCGGCACGGGTCCCCAACGAGCACATCTGAACCCCAACAGCCACCTGCCGACCCTTAGTGCTGCTTCTCCTGCACAGGGACTATTAAATTCAGACGTCGTGACCTAAAGTATCATCGTCATTTCCCATGGGGACTAACACAGGGGGGAGATGACTGTCCAGGTCCCAGCCCTCGGGACAGACGTCCCCACGGTCATTTCCCCCCTGCATTCGCTGAAGGGCCATGCTGAAACGAGTCAAGATGCAGAGCTGGCCCTTGGGATTTTAAGAATTCAGGTGCATCCATCCTGCATATAGCAAAAGAAAAACGACTTGTGCCCTGCGAGCTGTGCCACTGGCTTTGGGGGTGCAACTGCCTCTGCAGCATCGCCAACGCTGGTCCTGCTTCTGCGCCCCATGCCACCCCCATTGCACGCTGCCAACCAGCTCAACCCCGCAGTGCTAAGAGCATCCTTACAGTTTCCAAATAACACTGTTAAGTTCATCTTGCTTCCAACAAACACCTTTTAAAACAAGCCTGCTTCTCCCTGATGGGGTTGACTACACCACCAGCTACCTCCTTCCACGGTGGCCAGCCTGAAAAGCCCCACAGCCAAGGTACCCCGTGGTCGTGCATCTCTCCTCCCCGAGCAGGCAGTGCCCCACGGCAGCCCCGAATTCCCCAGCTGCTCCCTGAGCCATACGTGCCACAGAGACGGGAGCGGATGGACCGTGCAGGTGAGAGCCCAGCTCCCGGTGCTCAGTCCTGTGCGTGGGTACAGCCTGCATGCAGCATGCTCGGGGAGAGGTAAAGGCGTGCTCAGAAATACCGTCCCACATGCTGCACAGTAACAGCGAGGTAAGGGAAGAGAACAGCTTTTGGCTGATGGCAGTGCCCCAAACTTTACTGCTTCTCCCAGCAGAAATGAATTACAGCTGCCGTTTCTAAGCATCTTGCAGGTGCTGTCTGCTTCACAGAGGGAAAACACAGCATGGATTTACGACAAATACCAGTTCAAGGGTTTCAAGTAAGATTAGAAACCACTTTCTTTGTTCGTTGGATTGCTCAGCATTATTGGCCTGGATCCACTCGGGGCCAAGCTTCCTACAGAGCTTATTGCCAAATATTGCATGTGCTTGAGATGCCAGTTTGCTCAGGGTGTGCAGGGCATTCCCACTCACTCCAGAGGGAATGGCCCAGGCTGTGCCAGAGGGCTGGGGCAGCCCCCAGGCTGTGGACCTCAGCTATGGCAATGCAAAGTCTCCCCCGCGCACCACTTTTTTTTTTTTTTTTTTTTTTTTTTTTTTTTTTTTTTAAGATTTTTGGACATCAAACCTGGTGCCTTCCCCAGTGAGCAAGGGCTCTGCCCCAGTCCCCTCTGAGCAGAGGCCACTCGAGCAGTGCCCACTACTGCACAGGGATTAGCAGAAAAAGCCACAAGGCTAAGGAGAAAGCTGCCAGGCAAGGAAACTGCATCCTCAGTGCCACCGCACGGCATGCAGTGCAAGGCCAGTGGGCTGTGACAACCCACGTGCACAGCAAAGTAAAAGAAGCAGGCACCTGGCACAGCTGGGGGAAGTTCCTTCGCATCTCCAGCACATCCTCCACCCAAATCTGAAGCGATCTTACTAGCCATGACATATACCAGCTAAAGGTAAAACCCAAGAGATGCTCCACTCTTCCCCACACTCCAGCTAGGAGTGTCCTTGGAAGGAAAAACCACCTCCCAACTCACACTGATGTGAGTCTCTGTTGGAATTAAGACTCGACAACTGGCAATAGGATCTCAAGGAGTTTCTGGCAGTAGGTCCAGATCACAAGCTCTTTCGCTCAGGACCAAACCCACAACCATCTTGTGCTGCTCTGCACCCACCCAGCTGCTGAACTGGGATGGGGAGAGTCAGGAGGTGATGGTCAAGCCCGGAGAAAGGTGGATGGGGAAGGTCCCGATGCAGTGCTGTGCCCTGTGCCGATCACGGCTATCTGGTGCCGGAGAAGCAAGAAGGTCCCCAAGGGGGGCTGCAAAGCCAGTACTGGGGGGCACAAGCGATGAGCTGTGGGGTCTTTTCCATGCAGTGTTGTTTAAACCAGCGCACCCTGAAAGAGGCAGAGCAGACGAATGGATCCGCTAAAGGCGGTTCACCCTCAAAACGTCACCCCGTGAGCTGCACCATGGTCTACCGGCACGCTGGCCCAGGCAGCGGGGGGGCGAGGCATCCGGACCCCGGGGAGGGCAGCGGGTGAGCCTGGCATGGTCCAGAGCCCAGGGGCCATGCAGAGCAGCGACTTTCTGGCTCCAGAGCTGAGCCTGAGCCATCACATTTAGGGAAACTTCCCGTGAATGCAGATGAAACGACAGTATCACTCGATGCTTTTAAGCCCAACCTTGTCTAATCCTATTCAGAGCCGCTCTGGGTGGGAAAGTGGCAACAACGCCGGAGGTCCCGTACCCCCGTCCCACTGCTGCTACCAGGGATGCGGCTCTGGCAGCCACGTGGGCTTCCCAGTAAAAACCAGGGCTGGGATCAGTGCTGTTTCACCCACCAGCCCTCTCCATCTTCCAAGGAAAGCAAAACCCAGCCTACTTGGCAGCCAGCCCTTTCCTTCGGAAACGAGCTGTCCCGGCTGGAGAGCTGGGAGCAACCAGCTGGATTTTTTCCAAAGAGCCCTGTCACAAAGCAACTGGCAGGAGCGTTAAGGGAAGAAATTTTCTCAGCAGCTACCGACCAAGTGGCAACGACTCAACCCTTATCGGTGCATCTCCGGCATCCGGCGTGCCCGGGGAGGAACGCAGACAGCACCCCGAAAGCTGCACCTTTCCAAAGCACCTCTTTCCCAAGCAACTCAACAGGTACTACGATCGGATACTGTAATATCGTCAGTTAAGGTTTACATGTTTTAAAAGAAAATACTGGTAACCTGATGGTACTTCTGCGTCTGTGGGATCTGGTGGGATTTATTCCAGGTTTGGCTTTTCTGACAGGATGTGGAGTTTTATTACAAAGGCACAGGTATCAAATAAAACCAGCAACATTCTTTTAATTAAATATCCCAATAAAAAAATTAACGCTCAATTTAGGCTTTACATATTCCTCCCTTATTAAGAGACTAGTTTTTGTTTTTTTCCCCTCTGGAAAGGTTTTAGTGCAGTGATTATATAGCAACAGAAAAATAAACTAAAAAAGGCACAAACTGTTTTGTGGTTTTTTTTTTTTTTCTTTCAACTTTTGCTAACACTTTATATTTGTCTATTTTACTTCGGTTAATAAATCACTGAATGCAGCAAGAAAATATTCTGCCAATTTCTGTACACTATACAAAAACCCCTACCAACAGTACATTATTTCAGCTTCAGGAGAAATGTACAGCATAGAAAGACTTTTAAAAATATAGTGCCCCATACAGAAATTTTGTTAATTAAACTCACGGTCTCTTGCTACAGTGCCCTTCACCGTCCTCATTTCCCCCCTTATTGCTGGGACACACACCGGGACCCTGCCCCTCCGGCTCCTTACAGGCTGGACCGAGCCCGAGCCCAGCACCGAGCGCGCTGCCGGGGTTGTGCCAAACGGCCCCTCCATCCCCGGCACTGGTGCCCAGTCCGCGGCCCCAGTGGGGATGGGGCGAGCCCCCCTCCCCGCTGCTCTCATCCAGCATCGCCGGGCACATCTCAGTGCCGGGAAAGCTTTCGGCTGGAGAGGAAAGGGCACTGCTCGGTACGAGCGAGACCCGGGCAGCATCCAGCACGCGTGGGTCCGTGCCGCTGCCCCCCTCCCCGTCCGCCCCACGGCTCCTCTCCTCTCCGCAAGCCCCACGCCGGCTCCCTTCTGGGGCTCTCCCGCCGATGCTTCCATTGTGTTTGCAAGCGCAAGCGTGGTTAACGCACGCTCTACCCTTTCATCGGGTTCTTCACGATAGGTGGTGGTTCCCCCCCCCGCCCCCCACACGCATAATACTTTGTAAAATAGTAACTTTTTTTTTTTCACCCAGGAACTAAATTAAAGGGGTTTTCCCTTTAAATGTACTAACAGAGCTGAACCCCTCCACCCACCCCAAATGAAGTGCAGCCAGAAATGGTTTTCTGTATACTTCTGATACCACTTTTTAAAAATTAAAACCTACCGATCTTCTTTTCCCCCCAAGACGTAATTCATGCAAAGTTGCTATTTGTTTAAATAAGTTATAAAAGTTGATATCTCAGGCTAGAAGAAGCTGTAGTCTCGGTTATTCTTTAGTTGGCAGGCACTGTACATACATACCGGGTACAGACACATGCCGAATCTGCTTTGCATTGCTTTTTGCATTGTACAATTCACAAATCTGACATCATTAAAGCAGTTAATTACCTTTGATGGAAGGCTGCAGTGAGGCCATCTACATTTATCAAACAAGCAGCTGGATAAGATAATAAGTACGCTCCCCCCCGCCACCCCGGTGCTCCCAAAAATGCTATTATCTGTCACACGTTGCTTCTCTGAAGTGGTTAGATTTGGTGCGCACATTAATGTGCAAATGTGTTGCCATAGGAACTGCAGCCTCCATTACGCCTCAATGACACCATTCAGCAAAAGCCAAAACTAAAAGTAATAACAACAACAACAAAAAAACCCCCTTAAAAATAAAATAAAAACAAACAAACGAAGAACCCCAAAAGGCAGCAAAGAGAAAGTCCAACGCACATGCGGAGTCTGGCCCAGGACTGCAGGTTACGCATGGCTACAGAACAGCGCAGGAGATATTTAGGTTTGATCTTAACTTCACACTATGGTACAATGGGGCTCAGAGTTCAGCCGGTCCGAGTCTGTGCTGGCTTAGGAAGGAGGGGGGGAATGGAGCGGAGTCGTGGTTACCGGATGCACCCAGGGTCTCTCAGACATTTGGCAGAATGAGGCACATCCAAAAAAAGTGCAACACCAGTGCCGTGGTGGCAGTGCGATGTGTTTGAGTGCGTGCACGCGCTTTCCTCTTCATGCATTGTAGCAAGCGGGTTGGGGTGGGGTGGGGGGGTTTACCCCCCACCTTTTCTTTGAAAACTATTAACCAGTAAATAACGGTAAGACGAATGCATATTCTACTTACTGGTGCATGAAATACTGAAAACTGCATTCAAGTAATATTTCCGCGCTATTATGAATGCATCACTATGTTATCTTACATTTGGAAAAGGAGAAGACTATGTACACCAGAGCAGTGGTACTATTTTGCAGTTAAGTTTCTGTGCTTTACGGAGGTACCTGGGAAGGAGAGGCCGCCGCTCCGCTCCGCTCTGCCCCGCCGGGTCGCAGGACTCCCAGCACCACCACCTACAGCATGCGAGGAAGGAACGCTCCTCGGCCAGACGATCGAGCTGCACGGAGCAAACCAAAAGATGACATGAGGGAACAAAAACTCAACCCAAAATTGGCAAATCAACAGTGACGAGAAATAGGAGGGTAATTTATTATTTTTGAAGGGGGAGGAGGAGGGAAAAAAGATAATTTTTTTTTTTTTCGTTTGGTTGGTTGGGTTATTTTATTCTTCCCGCAGCTGCAGGCGGTAGCGGTGGTAGCGGAGCTGGAAAAACATTCTCTCCAGTAAGGAGCGTGTCATCCCCGGCAGGGCGTAATGTTCGACAACACCCACGTGCTTGAACCCCAAGGACTCGTAGAGCTTGTGGGCTGCCATCTTCACGGCCGTGGTTCCCAGCACGACGGAGGAGTAGTTGTTGAGCATGGCAAACTCCAGCACTTTGCGCCCCAGGGCCTTGGCGATCCCTTTGCCACGGTAGTTGGAGTCGACGGACATGCGGCGCAGCTCCACCGTGTTGTCTTCCTCGTTGCCCCGTGCTGCCACAATTCCCACCACGTTGCCGTCCAGGACGGCGACCCAGAAGCAGGAGCCTGTGGGAGATAAAGCAGCACATGAACACATGCAGCCACCGGCCGCACCAGATGGGCAATGCAGGCAAAGCACCCATTGACAGAACACACCGATGGGAGCCGGGCTTGGGGTCAGAAATCACCTCTCTGTCACATGTGGGGACTAATGGCCTCCATAAATAAGGACCAAACTTTCTTTTCCCTTGACACTGTGAAGGGAATGTTGTTCTCCCAAGGAAAATGCACAGGAAAGTCACTACAAACCAAAACAAGATTTCTAGGGACCTAGCATTATGAAGTGCATTTGGCTGCCATCACAGTCGGGTAACGATCCTCAGCTCATGGTGGCACATGATGGGTAACTTCTGACCCGCATGCAGTCACGCTCTCCTGTCCTACCAGTAACTTCACTGCAGTGAGTCCTGGATCCCACCCAGCACAGCACAACCCATCTTTGGCTGCTTGCTGCATCCCACCTCCGGTCCCGGCGGTGGCACAGGCAGCCCCTTGTACGCTTTGCTGCCAAACTCCTCCTTTACTGGGAGTCACACTTTCCGGAGGCTCTCGTCTCCAGGTGAACAGCTCGCCGGCGGTGCAGGCAGCACATCACCGGGCTTGTCACGCAAAAGCTGCCAATGTGCTCTGGGCAGACCTGCAGTCCCCAAAGCGAGCGGGGGCAGCTGCCCGCAGGCGGGGAGCCCACGGGGGAGAAGCACAGGGTGGTGCACAAAGCATCCTCGGCGATTTGAGAGGGCAGGATCCAACACGGATGACAGTGAGGGGATGGAAAGGCTGAGCCCCTTTCCCTGGTGCTATGGCATGAGGCAGGCAGCCAGCTTGGAACAGGATGGGAGTCCCCAAGCTGGGGCATGGGGAGGTGCTGGAGCCTCCCTAGGTCTGGGAAACCTGTGCCCGCTGTGGACCAGACACCAAGCCACGGTCCCAACCTTTTTTTGGGACTCGTAAGGATGTTGCTGTTCAGGTGCAATGCAAGAGCAGCCCTGATGGCTCAGGGGTCCCAGTAGCTCCTCCTGCCACCCGCTTCTCCACCCACGAGGACCTGATATGAAAGGCTAAATAAGCGTCTGCCTGGCTTGTTTCTGACCTCTCCCCATGCACGCCTGGATATGTAAGTGCATTCTCCTCTTGTGGACTCCAGGAGCTCAGTGCAGGACTTGCCTAAGACAGCTTCAAATAGAAAATCCAAACTGGGCAGCAAGATGCTGGTAGTGAGAAACTGGGACCATGAAAGCCAGCAGAGCACCAACAGGGGAAAATGCCATATACACCCCCCAGAAAGAGCATCTCCTAGGCACAGCCACGATCAGGCTCACCCACCCCTTTTTCCCTGCAGGTTGGGGTGCTTGTGGCCAGGTCCCCCTTGCTTTGGAGCTGCCGCTCCTCCTCTGCTGGCGTGTGCCAGGTGAGAGCATCTCGCAAGCTGGAAACATGGTGCTCAAGCAACTCGGGTCAAAACCATGTAGAGTTTCAGCGAGCAAAACCAGCCCATCCTTAATTGCACCCTGGTACCGGTCAGCAGGCACACTGCTCCAGGAACAAGGATGCGGCTTAACGAACAGGCTGTGCTTTTGGGGGTGCAGGGGGGTCAGCACTGCTGCTCTGCCATGGGGCCGAAGGCTCGGTAGGGCAAATGCTGCATTCAAGAGGTCAAAGCAAAAACCATTCTAATTAAAGTCCAGCAGCCTGAAGGGCACCCAGCTGGGCTCGGCGCAAGTGCCCCAAGGTCCCAAGCACTCCAACCACAGCCTCAGTTATGAAGCTTAAATAAAACTGGACCACTCTGGAGAGAGGCACCGATACCATCCCATCCCACTGCTTGTACTGGGCAACAAACATTAAACCCGATGCAGTTAGAAACTGCTGTAACTCTGGAATATTACAGCATTGCTTGGCCCCACCAGCAACAGGACTTAAAAAAAAAAGAACCAAAACAAACAAAAATACCAACCACAAATGAAATTCAAGTAATTAATTACTCAGGTCTTAACTAAAGATCTTTACAGAAAGTCCTGGTGAAGGAAAAGTGTCTTCAATTGAACTGAAAAGACCCATGTTGTCAGCACAGGGCAACTGTGACCTTATCTTGGATATTGCTTAATTAACACCTAGGAAAGCCACTATTCAATTACGGCAGCTAACGAGGGGCACTGACAGGTCTCTCACCAAGAAGGAAAGCACTGACTTTCAGTGCTCAGGAGGAACATGGCTTCATCCAGAGGAAGCGGACCCCATCACAGGAGAAACCCCTGACACGCTATGACCTGCCGCAGGCGGTGGCCTTCTTCCCCAGTGCTAAGCAGGAGAAAACCCGACTTGGGCAGCAGCTTCATCTTTAGCATCAACCCTGCCAACCGCCTCAACCCAAACACATGGCACATCTCCGTAAGGACTGGCGTTAAACAGCCCAGGTGGGTGCTCAGGGGTGCACAGCACTGCTCCCCCTGCAAAATGGGGGAGTGGGGGGGGAACTGAAAGAGGCAGCTCAGAGTCCTTCATTACCGGAGGAGAGCAAATCACGGGGCGGCGGGAGGTGCATCCCTGGCTGCTGCCTGCGAGACAAATGCACCTTGTGACTCAGCGAAGCCGTCAGAAAAAGATGTCCGAGGTCTTCCGTGCTTCCCCACGGCACGGCCCAGCTGCTGAGGAAAAGCCGGGCAGGGGGGCCCGGGCAGGGAACCGGCCCAGGTCTAACCCAGCATACCGGGCTCGTCCCCACCTTCAGAGCGATGCGCAGCTCCAGCGATGCTCACTTTTGTTCCCACTGCAAGTCATTACGCTGTCGCTATCTAGGTCAACAGCTAATTTTTAAAACACCGGGACCCATCCTGACCCATTTATCATGAGCAGTTAAGATGTCTCTCCTCTGCTGCCGCATTGACAGTGCAGCTCGCTCCCTTGCATTCACCCGGATCTCAAAACGTAATTTATTCAGACACGACCCCAGACGAAGACCTAGAAGCACTGAATCCCAGCAGCCACCTTCCCTCCGAATACAAATCGCAGGGCTGAAAGCTGGCGGCTCTCCGCTCCGCAGCGCTGTTTTTAAACCGCTCATCACATGGTGGCTCTGCTCAGCGCACCCCCCCAGCCCATCCATCATGCCTCCGGCCACACGGCAAGCACACCACGAAAACAGGGCCGCGGTGATCCTCGCCCCTACACGCACAGCCACCAATTTCAGCTCCTGCGGTGTAGTCCAAAAAGGGGGTTCATGAGTCCCCCCATGTTTGGGGGACCAGAGGTGGGATGCTCCCCTGGGGGTACATGGTACCATCCCCAGCACCCACCCGGTCCTGAGGCAGCCCCAAAAAGTGCCACAAAGCAGCCATCAGCCTGTGCCCACCGAGCCACGGCCGGTGGCACAGCCACCGCATCCCTCTCATCCAGCCCTATGCCCAGGAACTCCTCCTGGAGCTGCTGCTTCGGCGAGTCTGTCTCATTTTCCTCAAACCAGAGATACCAGCCTAGGTTCCTCTCTGCCCACAGTTATGCGATTGCTTCCCGCTTTTATTCCTGATTTTCCCTTCTCAGCAAGCACCTCTCCTCTGTGCCCACCAAGCCCAAGAGGCTGCTAAAGCTCACTCAGCAACACTTCCTACATTTGTGAAACAGCACGTTTCTAGTATTTTTGGGTCTTCTGCCTATTTAAAACCCAACTCTGCCTGCCACGGCAGGAGCCCACAAGGCCCTTCACACCCCCAGCCCCCTCTGACTGCCCTCCAGGATGGATGCCGTACCCTCACACCCATCCATCCCGGTGGGTCTGCCACGGTTGCAAGCAGCATGATGGCAAATCTGCACTCCTTGTTAGTTTTTACTTACAACTTTAAAGCTTAATTATAATGATTTTGAGTTCAACGTGAAAAGAAATAGTATCTGGCACATCTCCCAGTGTGTGTTGTGCACGCAACGCTTATAATTAGCAGCAGACAGGACACATCTGCTCAAACAATGCAAGTTGTATTCGGCTCTTGTTTACACCAGTGCCATCACTCCCCAAGACTGTTACCCGGCTGCCCACCTTGCGTCTGCTCTGAGGATCACTAGTGGCCAGATCCTTCAGCCTGCTAAAGACACCTCAAATTTCCAAAGGTGGCTACAAGCCCAGGAGCAGCTTTCAACCGTGGCATTGTCAAATCCCTCCTCCAGGGACCTGCATCCCATTCAGATGGGAATTTGCTACCAAAAGCTGTTTTGGGGTCCCACCATGTACTGCTGACCTTGGGCTGAGACCTCCTCTCCTCTGGGCAAACCCTCCAGTTTCAGAGCAGGAAACCTGAAGATCTTCAGTTTGCTTTTTACCTAAACTTAACATGTTTTCAGCAATCCTACCCAGCTGCGGTTCCTCACCATATCCACTCTTTCAGCAGCACTTACTCTGGAGCAAGGTGAAAGCACCCTGGGAAAACCACCCCACATTGCCACCCCCCCAGCGCTGGGGGGGTCTCTTCCCCATCTTTTCCAGACCGAGGGGATTGACTCGGAGCCTATCTTGTTTTCACACTTTTTCATACCTAGGATGAAATAAAAT